>NW_007577770.1:1102333-1152880 GCF_000690725.1 Stegastes partitus | reverse complement strand
TATATATATATATTTACACACGCATGGCGTTCAGTGTGGATGACAAGTAACTGCAGAGCTTCTGTGGTATTATTCTGCATCACATTTGCTATCCATTTGTCTGTGATACTTGCCACACAAACACACACACACACATCCACACACACACACACACACATAGAGGCAGGCCCTGGATTCAGGCTTCACTGACTTTAAACCTTGCTCAGGCTGACAGTAATTTCTGCCACCAAATTACATTCCAATGGCTTCATAAATCTGCTGCCTCCTCCTCTGCCTCTTTCTCTTCCCCCCCTTCTCGTCTTCCTGCCTCTGCTTCTCTATCTTCCCCCCTTTCCCGCCGTCCCTCCTCTCTTTCTCTCGCCCCTTTGCTCCAGCCTCACTTCATTTTTCCTGTATGAACCTCCATCCTCCCTCCCTCTCCCTTCCCCGCCTCTATTTCACCATCTCTCTTTTTCTTTCTCCCCCCCTTGCCCCCCATCACTTGTTTTCTCGTTTCCCCACACTCCTTCTCTCTGGCGCTGGCTCAGTAAATGAAAAAACAGGGAGGCAGAGATGGGGAGGTTACGTGTGTGGGGTAGTTAAACAGTCTCACACACACACATAAATCCATACAGATGCACACAAACGCGCGCTTACACAAACGCGGATGCTCGCAGATGTGCTCGCACACGCAGCGAAATGTGTAAATACACACCCACAGTCAAACATCATAAACACCACATTACTCTTTGATTGAAAGACAAGCGTTTGTGTTGCCGTATATTTGCCGCGGCCCTAAATTGACTCGGGCAGGCATTCATGTGCGCGCACACGAATGCATATGTGCGCACTCTCGGCCGTTTTAATGAGAGTGTTCATTTTACAGATAGCGCCTCTAGGTGAAATAATTGCCAATGTTGGGCCCTGACGGCTGGTCCAAGTGTTCTCAGGCCAGTTGTCTTTATGGGCCATGGCGGGCCACGAACACACCCCTCATCTCCCTCACTGCCGCTTTAACTGCTGCTCTGTTGCGGCCGACACGCACATGCAATGAATACATGGGCATAATATGCATAAGCACACAATGTAGACACCAAGTTACGCATTAATACTAAACTCACACACACACGCGCGCCGAGGCAGAGGCCAGCAGAGAACAATAGGCTGTCTGACAATGGGGCTCAGAGGAATTCTCTCCTCCATATTAATATTCAGCAGAGTGGATGTGGAGAGAGTGCGTGTCAGCAGGGACGCATGCTCATCAACCTCGCTAACACTGGGGTTAGGCAGCCACATGATTACAAAGTGCTCAGACTTTGGTCCCCAGCCCCGCAACTATTAATCCCTAACTCCTACTCCCTCACTTCCTTTGTCCTAGCCCCCCTACAGCCCACAGAGCGAGCACACTGCCAAGTATCGCAGCTGTCACTATTCTTTGCTCTCCATCTTCCGAATTACTCTGATCGGCCTGATGAAGCAAAGGGTGGATAGAAATGGAGATTTGAAATTGTCAATTTCCTGCCGACTCCCGTGCTACAGTGCGTCAAATTTGTGGTAATGCAGCTAGAAGGTCATCCGGAGGAGAATTTGGAAAAAGAAAAGATTTTGTGATGAAAATGGACAAATCACTCCAAGTTTGTTGGTCCTTTAGCTGGGAGCTTCTCACTATCCATCCCATTATTTTCCCTTGTAGAACAACATGTCTGAATGAAGATGTATGCCAGTAAAAACACCTGTAGTGCCGCTCTTTTTATCTCCCATCTGTAAATTGTGCAAGGTGACCGCTAACAACGCACATATGCATGCTCTGGCCATATTTCTATGCATATGTTATCGCCATCTGTAAATCTGTAAATCTGTACGTACATGAATCGCTTACAGCACATATTTGAACATCTGCCTGCATTTCTGTAACAGATTTGTTGCCAAAAAAAAAAAAAGAGAATTCATATTATTTTCTTGTAAAGCAGTCTTCAGTGGCCCTGAGCTCAGATGCAGACGCGTTATCGCTCAATGTTCATCTTTGTATATGTTTGTTATAATATCCTGAGTTCATTCAGTTCTTTTCTCTATCTATCTCCCCATCATGCAAAGGAAAATAAAATGCTAATATCTGGTCATTACTGTATAAAGGAAAGAGGAAAACACAACAGCGAGAGCCTCTGAGTGGCACAGAAGCCATGCTGAAAGTCACATACTGTTACGTGGCTTTGGGCTACTCAGCTGTCATTGACTAGCTCACAAGAGCAGAGTGATTTCTGTCCCCCCAAGGAATGAGATGTTCTCTGTGGTTTCTGTTATGCAGAAAAGAAAAGAAAAAAAGCACAACAGAAAAGACGCACAGTGGAGGGTCAGTCAGAAATGTCTTTGACCTCGACACTGTAGGGGTCACCCGTCCAAAGTAATGCTCTCTTTATTACTGCTTGTCCTCCTCACTGGTGGTGCGAGAGTTACCAAAAAATAGGAGAAAAAATACAACAAAACTGTTGTGCTGATGTTGTCGTGTCAGGAGATAGATCATAAAAAGCCTTTAAAGCTCAATTTGACGTATTGAAAGTGCTTGTTTGTTCAACCAACCATCCAAAATCCAAAGCTACTGAATTTGCTATCGAGGAAGACTCAGAAAAGCAACAAACGCTCATATTTTAGAGCATGGAACCAGTAAATTATCAGCTTGTTTGCTTAATTAAATACTTGTGGATTATTAAAATAATCAAGTAATACATTTTTAATTTCAGCTCTAATGCTTCAATTGAACACAGAAAATTGACAACTGATTTTGACATTAGTCAGCAGTGATCTCCTGCAACTCCTAGTTGGCCAGAAGTTGCATTAATATTCATTCTGATCGCTGATAAACAGAAAGTAATCCAGGGAGCACAAGTCCGATGAATAAATGCTGACGTCGTCACTACTGAAAACATAAAGAGTGGAGCGTTGTACCATGTGGTTAATGTATTGACAGGCTGTGTTTTCTCTTCTAAACCTAACCAAGTAGCTTTGGTGCCTAAACTGAACCAAACACAAGTGACAACACAAGCAGACAGAGTGATGAACCGCAAGTAGATGCAAAAGTCAAGATGAGACTTAAGTTAAAACAATGACTATAATAATGATCTGAGACGAGACTTTAACTCAAGTCTCGTGGTTCAAGTCTGCTAAGTTACGTCACCACCGGCTCTAAACGTGGACTTCTTTGTCAGTGTAAAATCGCAGCTTCACCACCTTTAAATTAGGTGATAATGGAGCAGCTCCACTAAATAAGGCCCTACTGAGTCCACTAGAAGGTGGAGGAGGTCCCTACAGGCCAATATGTATGGGAGTGATGTGCAGTGATAAAGCTTATTGAATGGTATGATAACATCCGAAACAGACAAAGCTGCCATGACTAACACTGACTCTGCAGTGCACACTGAATCTTTTAATTTTTCCGTTTTATATCCTCATATCAGAGGTCTAGGTCATATCACACAGTTTATTTATTCAAACTGACATACAGCAGTCGGAGTACTTTAAACTCTGCAGGGTTTCTGCAGCATGTCGTCTCTATTTAACATGAATAATGACGCTGCTAAGACACTTGACATTTTAAATTCTTACACATTCCTAATTGGCATCTTTTTAAGAGGCTGTACGTATTAACACCAAAGGAAGGGAAACTGAATAAAGGAGCACCCAAGGTCTTTGTGATCCAGATAAACACAGCTGCCTCCATGTCAAGGTTTACCCATTCATTTGTAACAGATTTTGGGTAATTTCTTTCTTAGAGGTTAACCAGTATATTCAAAAGTTAATAAATATTGGCAGTTAATGCGAAGAGGAGTTCCTTTAGAAAGTGTAGCAATGACTAAAAACACCTCCTTCAAACTCATTTTCATACACTCCCCTCTCATTAATGACTAGATTCTAGCCTGCGTCTTGTGACTTCCTGCTCTCGTACATGCTCTGTTTTGCCACTGTGTCCTCCTCCTCCTCCTCCTCCTCATCGCACTCCTCCTGGCAGCACTTGCTTCTAAAAATCCATCACCAAAAAGTTTTAAGGACAGCCTTGACATTACCTAGATAGAGCTTCACATATTAATGTCTAATGGGCAGTGGCAGTGAGCTGCGGAAATGCTGCTGATGTTCAATAGTCACTTGTCCGATGCAGGCAGACGTTTTGCCTGCAGTAGGCAAAGATCAGTGCAGAGAGTCAGTGTAGTCAGACCAGACATTGCAACCAATTACTGGGACTTGTTTTAAAACGACAGCTCCTGTTATTAAAGGCGACACCTGCTGTTGCTGCATGATTGATGACATCCAATTAAAAGTCTTCATTGGAATTATGTAATTTCAAAGCCACTTAAAAGTCGAAATTACTAAAACAACAGGATTCGGGTATTTTGAAGTACGAGGCATCAATCAACAAATGGATGGAGCGAGTACAGCATTAAACATAAAGCTCTGTATACATCTACACTGTCCTTGACTACACCATTATCTCATTTCTCCTTAAATGCCAATCACAAAGTCAACGTGTTTCGCAAACACTGTCTGTTTAACATTCTGTCCCACGTCCAGCTGTTTTCATTACGCACGCTAACCGCACTCTGCACATATAAATCAGTTTACTAGCCACAAACCGGATATCAGTCTGGAGCTGTTTTATAAAAAGGACAATTTATCTCACCACACTGGCCAACTTCATCCCACACCGACCACCTAACTACCTTACTAAACTGCACACCCAGTTAAACGCATTCCTTTCCATCTGTGGAACCAGCTACAACCACAAGCATGAGACAGAAATACACACCGTCGCCCTGAGTTCAGGCCGTACGGTGCTCAGTTCAGGCCTCTTTAATACCCTTCAGGGGTGCGTACGAGCACAGACATAAGCCTGTTGACCAAGTTCTTCTCAGCTACAGCATGTGTCCTTTGAAAATGAAAATGAGGACGGCTTTATTTGTCTCTATTTGTGTTTAAGCAAACTGCATGATAATTTCCCAGTTGGCTATGTAGTCTACTTACTCTGGGATGAAGTGAACAGGCGAATGTGAGCAGCAGAGCAGTTAATGGCCTTGATGAATCTGTCTCTGTACACTCAGTATGCCTGATGAAAACCTTATATTTCTAAAGCCAGTGTTCACTGGGGGGTTTGATTCTGCACATGAGATACAGGCACTTAGCGCGTGGTGGTTAATGAAAGCTCCAAAGCTTTGTGTGAAGAAAAAAAACAGTTATAAAACATGGAGTTACCTTAATGGGAGGTTTGTGTCCACTGGGAGCTTAGTGTTGCGCATATGCAGTGTTGACCTTCAGGAAGTATTTTCACGAGGTACTTAATTTTAAAAGGTATAAGTGTTCTGATGGGGATAATTATTTAGCCTGTACCTTTTAGTATTCCATATTGTGCCAACGTTGAAACCCAACATTACATCTTGGCACCATTTAAACAAAGATGGAATAAAAATATAATTGAAGTTAGAATTGAAAGCATGTCATTTACAGCACATTTTTATTTATTTTAGCGACATTTAAACCCCCATGCCCGTGTTTTAATATTTTTGCTGTAAAATACATTAAAACATTGGAAGATAATGACCACGACAGGTTTGTGAGGTTACTGTGCTGTTTCTTTTATTATCCAATATTATGTCTTTGTACTAAACCCTAAAACTTAGTCAGAATTAATAGCTGAAAATTCAAGTTGGCCATAAACTGAGAGGCTTCTGTTTAAACACACAGGTGAAAACCTGAGACCTGTCTTTGTTATCTCAGACAGGTCGGTCAAATCGTAAGTGATTTTCATGACCCTGAGGTCAGCGACACTAATTATTTTATGCTGCTTTTACAATAATTCATCACTTATACACAGGTCAGAAAATGTCTGACCCTTCGTAGATATCAATGTAAATCTTGCACCAAAATGTGTAACAGCTATGCTGGTCTATTATGCAAAGCATATTAGTTACACAATATAGACTATTAGACTGTGAGACGGTTATGTTTTGGAGTTTTCTCGCCTATATTTTCTACTGACCTGTGTCCATGTTATGCTGCTTACAAGTTGTTTTTTGCTTTACACATAGAAAGAGCAATAAAGTCCATGTAAGTAAACTGCTAGAGACTGATGTTTGCGTAATATATGGGAATATTCTTTTCTAGCATTTTCGATTGCTGTTTTCAGTTGATTTTTGCTTTCATTTATGCTACAAAACTATCTGGAAAAGACTATCTAGTTTAAGAGAAGATAATGGTGTGGGTTAAAATAAAGGTGTTCTTTTTGGTTGTTGAGGTGAATAGTCTCTAAAAAGCAACGGCATATCACAATTATAAAGCTTATTTTGTAAAAAAAAATAATAGATTTTGCCCTGTGGGCCATCACATGTTTTTATGAGACTGGACTGCAGATATCAAGAGATTTTAACAAAAGCTCTTTAATTAGATGATATTCATGCATCATTATCATGCAGCTCATTGATTTTGTTTAAAGTGTATTCAATTAGTCACATTTGTGATTCGCCCATTTGCATGTTGAAACTGTGAAGCACAAAGTCTTACAGACAAACTTTCACTCCATTTAACGAATCTTTCGAGACAAGAAGATAAAAAAAAATGTTATCAATCAAAATTTTTTATTATAATTTTCTATAAAACCAAAAACACTTTCAGGTACACAATGAATGATTCCTATAACCCTTCATTATATTTACTGTAAAGTGTACCATCAATTAACTTTAATCCTCCTTGTTTGTATTTGAGTCTAATTTCTGATGTGTTTCAAATGATTTTTCACTCTAAAATTGTAAAAATGTGTTGTTAAACTGATTTTCTGCGTCTCGAGAGTGAAAATTCTAACATTAGTCTTGTCTGTGTTCTCTGTTCAGGTTGGTGCCCACTAACACTCAGCCAATTGTCCTGCTGAAGCAAATGCCAGTGAAGTCTTCACATTTCGGATACTAGAGGACCATCCATTTCTTCCAACCTGTGGGAGAACTTCTCACACCGAGCCACGTGACCGGCTATCACAGAGCTGAGAGCGGACTACATATAGCACACACTGTCATCTGGCTTTGCTGCCTCTGAAGATGATCTGTGTGAACTGAAAAGGAAGTGATCAAACATTTAACAGAGGAGAGTGAGGCTGAAACTGAGAGCGAAAGGAGATAGAGGCTCTTCCCTCGAATCCTTCTCATACAGTCTGTACTGTTGCCAAGGCCAAGCTGTCCATCACACCCTCCAAACGTGCTCGACATCACCATCACTGAACTGTGAAGTTTATGATAATTGTTATAATACACCCGTAATAACTGAACACATTTTCCACAAGGACACTGAGCTGTGGAAATCTTACTTCATCCCATCAATTAAAAACCGCTACCTGCCTATTCAGAGCAAGTGAAGCGCGGCTCAGTAGTATTTTTGCATGACCCACTGCTTGCATGGTTATCCAGGATTGCTTTTGACTTCGAAGAAGGACCCTTGAGCCCTCAACCATCTTCTGACTGTCTGCCCAACTGTAGCATTTGGGTGTGGAGGGGTGGTTTCAGAATTGGGCCTCTGGACACTCACTGAAGATGACTTGAGTTGGCAGGCCTAAAAGCCCCTTACCCAGAGAGAAAGAGCGAGCTTGGCAGCAGGACACACACACAACACACAAATGTGGGTGCCGAGGCGGCTTTGAGCCATGCTGGTGTTGCTACTCGTGGAGCCCTGGAGTACAGGCTATCATCATCCCTATCATCATTCACCCAAGCTGAGGAAGATTCAACGGCCTGGAGGAAAGAGGCTACACTTCTGAACGATTCAAACGACTGTGAAACTGCGCTAACACACCGAGATCCGCAGCAACATCCTCAATCGCACACACAGAGACACTAATACTCCGCTCTACTAATCCTTGATACGGGAAAAATCAAAACTGAGGCGCACGTGAAAGGCACAGAGACTGAACAGGTTAGCAAGCCCTCGGCAATCACACCCCGGGTCGATCAGACCTTTTACACACACCTTCACCTCCCATTCACTGCAGTGACGAACACCACACTTCCATCTCGCTTTAAGCTACATGATAAGAAAAGCGGAAAAAAACCACACATTGGCTCTGTGCTCCAACAAAGACTCTTATTTCAGAACATGATTAAAATGTTAAGGGGCGGTGTGGAGGGGGGGGGACGCCACATATGGAGTGGAAGGCAAATGTGGAGGCGAGAAAAGGGAGTGAGGAAGAGGAGGGAGGTGGAGGGTTGGCTACATCTAAATGAAAAAGGGGAGAGGAGAGGAGAGGAGAGGAGAGGAGAGGAGAGGAGAGGAGAGGACTGAACCAAAGCTGATTGATCCAATCTCAGTGTGCAGGAATCAACGGACGACTGGAGAGGAAACGATAAAAGAGGATTAGAAAGAGATAGAGAGAGACAGGGGAGGGGAGAAGGAGGATGACTGAACGGACACTTCTGTAAACAAACCTGAAAGTGGATATAATGAAAGATTAAGAAGGGGAGGTGGGCGGACGGGAGCGGTAGATGGCATGAAAGATAAAGATGCAGAGAGAGGCGAGCGCCATAAGAGAGAGCGACAGTTGGAGGGAGCAGGAGAACGAAGCAGGGAGGAGAGAAGACAGAAAATCTAAGGATCATTAAAAGGACGTGTCGATAGGAAACCTTGGCGTGTAGGCAAAAACACACATACAGCGGGCTTGTGCCAAGAGGATATTTATGAAAGGGAAGCATGGATGGTGTGGTTCTGAAACATATGCTAGTTGATATTCATAGAGCATCTCAATATGGTCTCGAGCTCCTACCTTGACACTCCCTCTTCTGTGCCTGTGTTCTTCTCCCTTACTTTTTCTGTCTCTCAAATGCCAGGAATGCTATGAAATAGTCAGATTCAAGCTAAAAATACCATTAAGAAAGGAGAAAAGGTCTGGGTCCATGCCGAATTGCGTGGTACACACACTTTTCCACCTTGACATATCAAATGCTGTCTGTGTCGAGCAGAGACAGGAGCTGGTTGTTGTTGATACAGATCTCTTTCACATACACACACACAGACGCACACACAGGCATGTACAGGTACACAAATGCTGCTATTTTTACACCCATCTTAGAGAAAAAACAACACCCAAACTAGTGTTTTGGAACCATTCTTCTTTTTGCAGCAAACTCAGCTGATACCGACTTCAGTCTTCACTGCCAGGAACTCATTTCCCCTCTCCTCCTCTGACTGACTGTCCAACTCTCCATCTGTCTCCTCGCCTCCCTCCTTCCTCTCACCCTCCCCTCCCTCCGTTTCTTCTTTTGTTGCCATCTCTTGTTTGCTTTGCATGGATTTTGACTGCAGCCAAGGGGCAATTTTGCATGTAGCACCGAGTTCACATACAAACACACGCATACATACACATGCGTGCACAGAAGGGGGAGAAAAAAAAAATACTTGCCTTCAGAGGATTTGTTTATCAAATGTGCTGTCAAATCATGTCAGGCATTTCACATCAGGGCACATTTTCCAGCCCCAGGCTACCCAAAAGAAAGGATTCAGACAAGAGCATGCCACGATGTAATTTCCACAACTTTCACCACTGTATATTATTCATATTCTATAAATAGAGAGTGGTGAATGTTAGTGTACAGAGATCATTTTATCTGAATTGTAAATTCTTGTTATTGATGTTGGTGTCAGGGCTTTGCTGGGAGACAAGTCATAAAACATCGACCAAGGAACGTATTAATGTTGTAGAAAAATGCTTTTCTGTAAAACATCTCACTAAAACATTTCTGGGGATTTCAGGACCACTTTCCTGAATAATTTATAGAAATTTCACGAACAATAACAACTGAGAGAAAACATGCATTATACATTGTCAGCTTGTACTGAGCCTGTTCTCTATGTGAATGATTTGTACTAAGTATGTTTATTTATTTGTGTGAGCATTTTTCTGTATGTGCTTTGGTCATAACCTCAAACAGATGCAATCAGGAACCTATGAAACTCTGCTTTTCTTCTGTAACCTCTTTAAATTTTATATCAGGGTTAGATAAAGTGCAGTCACAAGTTTGGCACTTCTGTTGTTGTCAGAGCTATCAACAGCACTGTGGGCAATTAATCTGATTTTCGTCTCCCCAATCTCTTCTCCATTTTAGTTTCATGTCACTCACTCGATTTCAGTTAATCTCCCTGGAAAAAAATCCTCCTCACTTATTTTCTCTCCCTTCAACTGTCACTGTCCAATTTTCTCCATCTCTGTCGTCCCTTTGCTTTCTCTGATTCTTGTAATCTTTCTCACCCAGTCACTCCTCCCCTCATCACCCTCTCTGCCTCTAAATGTCCGTTTGTCTTCTGCTTGGTTGCTCTGACCCATATAATGCTGGGCAGCTTCTTTTAAGTGCATCTGACAATTCAATCCCCAAATCCTCACCAATTTAAAGATTAAAAAAGACTTTACTTCTACCAGCAGGTATAAAATACAGCAATTTAGTCAGGCAATTTTAGAGAAAGAGGTTAACTATGGGGTTCGTCCAGCTCTATCTTGTCCTTTTTAACAACTCTTTTTACTTTCTTGTTTGAATGTCAGAAGTTACTTCCCCTTTCAGATAGAATCAGTGAGTTATAGTATTTGTAGTTGTTTTAATCTAGTTTCTCATTTTCTCTCCTTTAATCAGGAGCTGTGCACCAACATGGCAGCCGAGAGTCTTGCTGAGCTCCGTGATTGGCTCTTTCTGCTCCTCCTGTGCCTCACCTTATTGGCTGAGGTGCTGGAACTGGCGGCAGCGGCAATTGCCATGGAGACGGGCGAGGGAGATGAGGGCATTGTTTGTCCATCAGTGTGCCGCTGTGATGAGGGTTTTGTCTACTGCAACGACCGTGGCCTCAGCATAATTCCTCCACTACCATTAACGGCCGCTATCCTCTACTTGCAGAGCAACCGGCTGAGTAATGCCGGGCTTCCTCCGTCACTGGAACGCAGCACTTCCATGAGAGTGATTTACCTGTATGCCAATCAGCTGGATGAATTCCCCATACACCTCCCGCCTTCTTTACGGGAGCTCCATTTGCAGGATAATAATATACGAACGTTACCGCGATCAGCTCTGGCCAAGTTACCATTATTAGAACGTTTACACTTGGATGATAACTCAATATCTACAGTTAGCATCCAAGAGCGAGCTTTTTCTGGGACTCCACGGCTTCGACTGCTGTTTCTCTCTCGGAACCACCTGTCAAGCATCCCTGCAGGCTTGCCAGCATCCTTGGAAGAACTGCGGCTGGACGACAACAGAATCAGCACCATTCCCACACATGCCTTCCGTGGGCTCTCCTCCCTGCGACGCTTGGTCCTGGATGGAAACCTGTTGGCCAACACACGTATTGCAGATGACACGTTTTCCCGCCTTTCCAACCTGACCGAGCTGTCGCTGGTCAGGAATGCTCTGCAGTCTCCACCGGTCAACCTGCCTTCATCTCACCTTGTGCGACTCCATTTGCAAGACAACGGAATGACCCACATACCCAGGGGGGCGCTGGATGGCATGCGGCGGCTGCAGAGGCTGGACCTGTCGGGGAACAATCTGACCAGTCTTCCTCGAGGACTCCTGAAGGACACAGAAGGCCTGGAGCTGCTACTGCTGCGAGGAAACCCCTGGTACTGTGGCTGCAACCTTCGCTGGCTCCATGCCTGGCTGCATGGACGTGGGGCAGCGGTGACAGTCAGGGGTCTGACCTGTCAAGGGCCTGAGCCTGTAAGGGGTCAGACCCTCAGAGACCTAACCTCTCTAATGGAGCAGTGTGAAGGCCCCCCTGTTGGTCCCAGTACTGGAGTAGGAGGGAACCCAGCAGATAAAGATGGAGGGGGTGAAGATGGTGTTGGAGGGGGCCAAGTAGTGGCTTCGGTCCCCCATGGCAGCACCACCACTACCTCTCTGCTGGTCCCCACACAAGGTTCCCTCTTCACCCTGCGAGCCAAGCGACCAGGCCTCGTTATGCCTCTGCCTCCAGGTGAAGGGGGGCAGGTATCTGGAGAGGCCCTGGAGCTGACTGTTAAACCTCTGTCTTCGGACAGTGTACTGGTGAGTTGGCTGTGCCCAGAGCCGGCACCCTCCTTCCGCCTGTCGTGGCTGAGGTTGGGCAGCAGTGCAGCTCTGGGTTCAATAACAGAGACTTTGGTTCCTGGAGAGAGGAGGCAGTATCTCCTAACCCAGCTCACCCCACGCTCCCATTACCTCATCTGCTTGCTGCCACTACGGCAGGAGTCATCCTTCGGGGGCTCCAGCATGGGTTCATCGCGAGCTGGCAGCATGGACACGGACAGTAAAGACTCGGCCCCGGCCTGTGCTCAGATAGAGACTGGAGAGGCCCTGGTCAGCTCAGGAGGGGAAGGCTCAGATAAGGAGGGACAGGACTCAGAGCTAACAGCCCTGCCGTTGGCTGGGATTATAGGGGGTGCGACAGCGTTGGTAAGCCTGCTGTTAATCTTTGGCATCTTCTGCTGGTACGGACAGAGAGCAGGTTACATGTCCGGGGACTCGGGCTCATACAGCAGGGGCAGAGGGGGAAAACATTACGATGACTATGTAGAGTCAGGCACCAAGAAAGACACTTCCATCTTAGAGATCAGAGCCCCTCCTGCAGGGTTTCAGATGACAGCTATGGCCCATCAGCCCCTGCAGCCTAAGCTGGAGGATGTCACCTACATCCACACCATTTTCCCCTCATCCTCCTCTTCCTCCCAAGCTAACGGGACCTACCGGAGCAGCCACGGAGCTGGCAGCCTCAATGGCACCATCCTCAGCCAAACCAGCCACCACCACGCCACTTATGGTACCAACCGCGGCTACAGAGAGGGTGGCATCCCTGACATAGATTATGCCTACACGTGATGACACAGGGACACACTCCCCGAGCCACAAAGGCCTCCTTGGCTAGTGGCCATTTTGTCCTTGGTTTCCAAAGTACCCTCTGTGCCTCTGCTGGTTCAATTCTGATTGGTTTGCTAAGTAGAGAAGACGGATTTCAGCTATGGTGATAGGACATTGCTGTTGAGTGACAGAAGTAACAGTCCTACTATACTCTACTACTGTATACTACACTATACAGTAGACCCTTGTTTGGGCGCTACTTATAGTTATAAATGGTTACGTTTTCTCTTTTTGATATCTCAGTGTCTTTTAAACCTACTGTTCTTCTCAGCTCATAATAATGCACAGTAACTTATTTGAGGTTGATATACTAGGCTTAGCTGATTTAGCAGGAGATATATTTATAATATGAGGAAAAGGCACTTGATGTGTATAGAGATAGCTCTCATATCTTCCTACCAACTGTAAGCTCTGTGCTGTATAGATAAAAGGGATGACAGAGGGAGAAATCAATGGTTGTTATAACCCACAGATGAGAATGCATCATGGTTGACATGAAAAGATGTGTTCCTAGCCCCCTCCTTTCCTCTGGTTTACTCCCCTCCTTTTTAATTTTTCCTCCTTTCCGCCTCTTTTTTTTTTTTTTTTTTTTTTTTCGGGCTGAGGCTTTTTCCTTTTATTTCTCTCGTGTCTTTTGTGGTGCTGTGAGCAGAGGACGACTTTGTTCTCGCCAAGGGAGCTGACAGCAGTGATAACAGTTCTGACAGAGACGGGAGACACAAACCACAGCATGGGGAGACTAATGAGAGGGAGAGAGAGAGAAAGAGTGGGGGGTGATGGATGGATGGATGGATGGATGGAGGGAGAGAACATAAAAGAAGAAAAGAGAAAAGATAGAGGGGTGCTGTTTTGGAGATGCAGATGCTGGGAGAGGTGTGTTGGCTTAAGGCAGAGAGAGAGGACAGAAAAGGAGAGTTAAAACGGGAGCTAAGTGAAAAAAGGGCGTGTGACAAATGCAGCGGCAGGAGGTAAAAAAGCAGACAAAAGGAAAAGAAGCTGAGGGATCGAGAAGGGTGTGGGCGGGGTAAAGAAGTGGGTTGACAACTGGAATAATGTCATCAACATCCAAAAAAAAAACGGATAAAGTTTTGCCCACAGTGTATCCACTGCACTCAGCAAAAACCCGGTGATAACAGACTGCATGTTTCCTTTAAAGACTGATGTTTTGCCTGTGATCATTACCAGTCAAAGATTCATTAAACACTATTTTTGCTGTTACTTTCCACCTCATGTATCTTCACTAAAACAACGGACATCCACATTGGGAGCAAGAGAGCCAAGACAATCACGAGTAAAATTAAAATAAATGCCAAGACCACAAGACAAACGACAAGCCGGAGAGAATGGCTATTAAAAAACTTCTACTCGGATTTTAGAAAAAGGACTGCATGTACCCAGTTTTTATGGTGGTCTGGTGTCATTATTAAATTATCTTTGCAAATGAAGTGAAAGAAACCTAATCATACATCTCATAATAGTAACCCATTATCTTCTAGAGGTTGGCTAAACCTTATTACGTGAAATTAAGTTTTAGCAGCTGATCATTTTTTTTGCAGAGGTTGGAACGACCCTGGTCTGATTAAACTTTGCTAAAATTCACTCATAACAATGTATAAGCTCAACCTTATTAAAAAAATAAAAAACATTGGTTGTAACTGTTTTTATTGCTATTGAAGGAAATGGAAGAGGCGAAAGACATGAATATAAAATGACATATCATAGTAAATGTGATTTTAAATTGTGATATTTATACGTATTGCAATATACTGATTGGGAAATTGATAATACAGTAAATCAAACCTTGACAATTTGTAATATTTCATCTGGCGCAGAAATCATACGACATCCCAACATTTCATATGATTTTAGAAGCTTTCTTGGTGTAAAAAGTGTTCCATCACTAAAGTCCTCTACGAAGTAAAAATGCCAAATATTCTCTTGTTTCAGCTTCCCAATTGTGAGTATTTGCTGCTTCTCTTAGTCTTGTGTGTGATCTTTTTTTTTTACTGTTAGTCAAATGAAATCGACAATGAAGCTGCAGCCTCACAAATTTGTATTGTCTCACAGTATCTTTCATCATAATGTCCCACCTATAAGAAGACGTTCTAATTTTTATCAAGTTACAGTTGAAGTAAAAAGCAAAAACTGAGTTTATTACCACTAAACTGATGATCCGAGGCATACTGGGCAGAGGCGTACGTTAGTTGACTTAGGTTGCCCAGTTGTACAGGCCTCGGCACAGCATAGACGCAGTTGTGTTAACAGGGATCGCAGCCTGACCGCTACACTGTGCATCTCAACACAAACACGGCCACGGGGAAGCAGCACCTGCTTTCTGACTGCCTCTCACTGACCCTGCCAGTGTACTTTAAGGGAGGAGGAACATCAAAGGAAAATGCTTACAAACAGCCAGAGATTAAAAGTAGAAGAGGAGAAGGTAGAGAGAGAGAGAAAACTAAAGAGTGAGGATGTAGAGGGGAGGATGGGGAGGGCTGACTTAGATAGAGCCTGTAAGTGTTGAAACCCACTCTTACTTTCAGTAGCTCTCTTTCTCTTTTCCGACCTGTGTTACTGTGTACCAGTAATATTGGAAGAGCTCTGGTGTGGGTTTTTATTTATTTTATTTTATTTTTTTATGTCTGCATTTTTATTTTTTTGTCTTTTTTTTCTTTTTTTAAGAGCACTGAAGCTTTCTTTCATTCTGTGTAGAAATCCTTTTCCTTTAAAAATGTCACCCTCAGATGTGATAATGAAAACACTTTCATGTATAAACATAAAAATGGGTGCAAAATGCTATTCCATTTATTGGTCTGTCGTCTTTTTTTCTACGCAGATGAATAAAGACTTCTAAAAGGAAAATCAGCTTCATGGGCTCTCTTTATGTGTGCGCGTCTGCGTGGGGTTCATCAAATCGGAAACAAAGGCTGGAGATACCAAATAATGCACTGGGTAAGCTTAAAAAAAAAACAAAAATCAATGGGAAGCTCAGATTATTAACATGATTTATGATGAGCCGGAGCGGACCTCGTTAAATTACACACACTGGATGAATACATCAGCTGCTATACGCTCCAATTCAATCTGGAAGGATCAGCCGGCTCCGAGGCGGACGCATGTGTTTTTATCCCGAGTAGTTTCGCGTGTTGCATATTTCACAAAGACGCATGAGAAACTGTGTGTGTGTGTGTTTGTGCAATTGTATGGATCTGATTGTGTGCTCATGTGTTTGAGTGAGGACATGCCTCTCATTCTAAGTGAGTGCTAATGCTTGTGTAAGCATGGATCAATATAACGAACGAGGGAGTGTATAAGTGTCCATCTCGGAGTAACTGCTTGTGATGGGTGTTTGTGAAGGAAGGAGTCTGAAAGAAATATACTGTACGTACAGAGACACAGTTTGTTGCACAGCGAACACTGTTGAGGCAAAGATGAGAACTGACTTCACATAAAGCATCTGTGATTATAAACTGCCCCAGTTTTTACAGTTTTGCAGAAATTTAAGCAGCTCAGGTCCATTGAATGACCTGGAATGTAGCAAAGTTTAGCAGTAAACTGCCAGAGGTGAAACAAAAGTTTAGGTGCATTACGCCTTGAAAGTTGATGCAAACTATTTCCTACAGGTGTCCCATTTTCTGAACCCTGTGTCCTTATAAAAGCAGTTTGAACAGACTGTGTTTCTACACCCACTGATGCATTATGTGGACAATATTGCACCGCAGGAAGCAATACATTGCTACCATAATAGCAAGAAATAGGCAATCTAGAAAAAAAGGCAGACAGATAATGACACAAAACACACATCCAGGCAATTTCAGACCAACCGTAGAAGGAAACTAGATGGTTGAACTAGTTGAACTCAATGGGATGAACTGGAAAGACCGGTAAACACACAGCAACCAAAGAGTCAGCTGATTTGTGGGAACTTCTGCAACAGCAAAAGGAAGAATGTTCTAAAGAGTTTGATTTCAATTGTAGAAAGAATGTGTGGCAACAATTCCATGACGTATTTTTGATCTCCCATTGTTTTTTTTTTGGTTCTATGCTTTCATTTTAGAGTACGTTGAGACATTAAAATAAGCATAATTCAATAAAAACAGAGACGCTCTGAAAATGTTGACAGGTAATATATGCGTATATGTGTGTGTGCCAACACATACAGTAAGTGGGATGCAGCTGCATCTCCACGTCTTTCCTCTTAACAACAATGCCCTGAGTTCTCATCAGTCATTATGGAGGCTTTTCACTGTCACAGTCCATTATCTAGCATCGGGCCCTGCAGCTTAATTATTCTAACTCACATTGCACCCAACAAAAAGACGTATAGTCAGACACTGTCGTGCATATCTGGTGAGTCTGAAATTTATTGTTACACTGCAACAAATGGGATCAAAGCAGGGGCTTCCATTAAGTTACATATAGTACATCATCTGTCCAAAATAATTACTCTCAAGAAAGAACTGTACTTAAATTATTGAACATGTTAAAGATATCCAACATGTCATGGTTCGTGCATAGAAGCATAAGAGCAGTGTGTTGAGTTCCAATTCATTTCTGAATACGTGGCCTCTATTTCCTTAACAAATGACCTCAACTCAATGATGTGCAATAAAATGGTCCGTTGCATTTTAAACTCGGTGCTCAGTATTTTGTTCACCACAGTGCTGTTATGGATGATTTACAGCTGCACCGCAAGTGCAAGTATCTTCCAGTGTTTGTATGCATTATAAGCTTATTTAGTGAAAGGTCAATGTACTCCTCAAAAAGCATGCATATGGAGAAGTGCATGTATACACGCACAGTCGGCCAAATCTATTCCACACCATAATGTTTTTGCACAGTTAGTTTGGGTTTAAATGTTCCCACAAATTGCACGTATTATTCATCGAAGACCGGGCAAAAAATGAAACAGACCCGACAGGCCCGTGAGACTGATCACAAGCTCACACTTCCTTTCAGGCTGAACTCACAGCAGTCAAGGGCGCCGCAGAAGAAGACATAAAAAGAAGAAGATGCAACATATAAAGTGTATAAAAGTAGGCATACTGTACATAATCACTGCATTTTTTTTCGGTGGGGGGGTTATTAAGGCCTTTGACTCCAAATAGCCCTTCTGTCCACAATTTATTATTTTATTATTTAAGCAAATATTATTATTATTATTGTTGTTATTATTATTATTATTATTATCATTATTAAGCAATCCACAGACAGGTATGGATTTACAGAGCCAAATCCTCACCTCAGCTGTAAATCCAACGCAACACTAAAGTAAGTCTTTTAAACAAATTTCCCTGGTTGTTATTGTTGGACACACGTTTGTACACCTCAGGATGATGGGGGACTGGTGATCCCCAAAGGATGAGTCGGATAACAAACACTGACATGTCTCTTCTCATACAGACACACTGCAAGAAACCAGTGAAATACCTCAGAGGACTGAAGTGCTATAACAACAACAACAACAACAACAACGAAACATTAAGCTGTGGTGGTCTGTGGTCTTTTGTGGCAGTGGATGGAGAGCACATCAGTGGAATAAACAAGGCGGGGAGCAAACTAAGACAGCCTCTGGAGGATTATGACAGCAGCAACCGTATGAATTAGACTGTCTATCAGAGAAGAGACACTTTGGTGCCACTGCAAAACTCTGCTATTCAGAAGGAAGACAACAACAAAAAAAAATTCCCAAGAAAAGTTCAGTCATAACCACGCTGAAAGCATGTACAAAAAGATAACCAAATTGCCCTTGGACTGCAATTGTCCTCTATTCAATTTCCCAGCCTTGGGGGTTTTATCTTTGAGCTCAGCCTAATTATGAGCCTGTATACTGCTGGATGTATTTCATCTAAGATTGATGCGAATTAAAGGCATTTACAACCTCAAGTAGTTTTTGTGCTGTTTGCCTAATTATCCGTCCCAGACTGACATTAAGTGAATAATTGATGCATTTCTTTCCTTCATAAGATAGACCATCAGGTATTCAGTTTCATCTCCAGCCTACATGAGCAAACTGTGAAGTGAAGCAACTCTGGCTGAGGAGCGCTTCAGGCGGCCGACTCCTGCTGGATGTGGTCGTCCAGAGCTCTCAGCCGTCACTCACGCTCGGCTTACTGCCCACCTCTCCGGGGCTACACTCTGGACCAAACAGACACTTCAGCACTTGTAGTTATGGCAACTTGTGATTTCTCTGGAGTACTGACTCTCAGCCTTTCTTCAGCAGAGGCACACACATCTCAGCCAAAAAATAAATGAATTCTAGGAGCACAGTAAATTATTCATTACCTAGTTGAAAATGCCACAGAGTGGATTGTGATCATACCAGCACAATGTACTGCTGAACTTTTCATTCATTTAAGGGTAGTTGCCCGGTTCAAGGCTGAACAATTTAATGCAGAAAAATGGAGGTCAAAAATGATCAACAAATATTTCTCAAAACAGAATAATCACAACCGCGAATGTGAACTGGACAACTTCCGTAAATTAGAATGAAAAAGTACTCTCTCTCCAACTTACAAAGCATAACAATAAGCAAACAAAAGGTATGGGGGGTGATATTCAATATTTTCTTTGTCAACTTAATCTGCAGATTAATCAACAATGGAAGTAATCCTTAGTTTACTCGTCCAGTGTTGGTACATCTGTTGCACACACGACAAGGCCAGCTGGCAAACAAAGATTAAAAATACATCTAAACAAACTTCTGGCTGACATATTTTAGGTACTGAGAGTCTTTCACAGGTTTTGGAGGACAGAAAGAGAAAGAGGGTCTGGGCGGTAAAACAAAGGTGATATGTACCAGCGATTGACAACAAGGAAGCTATTTAATAGATTGCTTGATCGTTTCACTTAAATGCATGAGATGCAAACTGCCATGAAAGCACACAACTAAAACACAAGCGTGCTCCCTCCCCAGCTCATAACATCTTATCATATCCTTGATAATGGAGCCCCCTGGCTCTCCATCTGAGGCGCACTAGTCCTCGGCTGCCTGGGCCTCTGCAGACCTCCTCTGGTGGAAGCTGCAGCCAGTAGGGCCCAGCGGCTGCCCTCGCAAGATTGGCTTTGCAGTTTAACAACATCCACAACTATGCATCCTCTTAAACCGCCACCTAAGCAACAAACTACTGGCGTCAGGATGTCGGTGTGGGGTCCAGGTCAGCGACATGGAGTTTTAACCTCAGTGCAGTGCAGCAGTTTCATGATGGTCACTTAAGTTTACCTTCATATACAAGCTAAATTGGTTACATTTAAATTAAGTTGGTTAAATTCAAACTAAGCCTTTTTTCATGGTCCTAATTAAAAATTCATATAGTACAATATATACATTAATAATAGAAATAATTATGAATATCAACTGAAATAAAATATGTTGCCACTTTTTTTGCTGTATGGCTCAGCTCAAAGAGATGGACAAACACTGCATTGGTTTTGGTTGTTTCACATGAACTTTAACATTTTAGATAACAATTAGGTTATATAATGTCAAAAAATAACGTATTGCAAATATCAACTGCACTTACATGCACACCGGTAAGTGGCTCATACGCCTTCACAGAACACAAACTCTGACCACTGTTGATATTGTAGATGGCAAAAGAAGTAAAGGATATAATAAATCTGTTGGCTGCTTGGCGTTTCTTTGATTGAGGTGTCCTTTGTATCCCAATGCATCACAGTGTCCTTGACATTTTCTTTTCTCTTTCTTTTTTGAAATATAAATTTATCCTCAGTTTGCCTTTAGCTTATTGTACATCAGGAGTCAATCCTTAAATCTCATTTGAGGGTTAAATATTCTTCATTTTTAATTACTGGATCAGTGGTGTGTTAAAAGTAAATTAACTAAAGAAATATCCATGCTCATGCACTGAAAACAGACATTTGCCAAGGGCTTTTACAAAACAAAATATTCTGCTCTGATTGGAATAATTTTTGAATGAATTATTTCCTTAAAATGGTACAAGTTCAGCAAATGACCAGTTTAAAGTGTGAAGCTTGACTATACTAGTCCAGTGACTCAGCAAGAGGAAATTTTAAGGTACAACGTAGTAAATACAACAGCTGCTGCAAGCATTCTTTTATATATTTAAAATGCTTCTTTTTGCTTCTTGAACTAAGTCATGGAAGTCATTAGTTGGATTAGTTCAGTCTCTCTTTTGGCAGATATCACAGCTTGGAGCAGCTGAGAGTCTTGCTATTCCTGATTGTAGAATTTTCATCATTGCACATCTCAAGTTTAAGTTCTGAGATATTTTTAGGTCGTCATGCACACACAGCATGTGCAAGTTCTCCCCACAGATTTTCAGATTTTCCGTGATGTTCAGGTCAGGCACTGTGAGGGACACTCCAAAAGCTTCTGCTTGAGCTTTTTCTAACTAGTTCATGGTGGGTTTTGAAGTCTGCTTTGGATCGGTGCCCCGTTGAAGGAACCCCCCTCTTTTTAATTCAACTTTCTTGACTGACTTCAGGATCTCTGCAACCAGAACTGGCTGATAAATAGTTGGATCTATTCCACAATTAGATTTGGTTGCTGTAGCTGTAAAGCCTTTTTTTTTTTCTTCTTTTTACTTTATCTATCCACTGGAGGTTTTGCTTTTCTTTTTGCCCTGAAAGTTTTCTTGGTTCTCCAGATATTGTCTTGACTCCCACTGTTCCCCTTCACTGCCTTTACTTGATGACATTTTAAAAAGTGGAAATGAAAACCTCCATCTGTATATCTTTTCATAGCCTGGTAGCCCAGGTTGCTTCAATTAAAAAAGATCTGTCAGTTACTTAGTGAAGCCGATGGCTGTTGTCACTTTTGTCGTGGAGGTGGTTTGAAGAATCAAAGAAGTCAAATTATGGACTGACATCTCAGTGAAGTTCTGTAACTTTACAAATAGAAAACTTTTGCACATGCCACAGTTATTTTTTTCCTATTTCTTTTTCAGTTTGTTAAATAAAAAGTATTAGCATATTAACATTTGAATAAAGGCTTTCTGTTCACTGCAGGGGCTGTATTAACTTCTTTTTCCTTCAATAAAACAGCACACTGTGTCATTTGAATAAACTTTTGCATACAACCATCCTGCACTAACAGACTGATCAACCTGTCAGTCCAACTTTAACCAGGGCTGCCTGTTCCACCCATGGACAATGGCAACAGTAGGATAAGTGGATAAATAGCTCCTATAAATAGTCTTGTCATTTCCTAAGCTCTGATAATGCAGCGGGGCCGACAGTATGTGCATTGGGCGCCACTTCACAACAATGCCTGATAGGTCGTAATTACAAGATGGTAATTGTGTCGTGTGTGTGCTGTGTGTACTCCCTGTACTCCCGTGCATGTGTGTAATTATGTGACAAAAGCATCGTCGCCGATGAGGACATGTGAGCAGACAATGAGGGCCCCTCGTATTTGCTGGTAGAGAGAGGGGGAAGAGGAGTCAGGGTTACTTTAAAGCCCATTTTGGAGGTTACGATGATACATCCTTTGTACTTTGTTCACTAAGCTATATTACAAAATGAGAGAAAATGGAGGCTTATTGTCAGGCTGCATTATACTTTATTATTCAAATTACACTGCCTACAATGAGGATAATCTTCCCCCAATGTGTTTTTAATTTCCATATCTAATTTTTTCTCATCCCGTCTTGTGTGTCTCTGTCCTAGTCTAAATTATTTGCCCAGCTGGTTCAGTGAAACAGGATTGAATTCTAATGTCAAAAGCCTAAATGAAAAACATCAGTCATGACAGGTTGATAAACTCAGTAACACAGGTATTCATTAGGTGATTGTGGTCATACTCAGGGTGCTTTTTTGGGGGGGGACTTGCTAAAGCATTCGACCTGAGCAGCCAAGCAGACAAGGACTCTGGATGCACAGCCAAATTGTCAGTGCCAGGCTGATTACTTGTTTGGCACTGAAACCAATATTCAAAAAGAGGAACATTATTATTGTCATAAAGACCTGGGAATGCACACAATTATAGCTATAATAAGGAGTGTATTAAGTGAGAAGGCACAGAAAACGTACCACTGTTCCACGTACAGAGACTCACAAGCTTGACAGCTGTCTTGCAAGAGGACTTGTCAATGTAACTCTGCAAACAATTAGCCATCCAATGAGGCACTTGTTCTATCATGCAAAAGCAAGAATCCCTCAATTTTAGGATCATTTTAGGACAGCAGTCAATCAACTAAAATGATGCATACTCATTCAAACTATCAGTTGCAAAGGGGAGAAAAAAATCTGCACATCCTCTGTAGATTAATAAACCATCGTGCAAAGAGTGCTTTACCTGCCTTACTACTGTAAATGAATTAGAAATATATTTGTACACAGTACAGTATACTCCAAAACCTGCCGTCGGGCTACAAAATCACAAAAATTATATAAAATATAGTGTATATATATATATATATATATATACACATTATATAAAATTCTATTTATCATAGCAAAAAAATGTAACAACATAAAGAATCACTGGATTTTAAACTTTTTCAAACTAATCATGTGCTACTTTGTTGTAAAACTTATTCAACTCTAAGCCTAAAATTGTGATATTTAATTAAAGTGCATTCTGTCACTTTTTTTTCTAAATGCCAAAAAAAATTGTTTGCACTGAGAAAATTATCTAAAAAACAAAAACTTCTGTGCTCCTTACCAAAAACATTAAGCTTTTAGTGACTTAGCTGCAACTTTTTACCCGAGCTGGGCTGAAGCGCAGGCTGTGTACACAGAGCAAATAGGGGACAAGTAAGGAAAAAAATTCCATCCATCCATTATCTATACGCCGCTTAATCCTCACCAGGGTCACGGAGGGCTGGAGTCTATACCAGCTGACTTAGGACGAAGGCAGGAGACACCCTGGACAGGTCGCTAGTCTGTCGCAGAGCCACACTTAGAGACAGACAACCAAGCACACTCACATTCACACATACGGACAATTTAGAATCACCAATTAACCTCAACATATTTTTGGACTGTGTGGGAGGAAGCTGGAGAACCCGGAGAGAACCCACGCTGCACGGGGAGAACATGCAAACTCCACGCAGAAAGATCCTGGTGTCCTCACCGGGACAACCTTCTTGCTGCTAGGCAACGGTGCTAACCACCGAGCCACCTGGCAGCCCAGAAAAGCAAACTAAAAATGTAAATCATAAAATATTTGTAGTATGTGGATCCATCATTGCTCTCCAGTGTTGGTTACGCCTGTGGGCACTTGGACAAAAGCTGCATATGTTAATTCCAGACTTATTTAAATTTTTTACACTTGAATAATTAAAGAATTTTATCCTTTGTCCCCCCCCCATTTTTAGGTGACATACCGTGTTGGTTGTTGAGCTGTGACAAGCAAACTGCTGTCTGTTCTGGACATCTATTTTAACAAAGGCAGCCACACCAACCACATCTTCGACATGCTGTCAGTTATTTTTGAGCCAATTCTGAATAAACATTGAGTCAGCATTACATAAGTTGCACTTAGTAGTCTCCCGTAGTTTGGGTTCGAAGAGGTTGTTCACAGGTGGTCTGTTCCTCCTGCCGCCAAAGATAATGGATTAATCCTGGAAGGTTATTGATGTAGCGCTTTTCTCCTTATGAGAGTAACACCTGCAGTCGTCCGACCAATGAGCATTTGGTCAGATGAGAGCATATCGACCAACCAATCAACCGGTCCACATGGAGACAACAGCCCCAGATTCTGTTAAAATGCTGCATGCACTGAGAGCAGTTTACATCTCTTATCTTCTCTATTGATCGTCCCAGTTCCTCGTGGTTTGATCAATTACTCCTCACTATTCCATGTTCCCAGTCATGGTCTAAAGGTTTGGTTAAAGTCTTTTTCATGCCAGTTCTCAGACAGTGGACTAGTTTATCACTCACTTTGAGGCCTTCTTTGTCTATCGCCACTTCATAAAACTGCATTTCTTGAGGAACACTGTATAGAATAAGCCTGATTTTAGGCCTGTTCCAGTCGCCCACAACCAATTTTATAAACTGAATTTCTGCCTGGTCAGTTGGCCTGCCCTGTTTGACGGGGGTCGTGATGTCTGATTTGTACAATGACTGATCTGGCTTTCAGAGATGTTGCTAGGATTTCTGGTGAAGTGTGGGCCCTTGTAGTTTGAGCAGCTCCACAGTTTGATTACTGACATGATAGCTGTCAAAAAATCTGTAAAAAATAGGGGTGAGATTGTTTTACTCCTACTGAAGTAGTGTTTTACATGTTGTGGTTAAAAGTCCCTCCAGAGACTGCTGTGCTATAAATTTGACTTGGCTGCAGAACAGACTTGCTCCATTCTACAGCCGCTCCATATTGTCTTTTCTTTTTTTTTTTTTCTTACAGCTTAATTGTGCAAAAGAAAGCCGCCTTTTGTAAACACTGTGGAGACTACAGTTATCTCCAAAAACATTACTGGGATTGTCAGTGAACAAAACCAACCGGATCTGTGAGAAAGATGCAGGTTCTGGCTGTGCAGGAAGGCCAATTAAAACATGAAGTGTGAGTTATCACAACATATAAATTTAATAAAAACGTGCAGTGTCTGCCTACTTTAATATGACTATATGAAAGGTTTAAACGGCCCAAAAACCTTCTTCAGGTTATTTCCCCCGAGAGATCCCTGCACTGTGTTGTGCTGTGCTTTGTATTTTTCACAGAAAAAAAAATAAAATTAATGTCATATACTTTAATGCACTAATTAGGATTTAACATTTGATTTTCAGTTCTTTTTGATAATTTTGGAACAACTGTCTGTCAGATCTGATTAAGCCTCAACCATATATCTCCATCAGGATTTTAAGTGCTGTTCTTTTTTCTTTTTCTTTTTTTTTTTTTCTCCAACCTAAAATTTGTTTGTTGCTTATTTATCAGATCCAGAAATTGTAAAAACAGAAGGAATCATTGGATTTTAATCCTTTAAACTGTCATGAATCTAATCATGTGTGATTTCTGGTTTTGTTGTAAAAATTAACAACATCTAAGCTTAAAACTGTGACGTTAAATCAAAATCACTTTATTCTAGATGCCTCATTTTTTAAATGCCCAAAGAAAACCCCTTTGCCCGAAAAAGATGATAAACTAAAACTTCTGCCCTCCTCAGCACAACTGTGTGGATACGAGTGATTCAGCTGCTGCAAACAATGACATTACAAATATTCAGGGACTGTGAGGCTGAACTGGGCTGAACTGCAGGCTGTGCTTACACAAAGCAGACAGGAGACAAGTGTGGAAACAAATTAAAAATGTAAGACACAAAATATCAACGTTTTTCAGTATTTGCAACACCTGTGGGCAAAATCAAGATGTCGAACATGTTCATTCTATTTTTTTTTCCACTTTTAGAAAATGAATATTCAAAGAAATTCAGCTTCTGTTTGTTTATAGCACTTCATCTTTGTTATACGCCACAGAAGACATTCTTGAGTTCTCTATACTTCTGGCCATAGATGTTTCCATAAGGTTACAGAATTTTACAGTCGTCCTCAAATGTATTCCTACCCTTCCATTAAAGAAAAGACAAAATTCACAATAGTCACTCAAATAACTAAAAACACAAAAGTAATAATAAATAAAAATGAGCTAAATTACGATTCAGTGAAATAGGACATTGCTTTTGAATTTTTGTTGAAAAGAATAATTTAAAAAACAGGCAAAACTGTCCCAGACAAATTAAAGCACTTTGCTGATGAGCAGTGGGCCAAACAGGTGAAGAGGTCTGATTGAGAGTTACAGAAAACACTTGATTGCCTCAAAGGGTTGTTCAACAAAATATTAGTTTACGGGTCCAATCATGCTTGTTTGCTTGTTTTTTGTTGTTGTTGTTTTTTTTTTATATATTTCTGTTGAACCACAATTCAAAAGCAATTTCATGATTTCCATTAGTTTTTTTATTTATTATTACTTTTGTCAATTTCACCTTATTTCAGTGACAGCTGTTTTTTTTCCTTCTTTAATGGGAGGGTGTGAATAAATTTGAGGACGACTTTATGTGGCACTAATTAGTCATGACAACCTAATTTTCTAGTAGCGTCGCGTTACCAAATCTACAACATTGTCAGCTCTGGAGAACGGTTTGGCTACATGTCGCTATCATTCTGGGATACAACAACATTGCCTTGTTTGTATTTCTTTGCTCTAATCCCAGTTTCCTGGGCGGTGCTAAGCCCAGTGTGCAGGGATGGTGTCCCTGCAAAATAGTGACAGATGAATGATTATAGAGACTTTTGTACGCAGGGAGGTGAGCACTGTCATTGAAATGGTTAATTCATCGAAAAACCTAGCAGATGTGCCTTTTTGCAGGATACAAATCTTTTTTTAAAACTTGACATTTTCAGTGTGTAGGTTGCTGCTCAGAGGTTGCTGTTAAAGTCTACATGCAGTGAGTCAGACTACTGTTCCACAAAAACAATTACTATGTGTTCGGTAGCATTTTACAGCATTTTATCCATTTGTTCTTGTTGTAATTATTATATTCTAGTTCATATTTCAGCAAAGCACTCTGATGACTAATTTTGGCTTTAAATGTGTGGTTGTGTAGCAGCAGTGAGCACCGGAGGACTGTCGCTTCACAGCAAGAAGGTTCAAACCTCTCTGCATGGTGTTTGTGTTTTCCTCCTGTGCCTGAGCTGATGTTGTCCTGCTGCTTCACTTTCCTCCCACTGACCAAACACATGCAGGTTAGGTTAATTGGTGACTTTAAATTGCTTGTAGCGTTAATGGTTGTCTGTAGTCAAGCTGAACCTTTCTAAAACAGACAATCACAGCCACTTTGCACCGTAATTGGACAGGTGTGTGAAGGTACGGCAGGAACTGAAACTCACTTCTTATACTCTTCACACAACTACTTCTGTGTCTTGTGAACAACGTATGTGTTGCCTCAAAACAAGACACGCAATTCCCACTCAGAGATCAGTAATATGGACAAACAGAAGCCTTAATGGTCTTACGTGTGGCCATTCAGTAGCCTGATGATGCTCTCATTTACACTACTTTATTTGTATTTCATTGCATAGCATGCTTTTCAGGATAACCATATCACAATTTTTAATCCTTATATTAAAGTATCATTACAGTGCTATAACTGTAATTGGCTTAAATGGTTAATTACTGTATAATTAGTTATAGGACTCTATAGTAGATTATGAGGTACTGTATACTGTAACTAGGCTGTCCAATAATATACTGTATTCAGATCGTGTTTCCACTGTAATCAGCCTTGCCTGTTAATTACGGCATTCTCTTCTCTTACAATGTAGAAACACCAGTGTGAATTGCAGACATATATAAAACACAATCTTTATGATTCAGAATAGAGATGAACAAACTCTGTTTAACATTTGAAAATGAAGAAAGCACTGAAACAACTAAAACTATAAAAGATGAAGTTTAGGCAAGTTGCATTTTTGTGGACTGGAATATTTATTTAAACACAGCAATTGTTGTTAAAGTAAAATAATTTAACTTCATGAAAAAACAAGAAAAATCCCCTCTCTTAGGGCATCAGTGTAAAGTAAGCAAAAATATTGTTCCTAAATCAGTCAACTGATCATTTAGTTCAATTTTTACAGGAGAGTGCTGTTAGAATTTTTACAGTCATTTATTACAGTGCACGTTATTCATGGTTTTAATGTTGCGGCTGATTGTTGTACATGAACTCGTGAAGAAAAGTGGACATGTGGGCGAGGATTCAGAGGTCTGGGGCCAGGTTAATCAATCAGAGCGGAACACTTTTGCCTCCAGATGACACGTTAAAAGACCTACTTCATTGTAAGCATACTGAACCCACACTTAAGAAAAAGGTGAAAATCCCTGGTCTTCTCGGCTTTGACATATATGCTCTTTACCTTCACCACAGACAGAACAGACTCCATTAACAGCTTCACATTCCGCTCAGGTACCATCAGCCGATCAGCCACACGCCCACCAGCAGCCGCAGTTTCGCAAACAAACCAGCACATCTGAACGCAGCACTTGTCTTGATGACAGAAGCTCTGATGGGCCAAATGCTGATGGTCAAGCTGACTCCTTTTCTCTATTAGCCCCTCATTCACTCCATCTCTCTCCATCTCCCACATCGGCCCAATCAGGCTAATGAGGCTCGCACTTCCTCCATCCTTTCCTGCTCGCTAAAGTGGCAATTGATTGGAGGGGTGGGAAAGCTTTTAACAAGGGAGGGGTGGGAGAGAAATAATTAGCACGAATGAGCTTTTCTGCAAACTCCTTCAATTTGGCTTTTCTTTTTCTGTTTATTTACTGACCCGGACAACATTAGAGATTAACTCTCCGAGGATATGTTAACTTCTCAACGTCAGGGTGTAAATCAATCTGAAGCTGTAAAACTGGGGCCCGTTTGTCTGATGCAAATGTCTCGCTCCTCTCAGGTCACAGCCCTGTCATGATGTCCAAGTGGACGAGAACGGAGATGATGAAATTATAGCAAACCAACAGTGAAGCATTTCCTCCATCTTCCTACTCAAATTGAGACACAAACTAGACATTGGAGCATGCCGCGGAAACTCGAAGCACTGAACCTTGAAAGTTCTGAATTTTCAGTACACTGAGAGCATTAATGTCGCTGCCCAAATGACCAGCAAAGTGGTCTTTCTGACAGTTGTACCGTAATTAACTTGGACAGATCTGGACTGGAAAAACTAGAGCAGCAGCCCCGTCTAAATTCACGCTGCAGCCAATTCACAGAGCCACTGCTGCCTCCAAACTTCACCCGTGGCAAAGACACAGATACAAGAGGACAGAGGGGACGGCACAACTTCAGCTCTGCGATGAAAAGTGGGAGTCACAAGCGCAGATTTAACTCGGGATAAGAGGAGAGTCAGGGGGTTTGCTCGTTAACGAACCTCAAAAAAAGAAGAGAGGCTAGAAACCCCTCGCAGGAATCAATAGTTTAACATAAAGCAAAATGTCAGTCACATCGACGGTTTTAAAGCTACATTTAAAACGAATCTGAAGCATACAGACCCTGATTACTCACAGTCGTAGAGCTCAGATCGTCTAAAGCCTTAAAGATATGAAATACGCCCACAGCCTTCCATTTATTTTAGCATCAAAAATGAGCCACTTCAAGAGGGCGTGTAGGAATAATTCTCTATTCATTTAATATGCCTTTAAATAATACGGTTTAGTGAAAATCCTCAAAACAAATACAGAGAGCCTCAATATTAGCTCTCTCCAGAAGAGATATTACTGTACATGGACCAGAGTAATTACAGCGTGCATGTCTGCTTGGTGGCTCACTACTGTACTGACATTAAAGATTAACACAAGCAGGTCTATAAAGAAACATTTTCATAGTCAAAGCTTCCAGAAATTCCAGCCTTTGCCGAGGAAGAAAAATATACATTAAAGGGCATTAATGATTAAGACAGCGGCTGAGTTTACACATGAAGTCAAGTAATTTCAGGGTCTTTAGATGCGTTCATTGCGGCCCTCTCTGTGATTGTGAATTGAAGATGACACCCAGTGGCTGCACACTAATGCCTAAATCTATCCTTTAGGCATTTACAAGCTTCAACGTCTTCTACTGAATGGATGACATTATTTCAACTACTGGCTAGAGCCTGAAGAAAATGTATTAGTCAATTAAACTAGAAATTAATCAGAAAAAAAACTGAATCAATTAATCATGGATGCAATTATTCATGCAAGAATGCCAAAAATGTTCTGGTTCCAGCTCTAAAATGAGACACTTTCAAGCTTTTCTTTGTCTCATGTGGTAAGATATTAAAGCTTTTGGGGGTTTTGAACTGTTGTTTGTATGAAACTAGTCATCTGAGCATTTTTTCCTGTCACAGCATCAACCAATTCCTGATATCTGTTTCATTATTTTTTGCTCATTCTTCCCGTTTGTCGGCTGCTTGCCTGCTGCTCTCTCGTCTTTCAGCAGGTCCTCGGCTCTTCCCATTACTCCCAGTCATCTGATCTTTACCTATTCCCCTAATCAGCTCACTCCTGGGAATTTATGTGGGCTTTAGTGTCCAGTCATTCTATTTTCCAACTGTCTCCTCCTTGTGATCAATTTCCTGCGTCTTATTTTTTTAATCTTCACCTGCCTGAGTATGTTCTTGCTTTGTTTGCCTGTTTGGCCTCAGCACCAATAGAAAACATTTATTTAGCCCTCTGTTCCCCAAGCGCTTTCTGGGGATCTGTCACATTTTTCCTCACTGTGGGCTCCTTTTCACTGTAATATAAAGTCCTGCACCGCCATGGAAACAGCACAACCATGGCGAGAAGAAGAGAGAACAAGAAATCTTGTGTGTGTCTGTGTAGTGTGACACTGTTTTAATGCTATAAATAATTTTTAAAAACTATATGTATGTATGTATGTATGTATGTATGTACTATATGTACTGTATGTATGTATGTATGTATGTTATGTTATATATTCAATATATTATTGAATTTCCCTTCTGGGATGAATAAAGTATTTTTCATTTCATTTCATTTTTTGTATGTATGTATGTATGTATGTATGTATGTATGTATGTATGTATGTATGTATGTATGTATGTATGTACACATACATACATGTATGTATGTGGACTTGGACCTGCTGTGTGTGGACACTGGGATGCATATTACTTATTGTTATTTTCTTGTACTTTCTTTCTATATTTTTGGATGCTGCTGTGGCATATAAATTTCCCAGGTCTGGGATAAATAAAGTATATTCTATTCTATTCTATTCTATTCTATTCTATTCTATTTCATTACTTACATTTTAAATTGAGTTTTTACGCTTGTCTCCTCTCTGTTTGGCGTAAACACAACCTGCAGTTCAGTCCAGTTCGGCTAAAAGTTCCTGAATTTTTCATAACATTACTGTCAGTCACAGCTGAGTCAGCAACAGCTTAACGTTTGCACTGAGGTACACAAAATGTTTTGTTTTTTTTACAAAATCTGGATCGCGCAAACATTTTACTTTTGGCAAATTTTTCAATGAAATGTGTCCAATAAACAGATTTTGAGGAAATATTACAATTAAAATTTTCCAATGGAACATCATATCACTGACAAGCAGCTCAACGACCATCGGAAAGTTGCTATATTTAAATGCTTTGATAAATGGTGTTAGAGTGTCGACTTCTTTATGAAAATGTGCCCTTTCAACCGTCTGGCAGGTCTGAGGGCTCAGAGAGTTACGTGCTGTACAAGGACAATGATACTGTCGTAGATAACAACACCAAAAACTATATAACATTGCTACAATTAGCTTTAAGTCACTTAGGAACAACATTAAAAAACATATTAAAGACTGAGTAGTGGCATTTGTCTATTATAACAATATAATAAACTGATTATTTCTAGTGTTTTATTGGTACTTTTGCTTAAGTTAAAGACCTCAGTGCTGCCGACCACTCAGTTAATAGACTTTGTTCTGCCTGTCAAATATAGAAAACTAAACATGGCCGCTCTTGAGTCATACTCAAGCTCACTGCCAATGTGACCTTACTTTCCCCCATTCACTGACATTTTATCGACGAAATAATTCATCAATTAATCAACAAAGCATTTGTCACATTAATCAGTAATGAAAAAACCTGTTAATTTGCAACCCTACTGTAAGCTGATGAAGAGGTTAATCAAAATCAATCCTAAAATGGTCTTATTCGGAACAAAAAACAGTGGCTCCAATCACCTAAAATAAAAACAAGCACACAGTAAAATGTCCTTAGGCTCAATGCAAAGTAGCATTTGAGATTAAGAGTGAACTTTGATATGTTTGTGTGTATATTGTGGTTCTGAGCCCTGCCCCGACTCTGCCTACCAGTGCTTACTGTTGACCTCGCTGATTAAAATCCATACAGCTCAGTCTTTCTCTGATGGATTTTCTCTGCACACTCTTTTATTGGCTTTAGCACAGCAAATCCTCTTTACACTTTAAAAAAAACTGAACAGGTTATGTCTCCATTTGGCAGTCTCTGCACAGCGCTCACCACTGTAATTTTCCCCTGGTTTAGTAGCTGGTAGAGGAGAGAGGCAGTCATGGCAATGCTAAGTTTTGACAGCACATCATATTTACTCTGAATTTGAAGCTGCATCAGCAATGCCAATTTGCCTCTGTAAGTGCTTGTGTATACAGACAGTTGACGGGCATATTGTAAGAACATGTCCATTAGCGCTGCCTCACAAAACACTACGTCAGCGCGGTGGGGATACTGCTATAGGAACTAGAGCTAAGAAAGTACAGTTACTACAGCAGGGAGAAGCAGTGCTGCTCACGAGGGATCTGTAACCTGTTCTGCTTCAGAGGAGTAGCATATGAACCCATTTTACACTTCAAGTAAACAATACAACTCTGGTTTAATTAATTTTTACAGATGTAGAAAGGTCAGCTGAGAGCAAGCTGCAGATTTGGATTTTATCTTGTTTTAATTTCAGCACAGCTGATGCATCAAACCACACGTTTATAATATTATGGTGTCTGTTTTGAGGCTTTCTTCGAGCACACAGACACATATAAAATATTTGTCTGCAGTAGTAAACTTGGTGTGACATTTTGCATCTTGTAATATGAGCCTGTCCTAAGAGGAGCTGACAAGCGCTCTAGGGTAGATGTATGGTAACTGCAGCAAACAGAGAGATGGAGAGCATACACTGTGGGGCCTGCAAGACCTCAGCAGCACAAGCAGTCTCTGCTCTGGGATTTCCATCACCTCCTCAGACCCCTGTTACTACCAGAGAGGCTGGGTGGATCACAACAAGCTGCCTCCCCTGATTAAAACCTCAGATAAGTGACTCGGTGACAAACTGGCTGTCATCTAGGGATGAAACACAGCCTTGAAAACATTAATTCCAGTGGCGTAGAAAAATACTACAGCTGGCTACAACTTGATTATCCTCTAATAACTGCTACACGATGTACATACTTAAAACAAACAGACTATCAACAGCTTAAGCACTACAAGCTGAACTAGATACAGTGGCATTCAAAGTAGATCTGGGGGGGAAAAAATCACTTAATCCTTGGCCTGATGCTGGAAAATCCTTTATAAAGTGGTTAAGCATGCAAAAATTCCCACTGTGCTATATGTCCTCTATTACTTCAGTCAAATGAGGAAAATGCAGCTCAGGTGAAATCTGAGAAATAATTTTAGCCACTCCGAAGCAATTTAGAACAACAAGTCAGGCCTGACAATCTCCCATACACACTCCAGCAGCGTAGCGAAAGCAGGGACGTCTGCCAGGCTGATTTTGGCGCTAAGCACAACGCTAAGCCCCACTGACAAAGCCAGCTAAGAATCAGTGAAGCCTTGCAGAAGGAGTATGACGCTGTGCCACTGTAGGGTAATGCTCTTGTAAGGGGCTCTACCTGCAGAGCCAAGGGTTCGCCTGTTTTATCCTCTTAAAATCACCAAACAGGATCAGCGAGCACATCCCTCTCACCTTTCTCCTCCAGCTGTTCCAGTCGACGGCCTGCTGCCTGTCTGTCTGAGTCCACTCATCCGTGACTTCCCACCCTTCGTCCTCTGTAAACCCCCCGAGCCCCGCCACCGGCCCCGCTACAGCTATCGGCCATCATCAAGCACGGACTTTCCTGGAATCAATAAAAGATGCTCTACCGCTGGCTTGAATTTATATTTCACCCGATGGAAGCATCGAAGCTCAAAAAATCCTGATGTTCAATTAATCATGCTCACCACATGCATCTATCCTCATATGGAGCTATGTAATAATGAAAAATTAAGTTGATACTGGCAGGTTTCTGCTGTATTGGCTCGCTTTAAATAAATGGGAACCATCTTCACAGAAATACAAAAATTAGAGCTGCAACTACAAAAATACTTTTATTATTTATACATGTGCTGATTCTTTTTTCAGCTAATTATTATAAAAACATAATGTCATACTTTTTTACAGCTCACGCTGACGCCTTTAGTTTACTTGTCCTGTCCAGACTGATGGCTCAACTGATGTAAAATGTAACAATTTGTAAATTTTCACATTTAAGAAGCTGAACAAAATGCATCATTTTTGTTTGAAAAATTAATGAAATGATTGACTATTATAGCAGCTGCTGATAAATTTTCTGTTGATTAACTAATCAATTATTTGTTGCAGCTATTAAAAACAAAAACAAAGAGAATAAAAACAAAAGAGAAGAGCAGCATTTTACAAGGCAAAATACGCAAGGATTTAGGTGGGATAGAAAATTTGCATAATGGCCTGAATAAAACCTATTCTTTAAAGTTGAAACGATGAACCAATAAATGAATGTGCACATCAGCAGTTATTTAATCAACGTTTTTTAAGCAAAGATTACAGATATTTTCTTGTTCCAGCTTCTTCACTGTGAAGTTTTGTTATTTTTAGAGTAATCGTATGTATTTATAAATATAATACATAACTATGAAAGATGTGTTTCCGCAGATACATAATACTGAAACATCTTGTGCTTGCTGTGATTGATTTGTGCAACTTTAAAAGCCACGATTTACTTTGAGCTGAGTCTCCCTCTGACCTTTGTATCGACTGCACACCTAAACTTTTATTATTATTATTCCTGTAGAGTCAAGCTTCAAACTTTGATCAGCATCTCAAAGTTAATTCTTTGAAAGTCACGCAGCCTTTCAAATTTTTCAAGGTCTGTTTGTGCTTAACAATTTCCAGACTTGTGCTTCTGACCCACGAGGCTCCATTCCTAAAAAGCCGCGATGTCGTGCTGACGGCAACGTGACGTATTTAGTGGAATTTATCGGTGAGACATAACGCGTTGGTGCCCTTCACCTGCCTCATGAAATCCTGACCTTTTCACCGTCCCTGTCTATCAGCACACGGCCTCTGCTGTCCATCACTTCATCTGTCCATCTGCGCCTCTTTTCTCGGTTTCTTATCTGTGAGAAGGCTACACTACAGTCTATAGATGCTCTCTCTCACCCTGTCTGTCACCTGCGGGCCAGAAAACTACTGGCTCTAATCTTGTATCTCTCAGCTGTTGCCACGGTGAGTGGCCTACCAGTGCCAACCCACAGCTTTATCTCTGACCAGCAGAGGAGAACCTGGGAGAGCCTATCTCATGCACACAAACACACACACCCGACAGGACACCTGTACACAAAACACACGCAAATGTACACCGGTGACACACCTCCACGCCAAACATCACACCGCACACACATTCACAGAGCCAGGTGTCTGTGTGTTGTCTGTTTCTGGCACAAGCAGGTGCAGCTGTGTGCAGGTGTACATATGCAGACTAACACGTATGTAATCTCAATACATCTTAACATGCGTGCAAAGGTGTGACACACATCCAGTCCTACAGAAACACACTCCTACAGGCTCTCAGTATGCAAAAACTGAGGCAATGACAAGTGCTCTAAAGACTGAGATAGGATGAGAATCTTCTTTATCACTCAACGGTGCACGGCTTAATTTTAGGGACAGTTTTTTATAGTCGAGCCTGAAAGATTTATCAGCCGACTCTGCTGCTGCATTTGCTCTAACACACCGAGTTAGCTCGAGTGGTGGGAGAAAAGAAAAAGGACATTCCACAAAAAAAACACAGAGAACTTATCAGTTCGCTTTTTAAATCTTTTTCAATTAAATTTCAATTCTGCGTGGAAAATCGTGGGCCAAAATAAATGGCATTTAATGTCAAACACGATAAACACTGCGGCGACTAAAAGTAAGTGCTGAAATGGAAATGAGGGATAAAACTTTTGTGAGTGAAAACGCAGCTCAGTAGAGCTAAGCAAATTTGCATTTAATCAATTTGAAAAAAGGTTTTAATGCAAAGTTAGTTGCCGAGACGCCGTATTCGCGCGCACGCACACACTCGCGCAGATGCACACACTCCAAGAACTCATCACTCCAACGACATTTCATTGTGCAATCCATCTTAATCAGCTAGCCCATCAGAGACAATATATCCTCCCCTCCATCTAACTCTCCTTCTCCGGACGGAGTGATTGAGGGGTGTAAAGAGGAGGATGTTTCTGCCCACTGTCTCCTCCCCCCATATGCCCCCCCACACCCCCACCCCCCCGCCTCACCCTCCTCCTCACCAGGACGGCTCTTAAGTGCTTGTGGGTTTTTATGTTTGTAGTGTTTTATAGGAGTGGGCAGGAGCCAGGGGCTGTAAAAGTGTGGAAGGAAGGAAGGAGGGAGGGAGGGAGGCTGGATGGGGGTGGATGGGGGTGGAGGCGGGAGGAGGAGGGAGGAGGAGGAGGAGGAGGAGGAGTAGGAGGAGGAGTGCAGAGTTACTGTAAATCCAATCTTTATTGAGAGAGACACAAACGACAAACAGCGCCCAACCAGCCTCCCTGCAACGCCCTGCTTACCTGATCAATGAGTGCTGCTGACTGAGGAGAGGAGAGGAGGAAGGGAGGAAGGAGGAATCAACATGAGGCAGCACATAACTAAGTCCCCACCTGTTACTTCACTGCTATTTGAATCCAATCCACGCACGCCAGTATGTGCGCTGCTCTTCATTCGTACATGTGTGTGTTTTCTACTGCCTGTAATCAATTGCTCCCCACCAGCCAGGCCTGGGATCCCCCCTCCCGACCTACCTACCAGTCTGCCAGTATAGCGTATAATTGGCCACAGTTGGCTTCAATTGAATGTTTGCTGCCTTAGGGGCTAAATGATGCTTCAAGGCCTTTCAGAGCAGCCAGAGAAAATCCACAACACTCCCCTCCACATGTCAAAAACCACAAGCGCTGCTCTGGCTGCCTTCTGACGCTGCAGCTTTGCTGTTAGATCTGCAACAGGAGGCGCAGTCTGCAAGTTTCTAAATGAGTGTAAGTAACTGCCTCGACGTCTGTTCGCCGCTCTCTTTTATTTTAATGTCATATCTCTTTAAGTGCGACTGGCATCACTCAAAGCCTCTTAGTCAATCAGTTAGTCATCGAGTGAAAAGGTCAGCCGCTTAGTCAACAAAATGACCACGGAGACATTCAGCTGGCCAGCCAATCAGTCAGACAGACAGAAAAAGGATGATCGGGCTCTGCTGCCCAAAGCTCTTTTGAGGGTATCCTGTACCTGCTTGTTGCCATGGCAATGCAGTCCGAGATTTAAATACTAGCCTGTGTCCTCCTCTCCCTGCCTCTCTTTTATCTTCTTCTTTTCACTCCTCCAGACTCCCCTCTTGCTTTTTGTCAGTCTGTGTGCTGACTCTCTCTCACGCTGTCTCTCAGTCATGCTTCCTCCGGCGTTGCTGAGTTTTTCAGCCTCCCTCCCTCACCTTGCCTCGTCCTCTCTGCTAAATGACACTTTACTAGCCGTTTCCTCTTGTTAAGTCCATGCTACTTTGCATCTGGCGACTCTGTAAAACCTCTTGTAAAACGCACACCCAAACACAAAGTCGCCTCTCTAGACACACGGAGGCAGTTACTTGCAGTATATACACACATAATTAGTTAAACATTTGTGGGCAGATGCATGTTTGAGGGCTTGCAAGCACAAATACAAGCAGTAAAGCTGTAAATGAGAGTCAACTATCAACATATTCACTGGGCGCTGGCACAGCGTACACCTGCTGACAGTCAGCTGCCAGTGAAGATCTATCATTTTCTACTAAAGCCTCATCGCAGAGCATCATTTAGGCGTGCTGGCCTGCCACACTGTCCCCTGATGCATCGCCTGTGCCAAGACAGCGATTAAATTTCCCCCAAATGCCCAAACATTTCCCTTATGGGAAAAGGTCTTAAATGAATGAACTGGCTTCTGGCTCCATCTAATGGTCACTAGAAAGACTCTAATCCTACTTGTAGGTGCTTGAAATCAACATCTGATGAAAGAAAAGGAGTAATGCGACCCAGACAGTGGTCACAAAACAGGTTTTAAAAACAAGACAACTTTTATGGAGATCCTATGAGATTTTGGACCAAAATATATCAGGGTTGCAGGCATTTTCTTGGCTCAGAATATGCCGTTGGGTTGACTATACATAAAGGGAGAGGGGTCTGTGTGCAGTAAAAGTTATGAGTCCATGTAACCTTATTTGACTGACATCTATGCCTTTTTCTATTATTTCTGACCTTTTGATTTTTAAAAAAAAAGTGTATTATTCTTGGGTACATCAAGTCCGAAGTAACAAAACTGGTGAAAAAACATCTAATTTCAAAATTACATGTATGATGTTAAAATTACTGTTTATTTATTGTTAAATTACATCCACCCAACCGGTCGAGGCAGATGGCCGTCCCTCCCTGAGCCTGGTTCTGTCGGAGGTTTTTTTTCCCCTGTGGGGGTTTTCGGTTCCTTCCCACTGTTGCGGACTGCTTGCGGACTGCTGAAGCTTATCGGGAATCCAAATGTTTTGGATTGCACTGTCTCTGCCTTTGTTAAGCGCTATGAGATGACTTGTTGTTGTAAATATGCGCTATACAAATAAAACTGAATTGAATTGAATTAAATAAATTATTTGTTGCCTTATTTAACTACTACATTTGTTTGTCTATGGAAAGTTTCAAGTATAACATTATAATATCTCAGTATTCATCTAAAAAAAAGAAAAAAAAAAAGATATTTCAGCTTTTTTTTTTTTTGACCTTGGTACAAATTCATTTTTACATTCTCTGCAAATGGTTAATTACACAAAGCATTGTCTATAGAATAGTCTATAGTGTCTACTGTTCTAGCATGGTAGCTCAGTGATAAACTATACTAAGAAATTGAAAAAATGAGCCGTTCAAGTTACAAAATTGCTTAATTTGACAGAAAATTCGTTTAGCATTACATTGTTCATCCAGAAAAAAAGTAACACATTGAATATCTTTGTGTTTGGGACAAAAAAGGACATTTTCATATGTCACTTTCGTTGTCGTGTTCGTGATAGAGAGTTTTCTGACACTTAACAGACTGGATAACTGAAAATCAATCAGGTTAGCGATAACAAGAATAGTCACTAGTTGCAGCACTAGCCAGCTGATGCAAATGCAAATGCAGCAGATAACAGATGTTCACAGATGTAGTGTCCCACAACAAATGGCTGGGGGATACTACATAAACAGGACATAAACAAACAATTCATTTTGGGTGCAAGAAATCCTAACAAGCCTTCCAAGCTAAATACACACACACACACACACACACACACACACACACACACACACACACACTATTTCCAAGCCATTTATTTTGTGTCTTTTTAGCATCGTAAACTGCGCCTCATGTGGTGCATAATAGGACTATGATTAGCTGTCTTCACTAACAGCTGGTTTTAATCTGAGGAGTTGGTGGTCTTTTAAAAGACACATCAGTTTAACTCGGTTGTTTCACGTAGGTTATTCTAATGAGTCTGACCATAATTATTATATTATTGAGACATAACAGGAACGCTAGCTATGCTTTTATGCAATTTTGATGTTTTCCAAGGAGCAACTCAGCAATTCTTGTGCTGTTGTGTGCGTCCACTAATTTAAAGAAAATCTTGCAGCATGTTGCAAATAAAACCCTGTAGCAGTCTGTGAGAAACCATAACACCCATAATCACAGCACAAACTTCCCTCACAGGTGCTGTGTGCTAAATTTATGTACTGACTGAAAGCTGCCGTTTTTAAACGCATAATCCTTTCCCGTGTTTCCGTCTGCTCGGCTCTTCTTCATAATGTTCTTGTTCGGCGGCCTTGGTAACTTGTCTGCTGATGTGAAGCCTGTTACCAGAAATCTGAGAGTACTTTTGAGATTTAAGCTTGAAAGCTTTGATCAAAAAAAAGGTGACCAGTTCTGCCCCCTTTAGTTAAGAAACATCTCCAGAATCAAACCAATGCTCTCACAGTTTGACCTCCCAAAAGTCATGCATGCACTTCTTCAGGCTCAACAACTGCTACTATGTCCTTCTCACATCCAACTATTTTCAGATTCTTACTGACACACACCACCCCAGACTTTTCGGCATTGGCTCCCTGTGTGTTTTAGGATTCATTTTAAGATTTTACTGGTCAATTAAAAAGCACGTCTTGGTCTGGCCTCGAACTGTATAGCAGAATGTTGACACCATATGAAGCGGCTTGCAGCTTTAGATCCTCAGTTGGGACCCTGCTCCAAAATCGGAGTTTAAATCCAAAGGTGACAATGCGTTTGCCATCAGGACCTCTCAGCTTTGGAACAACCTGCCTGAGGAGATATGGCTCACAGAATCAGTGATGTCCTTTAAACCATGTCTCAAAACCCATTTTACCAGACTTGCTTCGATGTTGTATCATTTTTTTATTGCTTATTAAGCTTTAATTGCTTATATTTATCTCATTTGTATGTATTTAGATTCCCATTTAGCAATTCACATTCTTGGGTTGTTTGTCTTCTTGTTTGGGCTTTAATCATAATTTCATCTTAATTTTGCTTTGCTCTGTTTGGCCTTACTGTCTCCCTCTTATTTTCCCTTCTGGCTATCCTGCTTTTGCTTTGTGTGTCAAAACGCTTTCAAATCCTTTGCTTTTCAAAGCAATAATAAATAAAGTTATCCTTAAAACAGATCATTGGTAACATGTTGGATAACAAACTAAACACTGACATAGCTAAAAGCGCACATACCTGCATTGACAATAGCACCTATCTCCAGCTTGGTGATGTCACCGCTGTAGAGGGAAATCTTCTGGTCCAGTTTTTCATTCCTCTGGTAGCGACTTGGCTCAGAGCCACCTGATAATGAGACACACAAGAACAGGGTGTTCAATCCACAGACGGCATAAAAAAAGTAGACGTATCGAAAGGGACGTCACCCGCCGGTTTATGGACTAGCACCTTGTTTATTTGGAGTCAGGAATGACTGTATTTGGACGAGAGGTTAAAGCTGAGCAGAAGTTAGGGGTGGATCTGACTGATATCCTGAGGACTATGCACGACCATATGATAACGACTTGTCAATTACGAGGTAATCACACCCTAAACATAACCTGCTTTACCATCTATTTTACTCTAAATGGGAGCAGAATTTACAAACATCCCACTCTATTGAAAGAGATGTGAAACGAGTAATTGAGAGCATGAACTTTTTTTTTTTTTTTTAAATGTCAACTGCGGTCACAAATTAAATGAGTATTTGAGGAATTTTCTCATACTCTTCTATACAATCAGACTTCTTTTTCCAACCAGGAACTCGACCCCCTGCTAGCTGGTAGAAATAATGCAGTTCAGGGCAGCTGCATGCTGGCTGTATTTCTAAAATCCAGAGACTACATTTATCTTTTATATTAACTTTTAGGTCTCAGGATCATTTTATGTTCCTGGGAAATATGCACAAGAATGGAGACTGTAAAATCGGATTTAAATTATGGTACCTATAGATTTAAAAATGTAACACAGGAAATAATGTGTGTTCTTCTTTCACTTCTTCTATGATAGTCAGTGTATGGGTTTGCAGTGCAGCAGGGAATGTGCCAGGATGTGGCCAAACAAAGTCAGATAAACAATAATTCCTGGGAGCTTTAGCAAAAAAACAACTGGACTTCTCTTATAGGTTCTTCAAGATGTTTTACCACTCATCCAAGAGACTTTTCAGTTCTAAACTGTCCATTTTCCAATTTTACTGAAGCTCCAAGGATTACCATGACCCGGATAACTGACAAACACAGACAAAACTTGACTGTGGTTTGAACTACAATATCATAATATTTCTAAAGGACTCTGCACTGCTGCTGTCCTACTCTGGATGTGCATTTCACATAGATTTAAACAGCCTGTTTCTAGATTCAGGTACAAACTTGACATGTAAATCTACTTGACTTGCAACTTCGTTTGCAGTTGTAAAGAGTAAATAGTCACATATTGACTGGTGATTTTACTTTTAACACTTTTTCAAGACTGTTTTCTTCAGCTGCATTATTTGTAAACCTGACTGCAAGAACTACTCATAAGAAGAGAAATAGAGTAACATTTGGAAGACATTTTGTTCATAAAATATTACAATTTTTTTAAGCTTCGGATAACATCACATCAAATTTCAGTGTGTTTATATTTTGCATAGAGTTTAAAATGTGATTTCCATAACAAACAGAAATTTTGCATACAAGGTGCTTCAAAATCTTGGTTGTTCCTCATAATCTGGAAATGCTCTTTGTGTCAGTTTTCACTTATTTGATGTGATGTGGCCTTAAATCTGATTACACCGGTAAAATATATTCATGATTCTCAAAAGATCGCACCACCACCACCAAACTCTGAATGAACCTGACGGTGACTGATGTTGGGTGTCTGACCTGCAGCGGGAGTCCACACTGGGATGTCATCCAGCGGCACAAAGCCAGAAGTCCTGTGGTATTGACGCCTGTCCTTCACAGAAAGAGACAGCAAGAAGCCTAAGAGACAAGTTAGAGGAAGAAAAAGAGGTGGTAAATAAGCTGTTAGTGAAATAAACCATTGGTTAAATATTCACTGATCTCAAGGAAAAGACGCAAACATGATACTTTTGGTCTACTAGACTGAAGACAGGCTTGATGAACACACTATAGGTTTCTACAAACTGCAACATTTCGACAGACATCTACTGTGTGTAGTGAACGAAAGGGGCTAATAATCTAGGGTCCATATGTTTAAGTTTGTTCTAGATCAGATTTAGCTTATGAAGACAGCAAAATATGATGTGTTTAAATTTTTCACAAGCTTATATAATATGGAGTGTGCCCTACGGCTGTAATGTTACATCAATATTCCTTAGCTATTTGCTCATCACTTTTAATTTTTAGTCAATATGTTCGACCTTTTAAGAGGTAAATAAGCAATTACTTCATAATTAATTAAAAAGATCATTAGCTGAAGCCTAGATGTATGTATAACATTCCCAGTCTCACTTGCATTGATTGTTTCATATATATTTCATACATCCCAGGAGTTTAGTGCGCTAGCTCTACTTGGACATTACAGAGGACATAATATTCTAACAAATTTCACCCTTTCCGATCTAATATGTTCGTCTTGAGTCTCCACTTTGTTGGTACCATAATCATTCATTTTAAATGGATATGGTGGCTAGTTTTTGTGTTGCAGCATCTGACCGGTAACAATACAGAGACTGACAGCTGACCAGCCACCAGCACCAATTCAGCAGATTAGTTGTTGTCAGTGGTGGCGTTGGGCCTGAGCATCCGAGGCTACAGCCCTGAATGTTTTATGAACGGCCCCATGTCAAAATGTTTTGTTTGCTTTTTAAAGTTTTACATTTTAAAAGTAACCCTACATTTATTCATCAGTCATTTTGATCACGTTTAAAGGACTCAAAAATAATATGACACAGTGGTTTAAAAAGGTTGCCATATTATTTTACTAATTGCAAGTGTCTGTTTACTAAAGTCAGAAATATTTTTCTGACACATCGAGTGTTTTATTATGGACAGTTTTCCATGTGACAGTCTTTCAGCAGGATATCTGCAGAAGTGACTGTGTGCATAGATGTGTCCAATAACGACGTACACATCATGACTTCAGTAATTGTTAAAAAAAAACATGACAACAGGTAGCTACTACATACCAGCAGGTAGCAATAAAAACGTATTATTGTCCTTTTCAGAAGATGCCCGAGGTTAGATTAGACACACAAACATTTAGCTATGAACAGGATTTGTTTGTTTTGTTTTGTCAGGAACACATTTAAAAGATTTGTTCTGATTATTATTACTTGTGTATTTGGAGTACTGTGTTGTGGGACTTTATGAGTGAACTTCAGCTCTGACCAGTGTCTGCATCTCTTTTCGTGGACTACTTAAAGGATTTGTCACCCAAATTACTACTTTCAAGGAACACCTTTTCATTTGATTATAGCGCTAGAAATCAGGATAATCTAAGTTTAGACTTAGAAATGGACCAAGCACATGAAAAAGAATGTAAAGTGACCCTTCTTTGCTACTGTCTCACGTTTTACATGAACTTTACACTGAAATGACTTGAAAATGGAGCATGATCCTGTTAAAACATAAAGAGTGCTGTACAGGACCAAGCCCCCATTGTATGAAGAACACAGCAACGCCTCTGCGTGTTGTAAAGGAAATTAAAATCTTCTCGGCCTTGGTTGAACACTCTCACCCTTGGTCTCCTTCCAGTCTCCCTCAGCAGAGTCCAGGTTAATTTTGAGGGCCATGGCGGTGAAGGCTCCGGTGTGGACGGAATGGACCAGCGCGGCTGAGCTCACTCCGAGGGCAGCACCGAGGGCCAACCTGCCCAGCCAGCCTCTCCTTCCCCGGGGTGAGGAGGACCCGTTCCCCTGACTGGCCTTCCAAAGTGCTGCTGTCGCTGTTGTTGTTGAGAGTTTGGCAGCTCTGGGGGCAGCGTTAATATGGCCGCGGAGAGGACCTGTTGCTGGCTGCCCTCCCAGCTGGGGGCTCCCAGGAGTTAGGATGTGCTTGAACTTGACACCGGCTCGGGACAGAGGGCCGGTGGAGCGCGGGAGGGCTCTGACATGTGAAACCCGAGCTGATACTTGCAGTGCCATATCTGAGAGACACCGAGGAGGGCAACGGTTCGTGCAACTGCTGTTCAGTGTCGGTCACGCCGCCGTTGGGTTTCGTTTTCGATACGAACACACCTCCCACATTCACTTCCCATGTGCCATTTTTGTTTTGGAAGTTAAAGTGTGGAATGTACCATTGGCAAGGGGGAGGCTAGCTGACTGTCACTAAAATGCCTAATCGTTTTTTTATGTGTCAAGCATTATGGGGTATCTAGAGCTAGTCGTAAACGGCCTGTACTGTTAACAGGGAAAAATATATGCGACAGTATACCCAGAGTCCCTCTATTTTTAGTTTCACACCGACTACAGACCCCGACTGTAGAGATGTGGAAGAGCCGAGGCCAACGACCACAAATTTATGCCTCCTTCAAGACTATCGGAAATTTTGCCATTGCTCGAAGATGGCATACACACCGACTAAACACGCTAGTGACGTCAATAGTGGTTTAAAAAACGACAGTGTTGTAGAAATAGCGCGGTTGAGAGGACAAAAATGTATCTTTAGAAAGCAAGTCAAAACATTGGCTCTGTAATAAGCTGAGCTTTTGCTGTAAAGAAATTGTACCATCACCGATTCTCTAAAAGCTGCTTGTCCCTGAAGAAGACATAATTCAGTCTTCGTCAAACACAGTTTGTCGACTTCTATTGTGTGATGAAACTAAATGCCCAAAACTGCTCACATTTGTATTTTAACCAAGACTACACCGTTTTATGAAAGTATTTTCCTCAAATCACACCAGTGAGCTCATTAATCTGTGTGCATCACAGAAAACGCCTCTTTTTGTTTAAACTGAATAAAATTACTGCTAGTAGAAGACCATAAAACTTGCTCTAATTTTATTTTATTTTTTTGTAGCTGAAATTTGAACAAAAGCCACAAAAGTTGCTATTCAAGTTCACAACTCACAGCCTATTACGTATTGGTAATTTTACAACACACAAAATGTGATCACTACTTAATTTAATACATGTGTGCATGTAATTCTCATGAAAAGGGAGGACAAAAACAAAGAGAGGAGAGTGATAATTTCTAGTCAAGTCACCATTAGTCATATTGAGACATTTAAAACAACAGTAAAGGCAGCAATATAAATTTACATAAAATTTCAAATATCAAACTCATCAACCATACAATATTATTTATTGTGTGATTTAAATTTAACAGTTAAGACTTCCAAAAAAATATCAAATATACATTTGCCTGACAAAAATAAATAGTAAGGTTAAGACTCTACAATATTATTATTGTTAGTGTGTTTTGTGTAATGTCCCACACTTCCCACATATGCTGTATGCACACGCGCATTGCCTAATATGTATCACTGTCTGGGCCTGTCAGTCAAATGTTGAGCCCTTTGCACATTTCCGCCTGGCGGAAACTGACAAAAAAAGGAACGAGGCTTTTTTGACAGAGGTGACACAAGTGGCACTAAAACAGCTCCACAGACCACAACCCACCCAGCCCTGGAGGGGTGAAACTGCTGCATATTCTCACAGAAAACCTGGGAAACTTCTTCAGAGCTCTCATACAGGTACAGGGGTCCCCCAGTTGGTATTTCTGCAAACCTTGGACAGAGGAGATTGACGGTATTGTCTTTTAAAATGTGCGTGTGTGGATGTCTGACAGCGTGAGAGAAAGCATGAGCAGAGTTAGTGTAGGGCATGGGTGTGAGCGGCTTCTGTATTAAATATACACATCAATAGTCATTTAATAGGTCACTGCACTCTATTAAATGTCAAATAAAAGTATTAAATGGCAAAGTCATGCAGATAAAGAAAGCTTACGCCTCCAGAAGAGATGCAGACATGCTATCTTTGGGTCATCCTGTTACTGACGGTAAAAGTCTTTGAAAATGTTCATACATGGAGAAAAAAGATGTGTTTTAATCCTAAAATGTAATATTTTTAGGATGGGCTTACATTTTCACACACACTCGGGAGGAGACTGTGTCAGTATTGGATGAACTCTTTGCCTTGGGCGGACCAGAAAGCGGAAGTGTGCGTCCATGGTGATAGTTTAAGTCAGAAATAGGAAGTGCTCGTCAAACTGGACATGCCATATAGCATGTGTGTATGTGTGCGTGTGTGTTTGTTGCTCAACATCATGTGATATTAACAGTGAGTTAAAGTCTTTTTCTCACAGCTGGTTGGCAGAAGTGTGATTGACAGGTCATCTATCCTCTCTCTGTCTCTATTCATATCTTTTGTGTCATGTGCCCAAAACTTTTTTTTTTACAGTTACAGCATTTGCAATTCAACTTTCTCAGCAGTCCTTGAAAGTGAATTATAAATGCATGTGTTCGTCATCTCTCACATATTAAATTATTGCAGAAAACATTAATTGAAGCAGAAGTGAAATTCTCTTTCATGTTTCTCATTTTAACTGTTCTGACATCTCATGTTCTTGTTTGTTGAGAGTTTTCAGATGTATTTTTTAGACATAGGAACAATTTATTACTGTATCAAAGTGCATAATTGCTCACTTGTGACACATATAAAATAATAATCACAGAATCACCCTTCACAATAAATCTGAGCGCTATTCATGTCAGACCTGATGTTTGTATTTTAATCAGCTTGGGAAAAAACTAATTAAGATGAGTAATTTCACGGAAAAGATTAATTACAAGTCTTGTTCATATTCTTCTCATCTTTGTCGTAGCTGTCACATATTTGCACCAAACAAAAACACACAAAAAGACATTTGTCACACACAATAGAGCACTTGCTGAGCATCATTTTATTTTAGTTTATCAGACGGACAGTGTTGCTAAAGCTGTCCTTCCTTCACTGCTTCACTCGCTCCATGTTTGTCTCTCCTGCTTTATTTTCCTCAAATGTCAACTCTATTCCGTCAGAACTGTCTCCTGGATTTTTCTCACACTCTCTCTTCTTCTTCTTTCTCTCCCAGCATGGCGGCGTGGGACCTGTCAGTCACAGTGGAGGATCTGGGGTCTGATGCCCTACCTGTCACTGTCAGTGTGACCTCTGACCTCCACGTCGGAGGAGTTATCCTCAAGCTGGTGGAAAAGACACGTGGGTCACACTGTCTGTCTTAATCTGTTATTTTTTCACTCTGAGACTGCACAGACTAAAATAGTTACAGTAGTTGCATGTGAATTCCCATGTAATGATGACCTGATTCATCAGTCAGGGCATAGCATTTCATTATCTCTGGTCACAATCAAATTTCTGACATTAATATATTTTTTTGTTAACCGTCACCTGCTACATGTTTTAAAGGTCTTACATTGTAAAATTTTCCCATGTCCTCAGAATGGGTCTTTCATCTTTCAGCTAAAAATACTACAAAAATGGTTTATTTTATATAACCCCTTTGTTTTAGTTCTGTTCTAAACTGGCTGTTTCAGTGTCTGTGGCTTTAAATGCTGCTGAGCTGCTGCTGTCCACGCCCGTTCAGGAACAAGACTCTCTCTGATTCTATGATTGCAGCAAAACAACTGACAGCCGCTTCTAACTTTCTCTTTGAGTGATAATTTTACTTTGAAATATCGCCAAATTTACTGCCCAGTTGTATGTTTTAACTAATATGTTTGGGGAGTTTGTCAGACAACACTTTGGTTAGAAAATCAGTAGTTTTACGTTGCAGAGCTGCAGTAAATAAACCTGGTGTACTGCAGAGCAGCTGTTCATTCTAAATAGCTCACCTGAAAGCAGCTGGCAGTGAGTTTGAGCTAGACCACAATTGGTTCCTCTGCTGGTATATAGTAGTTTAATAAATTCTTACTGCCTTGTAAAGCTGGGGGCTATCTACTAGTAGTGGTTAAGTTTCAAGCAAACTCTTTAGAGCAGGGATCTCCAACTCTAGTCCTCGTGAGCTACTGTCCCGCATGTTTTAGGCGTTTCTGTACTGCAACACACCTGACTCAAATTAATGGATCATTAACAGACTTGTGTAGAACTTGACAACAAGCTGTTGGAGATCCATTAATTTGACCTGTGATGGTGGTGACACTGCAATTGGTGATAAAAAGCAATTTACTGCATCTTCAGTTCCTGAGATGCTGAAAGTGCATGAAGACTCTTGTGTTCACTCTTGCAGCAAACAGCAAAGCATTTTGTGAGCTTTGCCTGTGAATGAGAAATCTTACAGTTTACAGAGGCATCTTTAATAAGTCAATAAACCTGGTTACTACTGGGCAGCTGTTTGTTCGAGATGGCTCACCTGAAAGCAGCTGGCAGTGAGGTTGAGTTAGACCACAAGTGGTTCCTCTGCTGGTATGTAGCAGTTAAATAAAGATTTACTTGCTTGTAAAGCTGGGGGCAATCTACAAGTAGAAGTTAATTTTCAAGCAAACTCTTTACAGAAAGGATCTCCAAACTGGGATGACATTGATGTGTGAAGGGTGCAGAACATGACCCAATACACTAAACAGCTGGTGGAGCTTAAATACTGACCCTGACGTGATTTGAACACGCAACCTTCTGATCTGGAGTCAGACGCGCTACCGTTGCGCCACAGAGTCATGTGCTGACCACAACAGGTGCAGTCATCTGCTCAGGTCTTCCAAACACTGGAAACAATATATTGCAAATCTTTCAAGTAATCATTTTGTGGCCAAAGTAAAGCTCAATTACATGTCAAAGGTGGTACAAGCAGTGAACCATACAGCCTGAAAATGAAAGAAACCATACTTGTAATGTGATTCTTGAATTTAGGAAGAATTATGCGTACATTACCAATTTAAACCCAAACATGTTTACATGAATGTATTGTTTCTTGGAGAGTTAGCCTGTGCACTGGTGATGTGAATGAGTACAACAGAGTTCAGAATTTTGAGGTTTCCTCATAAAGAAGCAAACATTGTGACCCTCACATGATTTGAACACACAACCTTCTGATCTGGAGCTACAGAGTCATGTGTTGACCTCTACAGTGCAGTCATCTGCTCAGGTCCTCCCCACACTGGAAACAATATATTGCAAATCCTGTAAATATAACATACAATTAATCCATACCTTTTAGGATTTTAAAGGTTCTTGGAAATATCACCAAATTCACTGCACAGTTGTATTTTTTTACTCATATATTTGGAGAGTTTGTCAGACAACACTGTAGTTATAAAATCAGTGGTTCAGTGTTGCAGAGCCGCAGCTTGAAAATGCCTCTGAAGTGACTAAATGTGAGCATGTAGACTTACTGGGCTGAATTTCAGTCAATATTTCATACTCATTCTCTTGTCTGACAATAGAAAAAGAAAAAAAACACAACTTTGGAAACCACTTTATTGGTAATTCCGCTGTACTAAAATGCAATGTGAGCCCAG
>NW_007577770.1:1095794-1101298 GCF_000690725.1 Stegastes partitus | reverse complement strand
TTGAGGTTTCTAATTAAGAAACAAACAATTTGACCCTGACGTGATTTGAACACGCAACCTTCTGATCTGGAGTCAGACGCGCTACCGTTGCGCCACAGAGTCACATGAAGTGCCACAACAGGTGCAGTGATCAGTTCAGGTCAGAAACACTGACCACTGGTGGTGGTAAAGTCAAAGTATTATATCAATATAATATTATATTTGTTAGGATATTGAAGGTCAACATTTAGGAGGTTCGCTCTCATTGTAATTAAAGAGGAAAACTGCAAATTTCACACATCAGTGCTTAAAACCTGTGGATATTAATTGTCAGTTTTAGTGACAAATGATTTCAGTCTGAGGTTACATTTACCTTCAGAGTATATGGAATGTCTTGCTATGAAGACTGTTAGTGAAAACCAGCCTAAAGAGCGTTTCATGTAAACATGTTGTGTTGGCAAACCATACAGCCTGAAAGTAAAGAAACCATATTTGTAACATGATTCTTGAATTTAGGAAGAGTACTACGTACATCGCTGATTTCAACACACATGTAGCATGTTTCCATGAATGTAATTGTTTGGTGGAGAGTTAGCCTGAGCAGTGGTAATGTGACTGAGCACAACAGACTTCAACATTTTGAGGTTTCTCATGAAGAAGTAAAGAAATTGACCCTGACGTGATTTGAACACGCAACCTTCTGATCTGGAGTCAGACGCGCTACCGTTGCGCCACAGAGTCACATGTAGAGCTGTGACAGGTGTGGCGATCAGCTCAGGTCCATGAGCTGGAAAGAAACATTGATCACTCAGAAGGCTTGTTTCCTCTCCTCAGTAGTTTAACTAATCAGTGAGAATAACTGAGACATTTTTGATCCTTCATCAAACTCCTGGTAAAACAGTGAACAAGACCAACTTCTAAACTGCTACTGGGATTAATGACAAACAGTTTATATAATTATCATTACATTATCAGTAAAATGAATGAGTATGTTGATGCACTACTGAGCACCTTCTGGAATTAGATGTTGGCGATTTTATTAGGTAAGAATTAAATGTAATCCAAAACAAAAGCTCTACCATTAATTCTACTTTCATTTGGCTTCTTTTCTTCTTCTTTGTTTACACAGTCAGAAAGGTGATAATTCTGCTTTATTATCGAGGTGCATGATTTTGTCATACTGCAGTACATTATGATGACTCCTTTCTAACATTTGATACATTTAAATGCAAGTGTCAAAAACTCATTTCAACACAATGCGTCCATCATAACACAACCTTTCTTGTCCTAATTCAAAGTTATGTACTGGAGTTTTTAGTGCATTTTATACAATGGTCAAGGTTTGGGAGAGGATGTAAATGCAGCTGTGATCGCAGGGGTCTGGGAGCAGAGTTTACAATGTTAAAGAGTAATAGTTGATGAGATTAGGCCTGTAGAAGACAGTTATCAATAACAGACTGGTGATGGGATCAAGGAGTGACACGAGGGGCGAGGAGATTGTCGCTCTCTGATTACCATCATGACATTATCTGATTACCAAAGCTGCATTAGGACTCAAGTGTCTGGACAAAATAGCAGCAGGGGTGTTTTTCTTCATCAGTGATGAGCTAGAAAACAAATAAGGGTGATTTATACGTGGCACTTCATCACCATCCACTGCTGTTAGAGTCTGTATGAGTCAGTAAACTGGTGTACCGCACTAAAGAGCAAGCAAACACCAGTGGGAGGGAAGAAAGTCAGAATATTTCTTCAAGTTGTCTGTTTAATGGCCAGCAGAATAATTTATGTGTACTGTTGCCACTTCTGACTTTAACAGGTGAAAAATGTGTTTGAAAGAGAAAATTCACTTTGTGGCTTTTGTTCAAACAGGTGGTGCAAAAAGTCCATTAAAGAGAGATGAATTTTTAATCCTTCCATTAATATTCCCCTTAAAATGCCATTAAAAGTAACTAAAAATTGTCATTATTAAAAGGAAAATTAATGGATATTTAAAGTAAAAAATGAAGACTTTTAGTTTCATTGTGATTAAAGACGACAACTACAGATTTCACACATCAGGACTTGAAACTAATGGATATTAACTCTCTCTCCATCGTTAGTCACAGATGTTTTGTGTGTCCGTCCACCACAGAAATCAAGCGTGACTGGTCGGACCACGCCCTGTGGTGGGAGCAGAAGCAGCAGTGGCTGCTGCGGACAGCCTGGACTCTGGAGAAGTACGGTGTTCACGCCGATGCCCGGCTGCTCTTCATGCCCCAGCATAAGCCCCTAAAACTGGGGCTGCCCAACGGCATCACCCTGAGGCTGCGGGCCTCCTTCTCCTGCCCTGCCTTCCAAACTGTGATTGGCATCTGCAGAATACTCAGTGAGTTTGTCTTTCTGTCTTCCATCCTTTCTCCCTCTCTGTCTGTATTTGTCCAATTTTAATTTTTAAAAAGCTCCATTGATTTTGCTCTTCAAAACACATAATGTGCAAAGTTTGTGTCCACAACACCGAAAACATTTTTTAAACTGTCCCTTTTCTCACCTCTCACTCTCAGTCATCTTCCTAACTGAAAGTGCTCACACTGTAATATCACCGTTCACAAGCTAATTAGTCACTGAGATGTGTAAAAGTGTCTCATTAATATGTTGCCATGTAACTGGCTGTAGCAGCACACAAACACCACTTCCAGAAAACAAGACCTTCGCCATCTGCTTCATGCTTTCATTTAGTCTAATTTTGGCACTTCTTGGTCTCAATTCCTCACCAGAAATCCCCAGGAGGTGACAGCAGACTGGAAAGGTTTTGAAAAGCAGCAGGCAGGGGAGAAATAATGAAATCTGTCAGCAGAAAAGTAGCTTAGGGCATGCAAAGATACAAATTAAGAAAGCTAAGATTTGTATTAAAGCAGCGAATAGTTCCAAGATAAAGAGGAGGAACACACACGCAGGAATCCAGTCATCCAGCCATCACAACTTGGCACTTGTCAAAGTTGCTCAGATCCTTATGTCTGCCCATTTTTCCTGCGAACAGTGTTAACATGCTGCCTAATATATCTCTCCAGTTGACAGGTGCCACAGTGTTAGTCACTTCACCTGTCAGTGGTTTTAATAATGTGACTGATTGGTGTTTAAATCATGTATTTTAGGATGCTTTTACTTACAGCAGCAGTCAAACAGGACAGAGATGTCCCCTTTGGAATTTTTTGACTATCAAGCACAAGCAAAAGATTCAGTAATTACACTCCATACGATCCAAAATACTTTGGTATCATCAAGTGGACTAGTTAACTGAACAAGTAACTGCTCTATACAAATAGAATTGGTTTGAATTGAATTGAATTGAATAGTTCATGTACAGATAAAATGAGGTTCAGTTTTTTTTTTTAAATAAAAAAGTTTATTTTTTAGATCATAAACACATCATAAACAACTAAGTTTTTGTTGTTTTATTTACCTCCTTTTTTGGAAAAAAAAAAGATTGAATGTAAATGTAATTCAAAGTAAAATAACATGCCCTCTGTGCAGATACAAAAGCTACCTTGATTTGGCGTGGCTAAGGTGCATACCACACGTACAAATGTACTCATCAGTTTGATTCCAGGCCTGCCAAATTTTTCTCTGCATGTCATTCCTCTTTTCTCTTTCCACATATTTGCAGTCTCCCTCCACTTTTACTATCAAATAGCAGCATAAATATCCTCCTCCTCCTCGACCAAAAAAAAAACACTTTAGGTGTTACTTGCCAAAATGCTTTTTATGTATCCTTGACAAACATGTCAAGTGCACTCTCATCCTCATAAAACACTTGCAAAACCAATTTATTAAGTATCATAAATCCTGCTTTTGTTTATATCTCTGTTTACAGCCTTGCATTCTTCCTCCCTGCCTCTGATGGCACACTGCTGCTTGTCATGTTATGTTACGGCCACTTGTAGATCACTAGAATAATGTAACGACAGTGGTAGCTTCACTCATGTTCACACCGGCTTGTAAAAGCGTCCTCATGCTCACATAGAAGATCATCAGAAAGAGGAGCAACTTGTAGAAAAGCAGCTCCATTGAGCCGTTTAAAGTCAAGAATCAACAAGGACCTTTTATGTTGCAATTCAAGTACGAAGAAGTGAAAGCTTGACCCTGACGTGATTTGAACACGCAACCTTCTGATCTGGAGTCAGACGCGCTACCGTTGCGCCACAGAGTCTGGTACAAGTGCATCTTATAGGCCATTCCATCTTAGTGGCATCAATGACATGATGTGAAAGCCCAGTGAGAATTTCAGGTGTTGATCTTTAATATTTTCTGAGATATTCAAGTAAAGCCTTGAATTTCTATGAGGTCAACAGGAATTTAAATACATATATATATATATGTTTTTGGTATTTTTCAAAAGGTATTTCATATATCACCATGTCACAAATATTTTTATAAATATAAATATTTTGTGCTGTAAACATGTCAGGGAGTATCAGAGATAGTCGAATAGGCAGCTGGGTGTTAGTGGTGATGTCACAAATATCATGTAGGGATTTACAGTCCCTCCATTATTCAGTAACTGCACTGTGTGAATAATGTGTACATGATTCCCTGAGCTGCTGACTGCAGCTTGTGTCCATTTGCTCACACGGCTGTGTGAGAATCAGGCCTAGATAACCAGGTTCCTTCACTGCATGCAAACATTGTTGTACGCAGATAAAAGTCAGGACTTGGATTCGTGAGGGCAGGTGCTCTGACAAACCACACATTGGTCTGGGGACTCATGTTATTTTAATAGGGCAACATCATTACTGTAAGCTTAATGGTGAGGAGCCTTTGTAATTTAATATCTTCAAAGCTGTAGTTCATGGGCAGTTACACACTCAACATGATTGCGGGTTTTAAGGTGCTATAAGTAACAGTATTGACCCTGACGTGACAAGCAACCTTCTGATTTAGAGTCAGACGAGCTACTGTTGCGCCACAGAGTCATGTGCAAAACCTCTTCAGGTGCAGTCATCTGCTCAGGTCCTCCCCACACTGGAAACAATAAATTATAAATCCTGTAAATATAACATACAATTTACCCATACCTTTTAGGATTTCAAAAGTTCTGGGAAATATCACCAAATTCACTGCACAGTTGTATTTTTTAACTCATATGTTTGGGGAGTTTATCAGACAACACTGTGGTTATAAAATCAATAGTTTAGTGTTGCAGAGCCGCAGCTTGAAAATGCCTCTGAAGTGACTAAACGTGAGCATGTAGACTCAATGGGCTGAATTTCAGTCAATATTTTATACTCATTCTGTTGTCTGACCATAGAAACACAAAAAACAAAACTGAAAACAGCTTTATTGGTAATTCCGCTGTACTGAAATGCAGCATGTTTGAGCCCAGAGAGCAGGAGAGAAGCAAACAGATGTAAATACCTGCTGAGTTTAAGTTGCACTGAAACACAAGACGAGACATAAAACCATAGTAACCCATACAGTTTTTGTTTATTGGTTTCAATGCGATCTTAAAGTTTCCACTCTCTCTGAATGTCCTTTAAGCTTTACAGTTT
>NW_007577770.1:1094503-1095419 GCF_000690725.1 Stegastes partitus | reverse complement strand
TGTCAGGTCCTACCACGGTTGGTCCAGTGTGTATGATAAGACTAACATTAACATCTACCTCATGACACCTACTGGCATAAGTTTACTGTTGATATCACAAATACAGTGCAAGTCTTTTTAGCTTGAGAGCATGGCACATTTGGTTCATTTATTCACATAAACTGATCAGCATTTGTTATGTAGTATATGTGTGATTGTCTGACCGTAGAAACACAAAAAACAAAATTGAAAACAGCTTTATTGGTAATTCTGCTGTACTGAAATGTAGCATGTGTGAGCCCAGAGAGCAGGAGAGAAGCAAACAGATGTAAATACTAGCTGAGTTTAAGTTGCACTGAAACACAAGATGAGACGTAAAACCATAGTAACCCATACAGTTTTTGTTTATTGGTTTCAATGCGATCGTAAAGTTTCCACTCTCTCTGAATGTCCTTTAAGCTTTACAGTTTTCACAGAGCTCTGACTTGTGCGCACACAATCAAAGTTAATGGTAACGTCAGCAACATTAGTGGTACAACGTGTTAACAAGCTAAGATTATCCTACTTTCATGGTGACACTGGAATCAGTGATAAAACTGGATCTTCAGTCCCTCAGATGCTGAAAGTGCATGAAGGCTCTTGTGTTCACTCTTGCAGCAAACAGCAAAACATTTTGTGAGCTTTGCCTGTGAATGAGAAATCTTACAGTTTACAGAGGCATCTCTAATAAGTCAATAAACCTGGTGTACTACTGGACAGCTGTTTATTCTAAATGGCTCACCTGAAAGCAGCTGGCAGTGAGGTTGAGCTAGACCACAATTGGTTCCTCTGATAGTAGTGGTTAATCTTCAAGCAAACTCTTCAGAGAAAGGATCTCCAGACTGGGATGACATTGATGTGTGAAGGGTGCAGAACATGACCCAATACACTAAACAGC
>NW_007577770.1:1059087-1093585 GCF_000690725.1 Stegastes partitus | reverse complement strand
CCTTCATGGTTTACCAGTGCTAGCCTGCACCTTTTAGGTTTTTAAAAGGTGAATATTAGCAAGTTGCTTTTATTAAAAGATGAAATTCGATAGTATGAAGGAATGTGTGTGGTGATGTCACAAATTGGTCCCTTCTACTGTATTCTAAAGCCTTTAGTTCATTTAATAGCTGATGCACATTTTATAAGGTCTCCCTTTGAAGAAGAAGTAAAGAGTTTGACCCTGACGTGATTTGAACACGCAACCTTCTGATCTGGAGTCAGACGCGCTACCGTTGCGCCACAGAGTCATGGAGGACATGGACACGTGACACATGAACCCGACGAAAAAGCACTAGTCAGTCCCAAATTATGAAATGTAAACTTATTGAGGACAGTGGTTCGCTAGAAGAACACTGATTTACTCAGCCTGACCTGATTCTTGCCGATTGCTACAATGAAGACCAGAAGAATTAGCAGTTCTGATATAGCACTGATAATGCAGCAGTGTATCCCAGTGATATCCACAAATACATAGCAGCTCCTTAAAGCTCAGATGGTTGGGAGCACTGTTGCCTTGCAGCAAGAAGATTGCCGGTTCGTGTCCCGGTGGGGTCACCAGGATCGTTCTGCGTGGAGTTTGCATGTTCTCCCCGTGCAGCGTGGGCTTTCTGACTTCCCACAGTCCAAAAACATGCTGAAGTGAAGTGATGATTCTAAATTGTCCGTAGGTGTGAATGTGAGTGTGCTTGGTTGTCTGTCTCTAAGAGCAGCCCTGCGATAGACTGGCGACCTGTCCAGGGTGTCCCCTGCCTTCACCCCAAGGCAGCTGGGATAGACTCCAGCCCCCTGCGACCCTATTGAGGATTAAGCAATGTATAGATAATGGATGATCCTGCAGCGGGGAAATTTTAAGTGTTACAGCAGCAGAATACTACGGAGCCCGTCTGGTGACATTGATAAGAAATAAAAATAACTCGTTCCCACGCATTAGTAAATCGTGGTCATGAGTTATTAATGCGTGGGAACGACATAATTATCGCACAGTGTTTCATCGCAAGAGATCGCAGGATATCGGTGTAGTTCATTGCAAGGTTAAAATAAAATGAAATCAAATCAAAATGCTCCATGTTTCATGCCCGCTATCCTTAATCGACAGCTGGTAAGACCGCACTGTGAAATTTGCTCCACAACTTCTCTTGTTTCTTCATATTAGTAATGCGAGGCCACAATTTAACTATGTCGTTCCCACGCATTAATAACTCGTGGCCTCGACTTACCAATGCGTGGAAACGAGTTATTTTTATTTCTTGTCGATGTCACCAGACGGGCTCCGTACAATACAATAGAAAATAACACACAGCACAGGGAGAAAAGAGCTGCACACAATGCACACAGTGCACAGATATAAACAGATACTTTCTCCTTTTAGGAGAAATATCAGTGTTTAACAGTAAAAAAAAAAAAAAAAATCTGTGAAATTGCACAGTATCTTTATTTACACTGACATGATTTGAACACGCATACATCTGAGCTGGACTCAGACACACTACCATTGCGCACAGAATCCGGTGAACATCAGAAGTTGAACCTAAAAGCTCCACCAATCAGCTCACACAACCGAAAAACTTCCCAACCATAGGATGTACCATTGGCTAGTGTCTCTACATATTTATTTTAGTATGCATGTATGTCAGTATCATAACATGCTCTGATTAGTAAAGCTAATTACTTTTGCTTTCATTTTCTCTCTGTTACCTGCACAGACATCCGTCACCCCGAGGAGCTCTCCCTCCTTCGGCCTGTGGAGGAGAAGAAGAAGAAGAAAGACAAAGACTTGGCACAGGACATCTATGACCTGACTGAGGTGCCGCTCTCCTCGGGTATACTCATCTCACTTTATACTATTAACTACATTTGCACTATAGCCATAATGTGCTTAAGTGATGGTTTCCAGCAAAACTTTGAAAAAACTTGAAATTCCATTTAGTTATGGCAAAAGTCTTGAAAAACTTGTTTTAAAACTCCACAACCATACATTTCATTCACTGGTACAGTTTCATCAGATGTCCTTTGATATTAAACCAGTGCAGACTGCATCTTCAATACAGGACATGCTGTCCTGTTTTTAGACAAATCATATTAATATGTATAGTATCACCTCAGAAAAAATGATCTTCAATAACCTCTTTAGTCTTGGCGATGATGAGGCCTGAGCCACAGTGAAGAAGATTAATTATAGATATATAAAATACAACTAACATAAGCTATTCTCATCTGACAGCCAGGACAGTTTATTAAGCTGCTCCTTAGCACCCAAAGGTCACTGTACAAATTGAGCTGTGTGCTATCAACCTAACTATCTATTAGAGATTCATATATGTTCTTAAAGTCTTCCAGGAAAACTTAACTGTAACTCTTCTACTTTCTTTGCAGTGTCACAGTCCTGTCTGTATAACGGCATGCCAGCTCACTTTGTTGGCTCACCTCAGATGGAGGCCATCTACAAGATGCTGTCGGTCACTCAGCCTCCCCCCGCCCCCGAGGTCATAGCCAAGCAGTACCGCCCCGCCAGCGTGGTGGACAAGGCCCACATCAACGGCAGGTAACGTATTAACCCAATGTTTCAGGCACTGTCACAGTTAAGAACTCTCCCCTCACCCCAACTGGTCGAGGCTGATGGCTGCCCTCCCTGAGTCTGGTTCTGCTGGAGCGTTCTTCCTGTTAAAAGGGACTTCTTCCTCTCTACTGTCACCAAGTGCTCAGTCAGAGGGAATTGTTGGGTATCTCTCTATAATATCGTAAGGTCTAGACCACAGACTCTATATAAAGATGGACCAACCAACAGCTTTCCTGAACAACAGTTTTGTGTGGTGGCTCCAGCTGTCCTCATTACATTAGTACCTGACTCCTCCTAACTCCCAGCTAATCCAAAGCTGAGCAAAGAGATGGAGTGTGATTGAAACTGAGGCAGGCCATAGACAACCCCTACCTGTCATTCAAAGCAGTTATGCACTTAATTCTGCAAAATTTTAAGCCTTAACACAATTTAATGGGGTGAGCTATATAAAGATTCACCCCCTGTACAGTTGTCATGAACAGGGATGTTAGCCACAGAGACTCAAACTACTCTTTGCACAAGGCTATAAACATGTTTATTTCTGTTGTTAAATTGAGCATTTTAAAATTAAGGTCTATGGGCATTTGCTTGCTTTTGAAAAAAGCCTCAAGTGGCTATTTGAGGAACTGCAACTTTATCAATAATACAAGAATAGAAAAGACCAAAAGGTGACATGAACAATAGAACCTCCATAAATAAAACAGTAGCCTAATGGTAAACAGTCAAGCAATAAAAATGAGTAAAATGAAAAATATGTCTTATGGTTGTGTATGTATAAAATGTATGCATGTAAGATTCATTATAATTATGCTGAGGCCTCAAGATGATTACAGGATAGCTCTCAGAGATGCTTTTCTCCTGCTTTTTAACACATATATAAACATACACGTGTTTTACTATGTTAATATTGTGTGTCCTTCCCTCTCAGGTGGTTGGATTCATCTCGTTGTCTCATGCAGCAGGGCATCCAAGAAAACGACCGACTATGGCTTCGTTTTAAATACTTTGCCTTCTATGATATTGAACCCAAGGTGTGTGTGTGTGTACATATTGCTTATCAACATAAACAGTGTGTGTGTGTGTGTGTGTGTGTGTGTGTGTGTGTGTGTGTTTTTGGATGTGCTTGGCATAACATCCCTTCTCTGACGAGATGCTTCTCATCCCTCTCTGGCCCTGCAGTACGATGTTGTGCGTCTGACCCAGCTGTATGAGCAGGCACGCTGGGCCATCCTGCTGGAGGACATCGACTGCACGGAGGAGGAGATGATGCTGTTTGGAGCTCTGCAGGTAGAAAATACAGCCGCTGCAGGGGAAACACACGTATCACTGTGTAGGAAGTGGACATTTCCTTCATCCATCCATTCATTATCTATACACCGCTTAATCCTCACTAGGGTCATGGGGGGGGGCTGGAGCCTATCCCAGTCGACTTAGGGCGAAGGCAGGGGACACCCTGGACAGGTCGCCAGTCCATCACAGGGCTACACATATAGAGACAGACAACCAAGCACACTCACATTCACACCTAAGGACAATTTAGAATCATCAATTAACCTCAACATGTTTTTGGACTGTGTGGGAGGAAGCCAGAGAATCACATCTTCGTCATGAAACTCTTAAATGTCAAAAATGACTAAAAAGTCATGGTAAAAAAACATTTAATATAGACAACAGTCTGCATCCAGTGTCAAGCAGGCCCAGTCTTCGGATTTAGTGACTTGTGTTCTTTGAAAAAAAGATAAAAATACAAGTTCCTAATCTGAGTCACAACAAAACCATAAAGGACTAACAAAACAACTGATGATTCAAATATTACATATATTGTATTGTATTGGCTGAGTTCTCCTTTAACATACATAGTTAAAAGTCTGTCTCTCTCCTCTCTCACATTCATGCAGTACCACATCAGTAAGGTGGCTCAGTCAGAGCCCCAGATGCTGAGCACCAATGCAGCCATGGACGACCTGGATTCTGCCCTGCAGTCGCTGGAGGTCAAGATGGTCGGAGAGAGCAGCTCTGCATCCGAGCTGCTGGTCAGACATGTTGGATTTACTTCACTATCTGTCACTGGGAGTTGGAGGAACTGTAGCAGACTTAATTTGTGTTATTGCGATCCCACTGGAATTTGTAACAATATATTATGTTCTCATTATACTTTAGCAGTTTGATACTTGTGCACATGCTATGATTTGAAACACAATATCATAGGGGATATATTACACAGACAGAACCAAAGATAATTCAAGAATAATTGCCACTATAACATGTAATGTATGTTTTATCCAGGAAAATATGACTGCACCAGAACTCAATGACTATCTGAAGATATTCCGGTGAGATTTACTTTCCAACTCAAGTTCAATGGAGCAATGAAGTACCACTTTCCTGAACTAAATACATTTGTAATTGTTCTTCCTGAAAAAAAAAAAAAAAAAAAAAAAGGTTTTAGTGAAACCGAGCAATATGATTGTGTGTTTCAGGCCCAAGAGGCTGACTCTGAAGGGTTACAAACAGTACTGGTTCAAGTTCCAGGATACTTCCATCTCTTATTTCAAGAGCAAAGAGGAGAGCATTGGAGAGCCCATTCAACAGATCAACCTTAAAGGTACCGAACAGGTTAATTTATTTTTTATGACCGAGACATTTTCCTGCCATGACACCAATGACATGAAGTATTTATGACTTAGTGGCCATTAAGCAGCCTTTTTATACAATTTTTTCCCCAAACATTACTCCCTAGAAATGACCAAATACGCAATATTGTGACGCTTACAAGGAAACCTCAGTGCACATAAGCACAGAGCTTCCATAGATGACAAAAAGAGAAAGTGCATTGTCAAGTTTATTTCCCTCCTCAGCATATGAGAAGTTAATGTGGTTACTGCTACCAGTATTATATTACTACTTCAGGCCATTTTTCATCATTATTATTTTTATTTTTTTATTTTCAATGTCGCTTAAAAAAATACTTCATGTCATTTAGCAGGTTCAGGTGTAAACTCAAAGTGTCAATGAAGTCAGGCTTAGTGTTCATCACATCAGAGTTCTGTCTTTTCTTACATACTTGTTTATAGCTAAATTATAAATATCAGATTTCAGTATTGAACCTTGCTTTGATATGCATCCTGCACACAGGATGTGAGGTGGCTCCAGACATTAACGTTGCAGCGCAGAAGTTCCTTATCAGACTCCTGATCCCAGCACCGGAAGGCATGAACGAGGTCTATCTGCGCTGTGAGAACGTGAGGCCACACATGCATCTTACTTCATTTCTATCTGCGAAAAACTGTCTTTTCCACCACCACTGTCTTTATCTTACCATCTCAGCTCTGACCACAGTCACACCTGGCTCTCTCTGTCCGTGTTCTGTCTTTGTCTTTTGGCCTGCAGGAGCAGCAGTATGCTCAGTGGATGGCTGCGTGTCGGCTGGCCTCCAAGGGCAAGAGCCTCGCAGACAGCAGTTTCCAAAGTGAGATCCAGAGCATCCGCTCTTTCCTGGCTATGCAAAAGACCAACTCCCACGGCAACGCACCTGCCAGTGATGAAAGCATCAATACTCATAGTCTGGTGTCTCCACGCTACCATAAGAAGTACAAACCCAAACAGGTACAGAAGGAGGTGGAATTTTTACACAGACTCAAAAGGGCAGTAAAAAAAAAAAAAAAAAACAGATGTGAGGCCTCATATTTTCAGTATGCAGCTACAGCAGGGTATTTATTGATCCTGGATACTGTGTATACATTTTTCTAAACAGCAGTACTCTACAGTGATTTTGTGTTGCTGAGCTAATTGAACAGTTCTGCAACTTGAAACTTTCCACAGTTTGTGCTCAAGGCAGCAAAACTATAATTATGCCTGACCCGTTACCCTGTGCCTGCTCCTCCAGCTGACCCCGCGCATCCTGGACGCGTACCAAAACGTGGCTCAGCTCTCACTGACAGATGCAGTGATGCGATTCCTGCAGATCTGGCAGGCCCTGCCAGACTTTGGGCTCTCATACGTTGTTGTCAGGTTAAGTCTAAAGTTTAATTAAAAGCTTTTGAAAACTGACTCTGTGCCAGTGAACATATCAGATATGAAATTCAGTATGTCAGGGTTAATGTAAAACCCTGACATTCACACTTACACCCAGCGTTGACATAAATGTGTAGATTTGTTACGGAAGTTATGAATCTTTTCACAAAAGCAAAGATGCTACTAGAGAGATACAAACAATTCAAGATACATCATGTAGAGCTGCAGTTATAGCCAAAACATAAAGCTAACTTTCACCTTACGTGGCAGAAATGATCAATTTGGCTAAATTGAAGAAAGAATTCACCTGCTGAATTGTGTCTAGCCTGACAGGTGACTTGGAGGTAGTGAGGAAGCTAAAAGATATTTTTGCCCAACAGATTCAAGGGTAGTCGAAAAGACGAGGTGCTGGGCATTGCCCCAAACCGCCTGATCCGCATCGACCTGGGAGTGGGTGATGTGGTCAAGACCTGGCGCTACAACAACATGAAGCAGTGGAACGTAAACTGGGACATACGACAGGTCAGACTCATACCAGGCTTCTGTCATGTGTTGGGAATTAGATCATGAAAAGTTGCAGTGGTCCTCGTCATATCATACACAATGTCTTATGTCAGAATGTTATTCCACAAATCAAACAAGTGAATTTGACAGAACACTGACTTACAAGCAATAGTTTAGCTGCACACTTAACTTTCCTCAAATCTTACTGACAGTGTAGCAAAAAAATGACTGAAATGTGAGTACAGGGAGTGACTTCCTTAACACTACCAAGGAAATGGGAAGTACTTCTTCCAGGAAAGAACTTTTTAAAGAACCACTGTTTCTCTCCTCTGTGTGTTTCTGACTTGTCCAGGTGGCCATTGAGTTTGAGGGGAACGTGAACATCGCCTTCAGCTGTGTGACTGCTGACTGCAAAATCGTTCACGAGTTTATTGGAGGCTACATTTTCATGTCAACACGCAGTCGTGAGAAGAGCGACACGCTCAACGCGGAGCTCTTCCACAAGCTGACCGGTGGCCACGAAGCTCTCTAAGACTAAAAAAAAAACCTACACACACAACAAACTGATCCTTCAGAGCCCATCACATCCCCTGTTTGTCTCACTAGTGGAAAACCCAGGTGGAAAAGCTAGCCGCAATAAGATAGGAATGTCAAAATATGATATTCTGTTCATTGTAGACAAGTTTAAACCCAGCTTCTCAGTCCATCAAGATCTGGTCTAGCGTTTGTTCTCGACACAGACGCACAGTTATTTGTAGGCTGCATCAGTGGAAGGCAGACTTAACGTGTCCAGACAGTTCGAGGCTCCAGTCGTCCTCCTGCTGACTTGCCCCCTCCCTTCAGGATGGACTGCTGCTGGGCCAAACTGCTGGGCATCTGCTCTAGGATCAGCAGGCTTGACAATCAAACTCACAGAAATGTAAAATCAACAGCTGAATCAGCCAGCTGCAACTTCTCTTTTTCAACTCCCTCTATCAAGGCTTGTAATCAGCGTTGCTCAGGATGGAAAAGTTTGCTTTGTCCAGAGCTGCAAACGCATCTTCACTTAGACTTTTATTAGAAATTATTGTCACTTAACAGCAGCCATATTATTACAAAAAATAAACACCAATATTAAATGTTCACCACATAAACATGTGAATAAACAAATACTTACTAAAAAAAATACAACAATTCAGTTTTCATTTTCTTTTGTCTGCCCTGATCGTACTTTCTGTTGTTCTTTTACACAGGAAGCTTCAAACAAATTATCTTTCCTCACATGCCGCGTGCATGTGTCCATATCTTATAGTTAAGGCTGTCCGTTAAACCACAGTGTCTGCATCCTCTGCTTTCCCAAACAGTCACATGACTAACCACCATTCTGGATGCCTTCAAATAGTTCTTTATTTAAAGGCCTTGCTGGTAAAATATCTTTGTGCATCATAGTTGAGTTACACAGACAATGTGATAAGGAATACAAGACCTGTACAAATAAAGCGTAGCATTTGTCAGCATAATCTGGTTGAATTGTCACTTCATAGAAATGGATGCTTCTCTTACCCATTATGTTCATTTCAAAGATGCAATTCAAATTCAGGGTTTACAAGTTTTGAACGGATTCACCTACTGCTCATCAAAATAGCTGCACGAGGATGCTGCTAAACAACAAGCGGTACCAAGTGACAAGGACAAGCATCAACCAACCGTGGGATGCTCTCATGGTCAGATGAGTCCAGCTATGAGCACTGACAGAACCATATCCTGTGCAGCTACTGCAGTGGCAAGATGCTCCCTAAAACACAGGACAAAAGTGACATCAGTGAACAAGTACATATTGGCCCAAGATCCATGTTTCCTAAGAAAGAAATCAAAAATTGTATGTCTGTGTGATTGATCGCTTTCCTTACTTGTAGGCCTCAGTCGTAGGGCTCGGCTGAAGTATTTAGGGAGAAGTTTACCCTCAGCGTCACCCGCAGTCAGCAGCACACCATTATCTGACCAGAAGAACTTAATGCCATCTGTACAGTCAGATACAAGCATAAAACATGTGTAAGAGATTCATTTCAACACATATAGAGTGAATGTAGGGTATTGAACAGCAGTTGCTAGTGGCTAATCTTACCAGCAAGGGCTCTGGGGACATCAATAAACACAGCTAGGTCACAGTCTTTCCTCATGCCTGGTGGGAAAAGAAATAACCCTGTTGGACAAATTTCTCTAAATGTTCAGCTGACAAGCTTTTCTCCGTCAGACACACACACAGCATACCGCTGATAACGCCATCCTCCCCTGGCAGGCCTGATGCCAGGTGGATGTGTGTCCTCTTCATGCGGCTCAGGCCCTGCTGCTGGATGGCGCTCCAGTTGCGGAGGTAGGAGCCATGAACAGCCTCGGCAGGGCAGTCCGGAGACCCAGCCAGGACCGGTTTTAGGTCCAGATTCATAACCTGGCGGCAGCAACGCAACCAGGATTAACACATCGTTTGAAATGGGAGGACAATAAACTTTAGGACAAACTTTACAAAGGCTTATTAGATCTGGTAAAGAAAAATGGTTTGGTTTTGCTGCTCACTGTTCAGCTGAAATTTCTGTTTTTGTTACAAATACTCTCAATGATTCAAAAAGTAAATTTAGTCAGAGCTGAGAATGAATCTTAGCACCAGAGTTGGGGCTATATCCCAGGGCCTTTTTTTTAATTTATTTTTTTACAATCACCAAACACCAGTTACCCCTTTTAAACTGAAAACTTGACAATTAGAATAGAATAGAATAGAATAGAATAGAATAGAAGCTGTATGAATGAATGAAAAATACTTTATTTATCCCAGAAGGGAAATTCAATATTTGTCATTGCATAAAATACATAGTATCAAACACAATGAAATTAGAGTTGCCACTCTTGGTCAGTGCTCGAGACTAATAAAAATGAATAAATATATATAAAAAGACAGAAGAAACCCCCTTCATACTCTCTCTCTCTCTCACACACCCTCTCACCCAGCCCCAAGGGCAGCCCACCCTCTCTCCCTCATACACTCTCACCCAAGTCCATACATTACACCCCCCACACAAAACGCTAATCCCCCCTCTCTCCCAGACAAAACAAGACACTCTCCTGCACACAAATATAGTAGCATAGCAACCATAGCAGCAGCAGACTGTAAAGTGCCTTGTGATAAAGTGCGTGTTGATAATGTGCTCAAATGCAACAATGTCCAGAGATACAGTTGGAAATATTTTGTTAATTGTTTCACTAATGGATTACAAACTGCACTGACATTCTCAGTCACATGAGAAATCTTGTTTGCTGATGTCTGTTTCATACATTAAATCTAGACGTCACTTTAGTCACAGTTCCTATTTAAACACTACCCAGTTGAGCAGTATTTGTGACTGAATCTTTTGCCATCAGTGCTCCAACATGGACCCACTTTCAGAGTTACATAGATCTTTTCTTCATGCCATCTTAAAACAAAATTAGATTCAAGTGGGCCTGTTCGGCATTTTTATACAAGCCACAAATGACTGGATGTTAACTGCTTAATTGTTCAATGTAGTCTACCTATGTAGAAGCATCTGCATCATTTTTTTCATTTATTATTTTTTTTCTTTAGTCTGTATTACGTCAGTGTGGCTTTACTGCTCTGCATACCTGTACTGAATGACCCTGATTGGCTCGGATCTGCAGCCGACCATCCTCTGGGTGGGAACGGAGCTTAAAACGCTGTTTGTCATTTGTGGCCACGACTCTTTCAATGTCTTCCACTGAGTACAAGCGGAACTGCGGGTGAGTCAGGAGTTCTTCCACGAACAGGAAGCCATCTGTGGAGTTGAGAGCTGTTTTAACTGTGGTTACATTTCCACAGCAGATTTTCCCTCTTGTACAATGCCTTCAGTTAATAATTCACTGCAAAAAAAATGAAGTTTTCATGTTCAATTGTAAAGCATTTTTTAAACATCTATTGAGTGGGGAAAGAGGACATAATTAAATTACAGTAGTTACAATAACTATTCTCTGCACTTTACAGCTCATTTTACATTGAGTCACTTTACCCTGCACATTATCTAGTTTGATAGTTTTTATGTATATATTGTTTATATATGATGTACATAATCTTTATTCTTATTCTTTTTTTAAAATATTCATAACAGTACATAACGTTTATTAATTGCTTATTTGACATATCTGATAAGTTAGGTGAACTGTATATGCTCATCTTTCACAATTGCATGTCCTTTTTTTAGCAGCATTGTGGATAAGAAGCTAATTTCATTGTACTATCGTACAAAAGTATGACTGTACAAAGATAATAAAGATTTATCTTATCTATCTTATCTTTATCTTATAACTGCATCAGCCTATTGTACAAGATTTGTAACTGTCAGATTTTAAAGTAGCCTATACAAAGCATTTCCTGCTGTTATATTTGTTTCAACCAACCTGACAGCAAAAAAAAAACCCAAAAAAAAGGTAAAAAAAAAAAAAAAAAAAAAAAGAATCTGTTGAAAGATTTTGTATTGAAATAGAAAAATAAATCAAAGGTCTGTGCTTGCTTTCACGGTAAAAAAAAAAAAAAAAAAAAAAAAAAAAACACCCCTCCTTTTTTTTTTTTAAACCCCCCCATCTGGTTGGCTCCATGGCGAAGCACATAAGACATGGATTTAGACAGGCAGACATCTCTGTCCTGGTGGTGGAGAAGGCATCACTTAACACACACACACACACACACACACTCAGCTCTAATTATAGCTCTGGTTTAAATATAGGACCCACGCTTTACCATACTAAACCATTCATAGGCTACTGGCTGTCTGACATTGAATACAGACGTGTCATGAGTCTAAACTATTAAAGAGATGGGACACTATTAATCTCAGTTAATAGGGCTATAATCTCTCACCTCTCCACCACGATTTCCCCTCCTCCCTCTTCCTCTTCTGCCTCCTCTCCCTCCTCTGGCACTGTCCATTAAAACACAGGCAGCTCAGTCATTCACCACTTGTTGTATGTGGTGTCATAAGTGTACTGATGCTACAGAATATCATACACTGGTCGGTAAACTGCTGTCAACAAACGTCCAGCTAGCTCCCACTTCCTTGTCTGTTCCACTTTTCCGTTTGTAGGTGGCACTGTGGCGGCCTGTGCTGCGGGAAACTGGCACCACAGAGGAAAAGCTGCACCTTGTCTGTTCCTGGAGGAAAACATCACTCAGACAGCTGCTGTCTGAGTGGCTGCAGGTAAGAAAACGTCCATTACTTCCACGAAACATATGAGGCACCCCAGCTACAGTATTGGCGGTTTCGCTAACGCTAACTCGCAGCTCATGTAGCCTCTGAGCTGCAGGAAATTAACACACAGGCTGAGCTAACTTGGCTAACTAATGTTAGCATCGGTGAGCTGGGGCTACCTGCTGTTCTGACTGAACAACGTCGGCATTTGGGAGTTTCGAGGGGATGTGTCGTGCTGTTTGCCGTGTTTTTGTCTCACGTCTTGGCATGTCTTGTCCTGTCGGTATGCATTTTCACTTATATCCAGATTCGCTCCCGGACACAGACGGTGTCAGTGGACTGGACCGAAGAATTCAGGCTGGTCACCATGGAAACGTAACGTTAGCTACGTTAAAGCATAACGACAGATTAAACTGACAGTGAACGGCGCCTAGAGAGAGAAACACGCAGTCACTTTTCGTGAGTATTTTGGATTCATTTGTTATTTGTTTTCATTGTTTCTGTCTCATATTTAGTTTACACCTTGTGTTCTGACGGTAAATTAATGGTACCATCGAAATGCAGTAAGGAATATTCATTTAGCTTTCAGGCTAATGTATCCAAAATGAAAGTAAGAAAAAATAACTTTCTCACTTTTACTTTTTGCCCAAGTCAGTGGTGGGAAATAACTAAGTACATTTATAATACATAATAAGTACATGTGCTCAGGTACTGTCACAAATCTGAGGTTCTTGTGCTTTCCTTATTCACTCAGTTGGGTAACATTTTACTTCAAACCCGCCTTTATAAGCACGGAATAAACATGCAATAACTGTCTTATAGCACGTGATAATAGTGTTTGTAGCTACAAGGACATTCCATTTTTAATGTTTATAAATGCATAGTATTGGTCAGCAGTTATAATTTCTCCCATTATCACATATTCTACATTAGTCCAAATTTGCATTACTGTATTGTCATTTATTCTTTGTTCATACAAATGCCTCCAGGTTCAGATGTTGAGATCCTATTTTTATCTTGTCTGTTGCTCAGGTGATGGAGTTTCCTCAGCATTCCCAGCAGCTGCTGTCAGCTCTGCGGTCTCAGCGTCAGCGGGGCTTCCTCTGTGACTGTACCGTCCTGGTGGGCTCATCCCGTTTCCTGGCTCACCGGGCTGTTTTGGCCTCCTGCTCGCCTTTCTTCCACATGTTTTACTCAGACTCTCCAGGAGGAAACAGCGCCAGCAGCTCTGTCACACTTGACAATGACATTGTCACATCTGCTGCATTTGGCTTGCTCTTGGACTTTGTCTATGAAGGTGTGCTGCAGCTGGAAGAGTCTCCTCCAGTGGAGGACATATTGGCAGCTGCTAGCTTTCTTCATATGAACGAGGTGGTGAGAGTGTGCAAGAGGAGACTGCAGAGACGAGGGCCCGTGGCTGAGGCTGACAGCACACGCTCTGAAGAGAGCGCTGGTTTGAGGAAGGCAATAGGAATGGAAAGGGAAGGTAGAGGCGATGGTGGAGCTGACCCTATGGTGGCAATGGCTGGAGATCAGTCAAATCCAGCCGTAGCAACGCCACTGTTATCAGTTTCAATAGAGAGGAGGCAGGTGGAGTCTGTGAAGTCTGAGCAGAGGACTTGTGGGGCGTCATCAGAGGTACGAGTTCAGACTCCTCTGAGCCCTGACCTCGCTGATACCACCCAGCCAGGCATGGACATCCATCCTCTGGCTCCAGGCAGAGAACACGTGCAGGGCCTCATCGTAGGTCAGTCTACTCCTGCCTCTGGAGGTCATGCCCGGCTGGGGACTCGGGGTCAGGAAGATGGGTCAGCGCTCTGCAGCCCCTGTAGCACCACTGAGATGTACAGGTACGGATTTGTTGTTGATTTCTACACAGTTTTACTCAGTTCTCTAAGTATTTTCTTTGTGCAAACGTTTGTGATTCGTGGCCTGAATTCTCAAGTCTGATCCTTTTCCCAACAAGAACTGTACTTATATGGCATGCTTTGAGCTGAAAGAGGAATACATGATAAAAGAACATTAATAATGATAAATCAGAAACATTTAAAAAAATTCTGAAATTGCTTTGGTATAGGTGTCACTGCAATAAACAATGATGTCAAGAACAGCACAGTGTGATCTGCAATAACTTATTAGTCTGTTTACTTAGGAAATAACATTGAATCAATGGATTTTATTTACAATGAATTCCTGGAATTATGGTTTACTCAACTTGTACAGCTCCCATGTGGTGCTGTCATAAATGCCATCTTCTGAATCACAGGGTTTTTTTTATACATTTTGTATATTTTCCAGACTTCCTGCTAATTCCTTATTTCTGATGGCATTACAGCATTGCCACTGAGCTATTTTAACACTATGATTCATGATATGCAATTTTGTTACCTGAATTAACAAAATAAAACAAATGTTTTTTTGAATGCTTTCTGAATATCTTGAGAATTCGAGAACTTGTTGATACACAATTAGTTACTTGACATGTGATTTTCAAATCGAAGCAACATAACTAAGATAACACAATATACATTGACTTTGGAAGTAAAGAAAAATCTGATTGCTCCACATTCTTCATGTCAAACAATTATGGCCTGAAGCATTCCTTCACTTTAAAGTGCATTATGCTCTATATGTACTAGCTTCATCCATGCGATTACAGACATTCTTATTATTTGTTGTTGCTAAAAGTTGTTTATGTCATCCTTTCAATCTTTCACCAGCCAAAGCAGTAACCAGCAGCCCTCTTCCTCATCTTCTTCCTCTCGGTTCCTGGTGAGCCAGGCTGGTGGTCGGCCTGTGGTTTCTCATCCCCAGTTAGAATCCAGCCTCTCCCCAAGTGCACATCTGGATGAACCCCAACTGCTCCGTGATGACTCTGTTCAAGAACTCCCAGAAACTGACCACAGAGGTGCAACAGGCAGAGGACAACAGATGGTCGTGTTAATCCAAGCATCAACTCTAAACTCAGATTTACAAACAAACCCAACACACTCCGCACCCCAGCATGCACCTTCCCAAATCCGAATTCAGAGCGCTGTATCGCTCCAACGCCAGAGTTCAAACTTTCACAATGCTCCTCAGACACAAACGCTTAAGGGAACTGTGGGGAACACTGCACCTCCACCTACCACGAGAAATGAAAGATCTCGCCCTCTTATGGGCAGAGTGAAGACAGGCAATGATCGAGAGAATGTGAAAGTCAAAATGGAGGCTATTGTAATATCTGACGAAGAGCTAGAGGACGAGAAAGAGGACAACAGAGAGCAAGAGCCAGTGATGGAAGTGGACGACGAGTTTGACGACGACATTCAGGAAGATGAGCTAAACAGCCCTCAGTTTCTTTCTTCCCACTCACAGGGGCTCTTACAAATGACCTCCCATTCAAATGACTACTCCTTCCCTCTCTCTCCCTCCTCCTCCTCCTCCGGAGCCGGACCTTCCTCGCAGGACACTTCCTCCTTCGCCGCCTCCCTCATTCCTCCATCCACATCTCAACAGCATTCAGACGCTCCAGCCTACTTCCAGGACTTCCAGGACTCAGTGGGGAACTTTGTAGAGGACGTCCCGACATGTGGGGTCTGTGGAAAGACTTTCTCTTGCACATACACTCTAAGGCGCCACGCCATCGTACACACCCGCGAACGTCCATATGAGTGCCGCTACTGCTACCGAAGCTACACACAATCAGGCGACTTGTACCGACACATTCGCAAAGCTCATGACCACACTCTGCCCGCCAAACGCAGCAAGGCAGACACAGAGCCCTCCCTGCCACCACAACCACCTCCACCACCTCTCAGCTAACGCACCAACAGACTCACTGTTCATTTCTGTACTTTAACACACATTCATGAACTTTAAACAAGCTCTGGTTCCACCTTTTAAATCTAAATTGAGTAGGACTACAAAATATTTAACTATCGTCAAATATATAAAGGTACCTGAAAAATGTCACTGTTAAGAAGCTGTAGGAGCTTTTTTCTTTTTTTAAATGAGTCAAAACAGTGAAGTAATTAGTAATTATTTCAACAGTTACAGACTGATTGTTGCAGCTCCACCGAGTTTCCTTTAAGCAGTTGTGGTCAACGTTGTTTACTGTCTTTGAAACATTTTAATTGTATCCACAGGTCTTTATCAATGTTTGTTTTGTGAAATTAATACATTTACAGTCATGACTCAATAATCCGGCCCTTAACAATCCAAAAACCTTGCTATCTGACAGGTTTTTAGGAAAAATGAACAGAACCTATAAAAAAATAGCCTTAACATACCGACAGCCTTGGATTCCAACTCCGACATGACATTTTATGTCACAAATAAGGATAACAAGGTATTGTGTAACTAAACAATCTGACAGATTCAGACCAGTCCCACTAGTTATTATAACAATTATGAACAATAATTAACAACAAATTACCCTTCAAGCATCAAGCCCTCCTTGTATCTCGACCTTCGTCTCGACAATCTGACAGCCTTGCTATCCTACATAGAAGAAGGGTTTACATTTAGTGTCGGATTATCGAGTCATGACTGTATTTTAGAATATCAGGCTTCTTCATTTCAGCCCCTTTTGTAAATGTACATAATTCTGATTTTATTTATCTATTTTAAATGTTTTCTTTTTTAGCTGTAGGTACTACCCAAACAAAACTAATTCTTACCTCAAGAGTTGCATTTTTTTTTAACCTACATTCATATTTGATACTACATATTTACATATAATACTTCTTTAAAAGAATGAGGCATTTTCAAATATTAATTAGTTAAAAATGACCAAAAATATTCCAAGGTGACTCACACAGTTGCCACTATTTGTGCCACAGGTTAACTCAAACCTCAGTTTATCCAATTACTGTCTTGTTTCCACATTTTTATTCTTCTGAACACTCCACCGACACCTTGGCTTTCTGTTCTGTCGATGGCATGTGATAAACACAAACAATGAACAGTTCACATCACAGCAAACACCAGCCATGTGGCAGTGATACTTGCCTTTATCCATCAAGCTACATGAGCATTGTCTACTCGGACTTTCAACACCTGTGCTTTTGTGCTTCTCTTTGTAATATTAAGAGACAATTTACAGTCGAGGTTTGTCATTTTTAAATATCTTTGTCATAATAACACAGTTGTGTGGGCATGACAGTGATCACACACATCATTGTTGTAAGAAGGGATGATTCAGGAGATGTATTATAACGTTTCAAAGACATCCTACACCAAGTGTTTGTTGTATTTTTCAAGTTAAAACAACTGTAGATTGTATGACTGCCCTTTTAATGTGACTCTGTGCCAGCGAAGTTTGACTGATTGTAATCACAGTAGCATTGTACTGTCTAGTGTTTTATTTACAATATGAAACCAGCAGAGTTGCTCACATAGAAGCAAATACCTGCAAGTTGTCACGTTAGAATCAGTTTGTGCCATTATGTAACTTGTAATTGGAGCTTTGGCTTTCATCCATTTTTATGCCACTTCATTAGAATTACTCAGTTAAGTAGGAAATAAGCTGTGCCAAATGATCTTTTTTTTTTTATCTCTGTCATTTCTCCCTTTATCTCCTGTGCTGTAAAAGCCTAATATGAGCAGGATGAGGCCACTCATCCACAAATATATGAGTTGCAACTGATTGAATTCTCTGAATATTAGGAGAATGTGTTTTTTTTATTTATATTGTAACTGGACAATCTCTTACCAATAACATTGCTGCCCCACAAATAACCATAAATGTGTTTACTTCCTGTGGCCTGTATAAGTTATAGTTTACTCTAAGTTAAGTTGGGGTCTAGTAGCACTGTGCTTGTCTTGTCCAACATTATGATTTTGCCACCTACTTAATAGACCACAATCTCCATCAGGCTCAGTTAAAGGTTAGTAGGGGTAGAAAATGTGTGTGTTTGTTGAACTTCCTGCCTACATTCTCTGGTAGATTATCAGATGATATGAGGGAGGAGGATTGAATAAGTCTGGGGATCCACCTTCTATAGTTTGATATAACAGTATGAGCACATTTTAACATATGCAGTTTTCTACCTTGTTTTTAAATGTCTAAATTTACATTTTAAATGTGCCTAAATGACTGTTTGACACTTTGTAATTTCTTGTTCTGCACAATTTTCCCCGTTTGGGACAGTTTCTGTATAATAACAAATTCATATTTGTCGGTAGGACCATACACATCCAAGACTTTTAAACTAGATACTCAGAAGGGACAATTAAATCAGTGATTATTTAGGGGGTTTTATAGTAGCCAGTGTGCAGAATCTAAATGTTACCTTGTTAATAAACACTGTCCAGTAGAAACAAACTAAAATATATTAATTTTTCCATGAGTCACACAATGCACACTTTGATTATTCAGTGTTGTCTTATATTTTTCTTTATTTCACTACAAAAGAACATATATAAAAACTATAAACGTTAATTGTCACTTACTGCTCTACACGAGCAACAATTATTGAACAGGTTAGTATTTCAAAAGCTTTTTACAGGTGTTGGTCAGTAACCAGCAAACTGTACATTGCATTTGTAACACGCTGAGGAGACATCAGTCCATCACCTCTTTACGGAAACTTGTGTTAGTCTCTTCAGTCCTCTACTGGCCCGTGGATCTGTGAAGAAACAAAATATCAGCATCCACCTGCAAATCCATCTGCTCTGTGTCTTTGTATTTAGACCAAATGATATTCTAATGAAATATTGTTGTCAGTGTTGCCATTTTTGTCAGTTTTGAAAGTATTTGTTAAGCTGAAAAGAAACAATAAAACACACCGTTTCAACAGAAAATCTGGAATCCTGCAATTTCTTTGTAAGCCATATTCTCTACTGGTCATATCGTATTGATCATGAACATGTGGGCTCGTGTGTTCTGGTCCTGCCCACATTTAACAAATATCTAACACTTAAGACTGTGTTTAGTGTGAACCCTAAACCTGAACCTATTTGGAATATGGTGTTTTCTGGACTTTGCAACCCTATTTATTATATGTCTCACTATATTTAAGAGGAAGTACACTCTCCTCTAACCTTCACACAATAGTTGCCTCAAGGAGAATTTCAATATTAATTTACATTTGTAAATTTTCATTTACATACAATACCTAGGAGCCCTAATGAAGCATCTAAATAAGGCTGCCCTCCATCTGAATGAAAACTAGCATAATAAAAAGAAACAAAGGTAAAAATAAAAAATAATCAAAAGAGCATGTGAACTCAGTTGTAACTGAAATACACTGGCTGACACAAAAATGTATTAGCCTGTAGAATTCATTTTATTAGCACTGATGTCAACATCTATTTGTGAATAAAAATATTGCTAGTAATTCATTCTGGTGGAGCGGGCTTGATTATCCCAACACAAGAAAAGCTCTGCATCAGGACACAAATAATTTACATGGATATGTTTTCTGATTGAAAGGAGCCGCAGCTTTACCAAACAAATCAGACATAAGAACATTTAACAATGAAGAATGATGTTGTTAATTCTGCTTTAAATAAACAACTGATTATTTGTCACTACAACTGAGTGTAAACTGTCTTAAAATACTAAATTTCTGATAAAAACCTGTTTAAAGGTGAACTATTGTCACATACTACATAAATTAACTCATCTTAAACTATAGCCTGCATAATGTGTGATCAAGGGTCTCTAAATCTCACAAATTAAATTTTTTAGATCACCGCAAAACATGTATCTTGCTCAAAGTAACAACACCTTATAAAACATTGAATTACTGGGTGACACGGGTAGTCTTTTCTTTGACTAAAAGATTCCAAAGAAACTCACCGCCTCAGCCAGCTCAGGCCAATCCATCGCCATCACCACTGTGTCATCTGAATTTGGAGGCGTCTCAAGGTTCCAGTAAGTCAGTTTGTCAAACACAGAAGACACCTTCACTGTCCTGTCCTGAACACACACACACACACACACACACACAATTTAACTTCAGGTGGCCATCGTAGCAAAATCCTCACACATACAACTGATGAATGAGCTGTAACTTATGTGTGAATAGCCCCGACTGCTGGTCAGTATTTGTGATGTGAAAGATGACTTCAGCTGTGCTTACCTCTTGGTCTGAGCCAGGCTTGTTGATCTCTTTCAGCACCAGGCCACTGTAGCCCTGTGGACAGCTGAGCTCCTGCCCCTTCAACCCACGCCCTCTGAATGACACCATCTTCTCTGCAATGAGCAAAAGCATTGAGGACTGTTGTTAGAAAAGGCTTTTCTCAGCTCAAATTACAAAGAGGTAAAATATCTGATACAAACGTTTTTTAAAAAATCTATTCAGTATGACTTCTTAAGGTCCTACACCATTCATCATTAAAGTAAAATTAAATATTCATAAATCATCTTATAAAAGCTACAGCTTGTATGCGAACATAATTATGTTTTGTTCGTAAGAAAAAAACTGAAGAACAAATAATCATTGCCAAAGCTGAACACCTGTCCCCAAATACCCCAGTCACAAATGTGTCATATTGGGACCAGTGGTTTTTAGACAAAGCAGTAAAAAATGCCTCAAAACTTGTAGAACTGGAAATTGGTCATGTTAACATTTTATCAACACATTGGGTGATCATTTGCATCTGTATCTTTATGGGTTTTATCTTCACCACTGTTTTCCATGAGCTGCAAATTGACCTAGTAACAGTTAGCCTAAGCCTATTCGTAGAGAGGTTTTAAACATTGCAGATACACTATATTCTCTGTACCTTGTTTGTTGTCTTTTGTGGTAGCAGTGAGGTATTGTGAGACGAGAGCCGGCCCATTGTGTTCAATCTCACAGGGCATGAGATGGACGGTGACTTGCTGTGCCTGGCCCACTGATGGCGCACAAAGACGAGTAACACTGGTGTTGCAGGACATCCTGCAGACAGCAGAGGACAGAATACATGACATTCTTTTCTTCTATTTAAACTTTGTTATTTTATCAAACACAGCAAGATCAGCCTTAGCAACCTTACATCTTTTTTTTTTCTGAATGAGAATAACTAGGGTAATTTACTAATTGCAGGTGTCACTCATGATTCAGTATCATAGTTTTATCTTAATAACATGGACAGCACAGTGGATGCTCTTAGCAGGATTGATGATTTTCTGGTCTACTTAAAAAAAAGTTATAAATCAGTTGATTATCATTCTGCTGTCTTAGCACTAAATCCTATTTTAAACTCCTCACACTGGTTGCCTGTCAGCTCTTGTTTGATTTTAATATATTGTATCCCCTGTCCCCACTCTTACCCCAGCTGGTCGAGGCAGATGGCCGCCTTCCCTAAACCTGGTTCTGTCTGAGGTTCTATTATGCGTTTGTTGTTATAAGTTTAATAGGTTTATATACTGATCGTTTAACTGGATGTGTCTCTTGGTTATCGTACTAACTTCAGTTGACGAAACGTTACAGGCAGTTTGTTATGTATAATGAATATTATTTGCAAAATGTTTATGGAAAATATCTCTATCAGAAGCTGTCTACAGCTTAATAGCTGCTTCTCATGGCAAACTATAGAAGCTCTGACAACAATCACAGCAGACTTTCCCTAAAATTAACAGCATGCCTCGGCTATTGAAGATTTTGCACCGGTGTGCTCTCAGTTTCTCCGAAACATTATTAAGCATTGCGTTAAATAGCTTATAAGAACATCTGAAGAGCACGAATTACCTTTTTGCAGTTCTCGTGATGCTACTGTGAAATGAAACGGGACTGTTTCCGGTTAGCTTCAGGAGCAGCGTCTGATTGGAGGAGAGCTTCTTCTTCTCCGCTCAAATGCATTTTGGCGGGTTTTCTGTGTTCCTCTACAAGATGGCGCCCCCTTTGGGTGAACGAATAGTTCCTCTCTCTGTTTGGTTCTTTCTTGTTGTCTTGTTTTCTCAATTTCATTCTTTGTCTTCTCTCCTTCATGTGCTAGTTTTAGAGTGGTGTCAGAACGAAATGTGTTTCATTCAACTTTATTTGAGCTTTTTTTTAACAAATGTGATGCGTAATATGCAGTAAAGCAGAGTAATACATCAATCCTGCCTTTGAGCTTTTGTTCAGTTCAGAGAGGTGTTGTGCAATCATTTTTAAATATATAGGTGGCTGAGCTATAGTTTGACGTTTATTTTACTTAACCTACCTTCACTGATGAAGCACATGTCTGAATAACACCGATACGATTCAACAGCATAACAGCAGGACAGTGATTAGGTAAGAATGTTGAAAGAGTCACAGACTACGAATATCTTGAAATTTGAACTGATGAGAAGCTGACATTTAAATATCAAGATCCAAAGTGGTGACTAAATTAAGACAAAAACTGACATCTTTTCCAGGAATAAATCAGGTTTTTTCATTTTAGAAGCAGGCAAGCAAGTTTATTTATAGAGCTCTTTATCACACAGGGATTATTAAAAGTGCTTACAGGCAAAGATAAAAATAAAAACACAATTTTAAAATGTAAAAAAATTAAATGAGAAATTACAAGATGAAATTAATTGATATAAACGATTAAAAAACAGCACAGACAAGTTGAATGAAGTGCATACAAGTTTTATAGAATAATTAAAAATGATTAAATTAAACCAGAAAAAAAAAAACTTGAAGCGTATTTAATAAAATTTAAAAAGGCACCTATTGAGGCAACTTTTCTATCAATGTTGAGCTGTATGCTAAGGTTAGATGGCCCTCACTCTCAGTAAGGTATGATACACACTAAGTTTTATTTATTTTGAAATTTCTTACAGGTTTGTGTTTTTTTTTTTACTCCCTTACATCTTCTGTTCTTTCGGGGTTTTAATGTGAACCCAGACATGCTCTGATGATAAGAATACGTTACTGGTACCAGCTTGGAAAATCCTATTTTACTCACTGTGCACATGTAACCTGGAATAAGCTGCAGAATGATCGAAAGCTTGACTCATTTTTTTTCTTTAGGGCAATTAAAGATTTTTAACTTCATCCTGTTTTACCTGCAGTTTCTTGTGTTTCGGTTGGTTCAAATTGCTAAATGTTCTAATTTTATTATATATACATTTTTATTATTTGAGTAATTTTGACTTAATATTTTTATTGTCATTCTTATCTAAGTTTCCTGTTTGGCTTCGGCATCTTTCATTTTCTTACGTGGCTATACTGTAAATGAGGCCTCCATCAATGTATTTTGCTTGTAGATAAAGACTGAATGAATAAACAAATGAAAAATTTGTTGTATGTAGGTGTACCTAATAAACTGGCAACTAAGTGTATAGTAACATCTCCCTGAATATAAGAAACACTCACATCAACATTTTCATCCATTCAGTCATTCTCTAATTCAGTTTTCTGGATCAAAGTGACTGGTATTTCTGCAAATTTCCATTGTTGCTCCTTTTTCTTTGTTTGTTTTTAAATAGAGAGTATTTTTTTCCTGAGGAACCTCAGTTAAATGAATTTTAAGAAATTAGGAACGATGCACAATATGGAGATTTTAGAGCTCTGAAGACCATTTTGCAGCAATGAAGAAACAAAAACAAGAAAATAAGACATGAATTTGACACGTAAACATGCATAACACAGTGTCACATATAGAAACACCCAGCCAGTATGGAGAAGTTTTATTTCCACTAGTGTCATTAAAACATTTTGATGGGTCACAGTGTAGTTTGCAATATTGCATTCATTTTGAATATATATTTCTCTAGTATTTCTCAAGGTTACTACACTTCTCCCTTGTCTCAGTATCCTGTTCAACTCTGTTCCAGCTGGCAGCATTTCCCCTTATGTGGGATGGACTTACTCCCATCCAATGGCAGCTTTAGAGGCACTAAGGATAAGTTACTGAGGGGAGTTGTTTTCGCATTTCATCAAGACGTGGACACAGCGACTTCAGGAGAAGGACAAGTGATTTCCTAACAGCTCATTGTTGGCCAACAGAAACCAGAGGTGAGTTTTTATAGCAAGACAGATGCCTGTTAAAGGAGCGCTGCTGCTGATATACTGAACAAATGTTTTAATTCCGCTGCTTCCTTTCCAGTTTTGTTTTGGATATTGATTCAAAAATACTTTAACTTAACCGCAGCGTGATTCTTGTCAGTTTAACGCTTGACCTGAAAATTTGTGCGTCAGTGTTTTTTCATGTGTTGAGCAAGTTCCTTCCCTGTCTTAGTGATTAAACATCAATCTTTCGTTACACAAGCTAAAAAGTTTAACTTTACAGACATTTGATTTCCACTGAGAACTAAATGCCACAAGTTCACCAACCTTGCACAATACATACTGTGCAAAAAAAGAAACAAACTGATACACAGTTCTTAGTTTCTTCATTGCTTCTGGAAACATGCAATATATAAAAATGTTGACACAATTTGGAATCATCTGACATTTAAGGCCTCTGCTTGTGACTGTGATTGGACTCAGTGGTTTTGCAGATCTTGTATGAATGTGAAGACTCATGCTTTAACATTATTATCCACGCTCACTTTTGGGGACTTCATACAAAGATCAGTGTGTCTTTATTTCTGGAAAACTTCTCATATAACAGTAAACAGTGTGTTCCTTTTATCTGTTTCTCAGAATGTTCCTTCATTTTTATCTGATTTCAGATTTTATGGATCAAGAAAGCCATTTGCATTCAGGGGAGAATGTAGAACCATCAGTCCTCATTGGTCAGGCACTGCTGAGGTTCCAGGATGCTGTTGCCATGGCGATTGCACGGGCCCGTCAGAGGGTCGTACAGGGCTTCATTGTGTTCTCTATTGTCTTTCTGCTCCTCTGGCTCGCCGCCTTTTTATACGGGAGCTTCTACTACTCCTACATGCCCAAGGCGGCCTTTTCAGCACCTGTGCACTACTACTACAGGTGTGTATGTCAAGTCCAGTCCAGCTGTGTCTGCCAAAATGTAGTTTTTATGTATTTTCATTCTTGTATGACTCCTTGTATTCTGTATTTTTTTTCCATCACTCACTAGTTTATGTCTTTGTTTGCAGGACAGACTGTGACTCTCCAGCCTCTTTTTTGTGCTCTTATCCTCTGGCCAACATCTCTCTGATGAGAAACAGGAAGCATGTATGTGTATGTGTGTGTATGTGTGTGTATACTGTGTGTCAAACCTTAACACATTCTTAAGAAATATCCAAACAATATAATGTTTGGATGCATATTCAGGTGCTGACATTCGGCCAGGCCTATCAGATCTCTCTGCGGCTAGAGGTGCCTGATTCTCCAACCAATCAGGATCTGGGGATGTTTATGATCAAGACAACCTGTTTCTCTCAGGAGGGAGGGCAGGTTGCCTCCTCTGCTCGCTCGGTAATTTGCTCTAATATTCGTTCAGCTTGTCAATGTGTGTGCATACAATCAAATAGTGGTTGATTACTAGTTTGTGCCAATCGCAGTGATTCACTGTTGCACTGCTGTGTGTTTCTCAGGCAAGACAACTGCTGTCCGCCTCCAGCTCTCGCTTTGTGAGTACAGCGCTGACACATAATTAATCACACAGCCTGGTCAGAGCCAGATTAGCGCTGCTTATGCTTGTGTTCAACTGCAACAGAAGGTGATCTCAGTGCTCAGGGGATCGAGATGACAGGGCAAACATGTCAATTGATAACCTAATGAATGGAGATGTGAGTTCTGTTACTTAAACACTGAAAAACATTGTAATGCAAACAAGTGCAATAATCCTCTAATAAATACTTCTTTTGAAGCCACGACAGTATTTTAGAGGGTTGTTTGAGGTGTTTTTGTATTAAACTGCATTAAATCATAAAGATAATTGTTGTAAATACATTTGCATCTCCACGTACATTCATACCATATGTATGCTACAAACATATATCAGTCAAACAAATGAGCCTATTTTAAACACTGAAGCAATGACCTCTTTAACACTGGAGTCTGAGATCAGCTGTTGTTGTTTATTAAAGTGAGCACATAACCCAATCAGAGTTATACTGGAGCTAAAGTCTCAACAATCATGGCAGCATCAATCATCTTTTTCTAATCATTCATTTGCCAGCACTCATGTTTTTTTTAACGATGCGTATCACCCATATGTAAGAAAGAAGATAGAGGAGACTGAAACAACAAGGTGTGAGATGTATGTCAAGGGGCCTGTGTTGTTCTGTTGGGTTCAGAGCATGCTGCGATACAGATCAGACCTGCTGAGGACTTTGGGAACGCTACTGTTCCTCCCAGCCTTTCTGACCGGAGCAGCTGAGCAGAGACAAGTGCTGGACGTGGAGCTTTTCTCAGATTACACCGATGACCCTGTGAGTTGTAATATCTGGGTACTGATGGGGAAACAGCAATCGAGTGTTCTGTTACAGTCAGCCTAACAGGTTTTTCTCTGTGTTCAGTATGCGCCCTCGGTCACGGCTGTCATCGAGATTCTGTCCAACAAAGTGCAGATCTACTCATCTCAGCTGTACGTTCATGCTCATTTCACTGGAATAAGGTAAGAATTCGTTACATAACACACACAGCTGTACCAATACAGCATTTTATGACATTAAACTGATGTCACTGAGAATGATATTATTATGATATCTATAAAAATAATGAAATGCATAATAAAGGGACAGCCTGGACCACAGTTAAAGACACTTAGAGACAGACAATCAAGCACATTCACATTCACACCTACAGACAATTTAGAATCACCAACTAACCTCAACATGTTTTAGGGGGGAAGCCGGAGAACCCACGCTGCACAAGAACATGTGGAGAATATGCAAACTCCACACAGAAAGATCCTGGGCGTCCTAACCAGGACGCAAATCGGGGATCTTCTAGCTGCGAGGCGACAGTGCTAACCATTGAGCCACTGGCAGTCCCTGATGAAACATATTCTGTCAGTTTATCCAGTCTAAGTAGAGTTTGTGTCTTTTCAGTCAGCCTGTTGACAATGACAACAAGACATCACGTTACATTAGTAGTTGTCACAGAGCATGTGTTAGCAGTGTTGTAAAACTTGTGGTTTTTGGATTACTGAACAGGCCCAACAGATGCAGACCAAGTGGCCTGGGGCATCATGGGACTTTCCAATGCATATACGTAAGCTTGTTGGAAAGTCCCAGTGGCCAATACGAAGACACAAAACAACTGCAAAGAGATGCAACACAATTCTGAAGAGACACAAGAAAACAACCCAGTGTGGGGGTCTTTTATTTATAGGACATGCAGCGTATAGTCCACGCATGTTTACACTCATTTGGCAGAACTCAAACAGCACTCAATAGTGAAATTGGAACAATAAGTAGAGGAGGAAGAGACACACATTTCTCAGCACTGATACTACTCGACCTGAATGCAACAGATGCAACCACAAAAACTGTTTGAGTAGCAGAGACTCTCACTTCTCTTCAGTGGAAAAATGTACTCTCTTGGTTGATTAAAGCCTCCGCCTACAATTATAACTCACATACAGCAAAATCAGATATATTCTCTGTGAGCTGTTGAAGGGAATTATAGGAACTCACCCACTGAAGCAGATGAGTCAAACTGGGACACTGTGGAGCCAAAACACAGTGAGACCTGCAAATCTGTAACAGCATGTTGTTTTGTTTTTCTCTGTGTCCCCATATCAGATACCTGCTCTTCTACTTCCCTGTCTTATCAGCCCTGGTTGGCGTTTCCAGTAACTTTGTCTTCCTTAGCATCCTCTTCATCCTCAGCTACGTGAGGGTGCTGATGAATGTGGGCCCACGGACGGTGAGAGGCGCGACTCAGTCTATAGCTGCACACTTCATGAGTTTGTGTCTCAGTGAGCATGAATTATTAGCTGTTGCCTTCCAGGTGATGTAGCTCAGACTCATCTGTCTCCTTGCTGTTTGCAGCGCAGAACATATGGGCTGCTGTCGAGCACGGAGGAGAACGCAAACAGCAAGCAAGAGGATGAAAAAGATGTTCCTGCGGGTACACAGAAATAACACAGACACACATGATTTTATCGTTATTTAAGATATTTGCATTAGTCACTTGGTACTGAAAATGCTGAGTGTGCTATAGTGTGTTTGACTGCAGAAACAAATCATTTGACAGGTACCACAGAGCTGCTGGGTCCCTGCCAGATAAGTCCCACAGATCTAAGCCCGGAGGAACCCCATTTGCCCTTTGGCAATGGCACAGAGCTGCAGAATGGAAATAAACTTGGTCAGGGTGAAAAAAAAGAATCAGAGGCAGCCTCAGGTCATTACTGAAAGATGTTGAGAAAGTGTTATGTGTAATCCTGATGGTGAGATGTAGATTTAAGACTGATATGTGGCGGAAAATGACTCAGAAAAACTACACCCTGCACTCCACGCCCTGCCTTATGACTATCACTTGTGTTCGAGCTTAGGACCCTTTGACTGACACATCTGAACCCTCATCTCTTGATATAAATCTTTCATTTCCGATGCCTTTTTATTACTTTGCATTTATTGGTCATGGTTTTGTGTTTACTGCTATGGAGACCCAAGGTGTTCATTATTAAATAACTGCATAAGACCTTTTGAAATAAAGAAACACCTGAATAAATGCGGACAAAATATTAAATATTAACTAATCATTTTATTTAAGTAAAATGTTGAAATCAAATAAAAGTGCTGCATTCAAAATACAAGTGTGACCAGCAAATACATGTAATGTCACAGATGGTTGAGGTGAAGCTCATTTTAATTATTCCATATGTATATGTTATTGCGCACTTAAATTTATAAAGATGAATTGTAAAGTGTTTAGGATGTTTTAATGTTAATCTGGAAATTAACAAGTAACTGCAGCTGTCAAATCAATGTAGCAAAGTAAAAAATACAATAATCCCTTTTAGTACAAAGAAGTTTAAAATGGAAAGTTTTACCAGAGTAAAGTACAAGTACCTCAAAATTTTAAACATTTCTGTTGTTGTGCTTCTTTTCACAATAACTGATTTTTTTGTAGGTATTTTTTCATTCCAGCAGTTTTTATTTCAAAATTGTTTTGTTTTTTCCCCCCCAAAAGTTTTCATTTTATTTTTTAACAATGACATTTTCCCCCCAATACCCATTTGAGTTTATAGTGCTTTTTTTTTAAACAACAGTCAGAGCCAGTTATGTGACTGAGAGTTAGTTTGGTCTGAATGAGTGAACTGTCACTCTGTGTCAGTTTCGCTTGTCCTGATTAACAGAGAAAGACTTTGTGTTAAAATATGGTGTAATGAAATGAAAAAGAAGTGTCACTTGTATTGTACAAACTGTAAGAATTACATAAAAATGAGGAAGCGAGGTGGAATACAATTTGAGCTGAGGTGACAAAGTCGTATTTAGTGTTTCATACAGTTTCATAAAACTGCATTTGTATTTATTTCAAAATTTGTTATTAATCTAACACTTTGGGTCTTCATAGCATGCTCTAACATTTATTAAAATTCTTATTACTGACCAGCTCCTCCTCTTCTCTTTCAGCTGTAAAATATAAGATTGTGAAACTGTTTCTTTTGCATATTATCACTACCACACTGGCTGACATGTCACTTTAAAATGTTGTCATTTGTTACAATGTAAAAGTATGATGAAAACATTGTGAGACACCCTGTGCATCTTATTTACGACATGAAAAAATGTAATCCCAATGTACATTCTTTTTGCCTGTTGCAATAAAGCATTTATTATTGGCGGGAGGACACTCTGCTTCTTGTTGTTTGACGCTGTCATTCCTGGATGTCCTGCTGACCTGTGGCACCACTGGCCAAACTCCAGCAGCTTTGGAAACTTAATAACGTCACAGCATGCAAAACATGTCACCAGCAGAGACAGTGAGAGAGGGATGTCGGTCAGTGACGGGCTCCAGGCTTTATGTCACTGAAAACTAACAAGTGGAGGACACAGGTGAGGTAAGATGACATAGACACACATGAACATTGGTAGTATCGTTTTACTATTCGTGTCGTTTCAACGGAAGTTTAGAAAGGTTGTACTTGTTTAATTTAGACTTGTAAATGAATTTCCTCATTCAAAACTGTGCATCTCTTGTTAAACATTTCCCTGTTGTACCAGCACATGTTGGACTCATGGAGCACATTAACCATCTCTGTTCCTCACTGGACACAAAGATGGACACCACAGATGAAAACCACATGGAGGGGACGAAGATGGAAAGAAAGAACGAGCAAACTTTGGAGAGCGACTCTTGCGCCAGACTGTCAGATGAGACACACCAGTATCTGTCGATTGGTGAAGGGCCGTCCAGCAGCTCCTGGGGAGTCAGAGTGAGATCCAGACCCAGACTCCACTCAACAAAAAGCTTCCCCCCTTACAGTCAATGTATAGGTGGACTAGGAGAGGAGGACGGAGAGTGGGACAACGAGCAAAACTCAGAGTCAAGCAAGGTTTTCCAGCCGAATTTGGGGGAAGACATTCAAAACACAGAAAGGAAAAAAGAGTTGACCTCAAGATGTGCAAGGGATGGAGTGAAGGCAAAATGGAGGTGGAGGAGGACGGAGAGGTTAGGGGGAAGTTATGAAGGAGACACAGATAGCTGGGACAGAGGAAGGTGGAGTGGGAAAAGAAGAGTGGACGAGACTGGGAAAGAAAGGAGGCATGATGACGAGGAAAGCGTTGATGGTGAGGGGAAACACTGGAAAGGCAGAAAGTCCAGTTTTGAGAAAGGGAGGAATAAAGAAGAGGAAGAAGAGAGGGGGAGATCTTTAGATGTTAAGGGGGAAGATGGGGGGGAGATCCCTGATGGGGAGGATGAAGAGGCCGAGGACCTGCCAGACCTGACAAGGGGCTCCACCGCACATCAGTGGTCCTCCCCACATCCAGTCCTCTCCAGGCTGCTGCACTCCTCCTCCAGCTCCTCTTGTTCCTCCATCAACTTCTCCTCAGCAGAGAGCGATGAGGTCTTCAGTGAAGGAGAGGACGCTGCATCGAAGAGGAAGACCTTCAAGAAGGTGAGAAGAGCTGATGCAAACACATGATAAATGCATGCAGCTCAAAACTACTTTTTCACTGTTGGAATTTAGTGTCCTAACATATACACTGGCATCACCTTCTGGGCTTCTGGCTGCTCTGGTTTTCCTGGAAAAGGTGTAAAAACGTATGTTTCAGCTGTTCTTTGCACCTGTGGTCCTGGTGATTTGCATGGGCTTGAAAGAAGACTTTGACGGGGTCAGATTTGAATGGTGTTTGCATGGCTTACTGCTACTGCTGGTACAGATATGAGAGTCGAGGGGAGCAGACAGTAGCAGATTCAGTGCAGTGTGTTGACATTGTCAGACGTTAGGCTTTTATACAAAAATCAGAAACCAGCATCATCACAACATAACATTTGTGACCAAAACAGCAGCATTTAGCATTCAAGCCGAAATGTCTCACAATATGGACAATTTCTCCAAACTGTAAACCACTGAGCATGCTCAGTTCTGCTTCGGCCCCTCTTGTTTTTAGGTTTTTCCACTGGGCATGTGTGGTGGCAGCTGTTTTGTGTATATACAAAGTAGATCATAACTGCTGAGATACAGCAGGTGACGCTTTTGGTGCTCACATAAAGAGATATTTGCGCTACTTTGAATACATATTTTCAGACAGCGTGGAAGCTACATGATGTGGTTTGTACATTTAATCACTTCACAGTTTCACCAGAAACAAACGCACAAATGAGACACAATCCAGGTCGCAATATGCCACAGAATGAAGATGAAACTTTATTTATGAAACTTCATTGATCAGAAAGCAAATTCTTCCTGAAATAAATATGTTAAATGTGAATGTGGGCTTTTTAGTTGCTCTAAGGCTCTTTTTTGTCACAGCAGTAAATAATAAAATGAATAATGGTTGAATACCATCTTTCTGCTCCAGTTTCAAGGTTCCACGTTCTTCATGCTGACTCACTGTCACATGACTTACTGGGATGCCTTAAGCTGCTGTTGATTTTATTCATAACACTTTTCTGCTGAGAAGAGTCAAAATATGTGACAGAGAAGGGACAGAAAACAGAAACAGGTTTAGGTTTAAAAGACACAGGATTCCCTGAACATGGGTTGGGTGGTAGTTGTTATTTATACTTCTTGGAATTAGGCTAAATAAAGACAGGAGACAAACTTGTTTCTCTAAATTAGCACAGTAACAAGGTCCTGGTTAAACCCTGCTTGCAGGTGTTTTTCTATGCATGTAGATATTCAGGTTTTGGGGAACTGGACATTCTTTTTGTAACTTTTGCTGCCTCTTGGCCAGGACGCCCTTGTAAAACAGGTTTTTAATCTCAATGGGTCTTTCCTGGTTAAATAAAGTTTAAATACAAGTCTGAATAACCTGCTGGTGAATGTGTTTGTCTGTGTGCTTTACACTTGGCCAATAATGTAACCTGCCTTTTAAAAATTTGCAATGAGGGGTTTAGGCTCCAGACCATGAAAACTCTCAGAAATAGAGACACAGTTAAACTTTTGTTTTTGTCCCATCTAAACTACTGTACTGCTAATGACTAATTGTTGGATCTCAAGGTAAGTATGGGCAACTTTTGTGCGGCCCAAAAGGATATCATCAAGAGACACATATTTCACAGTTTATTCTAAATATTAAGGTACAAAATTAAGAGACATTTTGCGTAAGGCCAAATACCCCAAAACCCTGGGAAATGTTTTACCGTTTCCTTGTTTATTTAGATTTTAACTTGACTATCGTAAAGCAGCTTTGAAATAAAAGAAATTAAAGGTGGAAGATTCATGGATAGGAAAAATTGCTAAAGTCAATATTGCATTGTTAAATATTATTGTGAGTACATGAACAACAGACACAAACACTACCAGTGTGCTGAATTCTGACTACAGACATCTGAGGGATTTCCCCTTGAAATAAATATTTTACCTATTTGTCCTTCAGCTCATTCTGACAACAAAAAGGTTCTTTTATTAGACCAACAAATTAGAAGGAAGTTTGTCTATGTATTTGTCTTTTGTGACTGCTGCAGAGGCAATGCAAGAAAGAAAAAGGGCATTATGCATTTACAGCATATTCTAATTTCTTATTATAGCACAGCTTGGTTGGATTTACTGTTATAGATAGAAAAAATAGAAAATAGAAAAAATAATTAATAAGCAACAGAGAAAATGGATGATGGCTGAACATATGTCAGACAATAATAGTGGACCGCAACAAGAGTTCTTCATTGACACCATCCTCTGTTTCCTTCTCAGCATTCTCCATAATCTGTTCTTCTTTAATGTCCCAGTGCCGCTCCTTGAAAACCTACCTGACCATCATGCACTGGTCGCTGGGCCGACAGAGCTCCTGGGTCCAGCTGGCAGGACATCAAGGCATGTGTGTTACAGTTCACCCAAAACAGACACATAGAGGCGCTCAGAAACTACAGTGATCACATTTCTAAAGGATGTAATGTAAAGATAGATTGATTTCTACATGACTTTGAAGTTTTTCTGTGAATTGTGAACATGAGAGGATCTCAGTTCTCAAAAGGACTCATCACTACACTGCTGTTCCTATTGCACATAGACTATATTTATGTAAATGTCACTGCTGCTCTGCAAAACATTTTATAATAGAGTGTCCGCTGTTCTTGAACTAAGAATGAGTGTTTGTTTTAGTTTGATCACCAGGAACTTTCAGGGTACACAATATGCTATAGAATGTGTTTGATCAGGTCAAGGATCAACAGATCTGTCCTTTAACTGAAGACTACTGTATGTAAACCTAATTTAAAGCACTTCTGTGAGGATTCAGTTCACATTTAGTCTTGATTTCTGCTCATTCGGTCATTAAAAGCATAGTTTTAGTTTAATGAATGGGACGTTAGTGTTCACAGACCTGAAACCAGATGTTTCCCTCATTCTGCTTTCCTGCTTTGCTGAACATACAGAAACACAATCATCTGCTCCTTCTTCTCCCCTCGCTGGTTGCTGCTGTCACCAGGTAACTTCCAGGTGAGTAAAGGAGGGGAGGTGCTGAAGCTGCACAGTGAGGTGGAGGCAAAGTGTCTGGACAGCCTGATGAGAGACCCGCTGAGAGCCTTCGTCCCGCAGTACCACGGCTTGGTCACCAGAGGGGAGCACTGCTACATCCGCCTGGAGGACCTGCTGAGCGGCCTGAGGAAGCCTGTTATCATGGACTGCAAGATGGGAGTCAGGTAGGTTTCCTCAGAAAGGGACCAGTCTAGTCATGATCGTCGCGGGTTGTAGCAAGGAGATGAGCTAACTGATGTGAGTGGAACTAAAGACTTCAAGATTTCTGACTCTATGACAGGTAA
>NW_007577770.1:1038249-1058847 GCF_000690725.1 Stegastes partitus | reverse complement strand
ATTGTGTTTTTACATGTACATTTTCCTTGACTTTTGTCTGTAACTGGACCAGGAGATCTACTATTGTCTGAGTATCTGTAAATTACAAATAGGACACTACAGAGTGAAGAAAACGGTCCACAAATTAAGAAACATAATTTATATATCACTTTCTTCATTCCGTTTCACTTTATATTTATCTTTTCTTCCCATGTGTCCACAATAACTGACGAAACAATATAACTTCAAAGTCTATTTAACATCTGGAGTTTTAAATTATGCAAAAATCTTGACATGGTTTATTGAGTTGCCTTTTTTAAGAGGAATGTTCATTTTGAAGTTCCTTGTCGAAGTTGGAAACAGCTGTTTATTAAAAATCTCGACGTCAGATAACCTAATCAGTTGAATCAGTTTGACTTTGACTCTAAATAATAAACCTTCTCCATGACATGGATTACATTTGGCTTTGATTTCCAGCCATGATGCTAAATCTGATTTGCAATTCACCTTATAATTGGCAGCTAAAAAGTGTAGCTTCTGCTGTTTTTGTTCACAGACCCTATATAATTCTAATGTCCATTTTCAAAAATAAAAATCCAACAAAGTTGACAAATACAGACAGCATTCATTTTCATATTAGGTCACACTGCATGTATATGATGAACTATTTGGGATTTCTTTGTTAGGACCTACCAGGAGGAAGAACTGATCAAATCTCGCACCAAAGCCACCCTGCGGAGCGACATGTACCAGAAGATGGTGAAAATAGACCCATCTGCTCCGTCAGCAGAGGAACATGCCCAGAATGGGGTGACCAAATGGCGCTACCTCCAGTGGAGGGATACAACCAGTTCTACGTCCACACTGGGCTTCAGGATAGAGGGCATTATGGTAGGAGTGAAGGCCAGGGAGATCACTGCACGACTCATGTTACTCAAAAATACCTCTTTCTCTGAACAGTTTAAAAGCTTAAATGTACCATGTCTTTGTGTTTCTGTCTCTGTGAGTCAGACGGAGGACGGCAGTGTTCAGCGGGACTTCAGAAATATTCAGACTTTAGCTCAGGTGACGGAGGCGCTGCTCTACTTCACCGGTGGTCAGCTGGACACTCTGGTCAGTTCTGTCATAGAAACACAACTTACATGAAACTACCTATCCTTTAGGAAACTTATCATCAACAATATCATAATTAGCAAAGAACAAACGTCAAAAACAATGGCTGAACCGACTGAAAAAAACTCAAAAATGTAAATTGAATACAACTAGCCTGGAAAACTATGAATATTTGGGTCATATATAACTTTCAAAACATAAGCGTTGCAGTGGTGAATTCTGTTTACAGAAGATTTAAGAGAGAATTGACCAACAACAAGCTATTAGGAAAATGAAATTATGCTGAAGAACTGAAAACTGAAATAAACACTTTAAAACTAAACTGAGAAAAGTAAAAAAATGTTCCTCCTTTACTTCCCTGGTCTTAGCTGCTGGCCTCCTGACGCATCCTCTCCTCTTAGTTTATTACATTATTCTTTCATTCTGTTATAGTTGTGCCATTTACTGCTACTAAACAACAACTGTACCCGTGTGTTCTCAGAGAGCGTACCACTCCAGACTACTGGCCTTGAACGACACACTCAAGAATTCCCCATTTTTCAGAACCCATGAGGTGGGTTTACACGTAGAGAAAAGTCTTTTCTCGTTGAATTCTGTCTTAAATAACAATAACTGAAAGTGGAAGACATGAAACATTCAGATTCATCCTGCAATCTTGGAATGAATAAATCTATATGTTTGTCCCGACCAGGTGATTGGCAGCTCGCTTCTCTTTGTCCACGACCACAGCAGGGCCAGCGTGTGGATGATAGACTTCGGAAAGACGACCCCGCTGCCAGACGGCAGGGAGCTCCGACACAACGTCCCGTGGGTTGAAGGCAGCAGGGAGGACGGCTACCTCATCGGTCTGTCCTCCCTCATCACATCTCTGAGTCAGGCCGTCAGTGTGGTCTCCTGGCAGCAGCAGGATGGCTGTGGAGAGGAAAAGACTGTTAAATGAAATACACTGAGGGTTGTGTTTGTGGCATCTCCTGTTTAAACAACACTGAATTTCAAGATGAGGTGGATAAAACGGTTGCTGTTACACGCTGAACTGAACTGAGACAGCAAGAGGAGAACTTGTTTATGGCAACTTCAGTGGCTAAATACTACAGAAAGTGATGTGATTGTCTTGCAGCTGTACATCTGGTATGTGCATACTCTAACAGGCAAGACTGATTTGTTACAAAGACAGGCTTTTAAGATTTTACAAGACTTTTTAAATCTTTTCTATTCTTTGTCTGTCTTTCTTTCTTTTTTTTTTAGCATTCACAAAATACAAAAAAAATCCAAAGATTGTTATCTACTAATGCTGATGATGTTTTTTTTATTTGGTTAGTCTGCAGAAACTCAGAAATCTCTGTTTCAGCTCATGCTCAGCTTGTTACTTCACAGAAGCAAAGGTGTTTTATAATTAATCATATACACAAATACACACATTAGTTGAAGATATATGGATGAAATAGGTGTTTTTATCAGATATTTGAATTATTTTCTTATGATGCAGCTAAAATGTTTGTTTTTTTCCTGTTCCTTATAGGCTTTACAATTAAACAGTTCATTCTAAGTATATTAAACAATGACTGCTTGTATCACTTTATATATCCACATAATTTTTACACTGAAACCATCCACCCACCATCCAACATCTCATATTAAGTCAATGATAAATGCCAAACATCTAAAGTATAAAGAGAGGCCAGAGGAAGACAAAGGAAGCAAGAAAACACTTTGTATGATATTAAAACATCTAGATTATAGTGCAAATCTCCATGCAGAAGACACTTAAAATATTCCCATGTAATAGATTGTGGGATCCATAAATATCAAAGAAATTAAGCGGGATTTTTCAGAATTTAAAGTTGCTTTAAAGAGAAACCAAAGGAAGCTGGATGTTAAGCAGTTAATGCACACATTATGTACTGTAATCTGGGATGAGCTGCAGAGAACACTTCACAGTAGATTCTTTCATCACCTCATCCAGGCCATTCTCGAGACAAAATACCAACATGTACACCTAGCTCATAAATTACGCAGCAACAGTCCTGAAATAAATCCCCACTTTGGGAAAACCAAAACAATGTTCAGTTTTTAAAACTGCAATAATTTGCAATAATGTACCAACTTGTCCAATAAGGGTACACAAAATATTTTCAATAAGGTACTATTTACGTAAGTAAAGGTAAACATAAAAAAACAAAAAACTGTATTAAAAGTACTTGCCACCAAAACATAAACAGCATTTTACAGCCGAGATGGTCAATGTAAAACTAGTTTAAATTGCTTTATATACAGTTGGGTATTTTAGGGGGCTCCCTATGACATTATCCTAAAAGTTTCAAGGTGAAACATCATGAACAACCATAGAAAGTGACAAAGAGGCCACACTTGATCGTGCTTGTATTTAAGATGTCGAAAAGGTTTGAAAGCCACTGATTTTACCTGGAGCATTGTTAGGTCTGGTCATCAGAAGCTAGTTACTTTGTTTGGTTATTTTTAGACAAACGTAAGAATAATATTTTTCAAAAAATTATAATTGAAATAGTCCTAGATGAACTCACTTGTCATTCTGATCATAAATTAATGCCCTAATAAAAATATGAAACAACTGATCAAAAACGTTAGGATGTTGGTTTGCTGTCAGTAAAACAGATATGTTTCATCATTAGTTTCAGGAGTGCTCAGACTGCAGTAACCCAGTCGTTCCACCAGGTGGCGCCATGTTGTCGCCCGTTTCATGAAAACCTGACAGCGGGACGCATCGGCAGTGAACCCGGGCTGCAGACTGAAGCTGTTGTTTCCTGTATTTTCACGACAAATAACGACGGTAAAAGAAATTATTCAGTAACTATCACTGTGTCTGTAGGTTTGATGTCAGTTCTGACATCTCGTCGTACTAATCGCTAACACCTAGCTAAAGCTAACGCTAACCTACTCACCAAACTCCGTAAATTCGCAAGAAGTTAATGTGCAGCTCCTCTTTAAAACGGATACTTCTTTGAAATGTTTTTTTCTAATGATACAATAAATTGTAGAAGTCTTCCTGAAGGCTGAGGAGTGTTTCTGGATGGACCGCATGTTTTTGTTCCCGAGCCGCTTCTCCAACCTCGTGGTGACACGTGCGATGGACACCGGTGAGTCTGACCCATGATCACCTCCAAGCTATCAGTCTCACTTCAGCAGGTTCAATCACCTGCTTGTGGTTGAAGCTCAGTTGGTTACATACACAAAGGATCATATTTTTATTTTAAAATGAATAAAGCACAAATCAGTGTGTATTTGCTGCAAATCAGGCATATGTGTGTGTGTTTTTTTTATTACACACTGGACTAAAACAACAGCAATGGACACCACAGCAGATATTTTAGCTTGTCATTGCAGGAGGAAAAGCCATTGTATTTATGAACCTGTATTCCACGAAAAACAGGTCCTGCTGCTGTGCAGGACTGACTGAGACCTCATTAATGTTATTAGCTCCACCTGCACCTGTCCTGGATCTGCACTTCAAGGATGAGCATGTGGAGTAATTGGGGGATTGAAAGCACATGGCTTGATTAGTAGAAAACAACACACACAAAAGGGACACCTTCAACTGTGTAGAAAATGATCTGTTGTCAGGAACACAAGCAACCTACTTTTTCCACATCTAAATAATAACAAGATACACAGAAGGCAACTTAACTTTATACAAGATAAAGTTAAAACAAGATGACAGCAGACGCAAAAAGGAAATGTGTTAGTCCTTGTCAAGTCACTGGTATTTATATAGCTCAGTTAAAGCAGCAGCTGTTGAGTCAATGTAGAGAAATAAGCCTGGAGTTAGGAATTCACCTTACAAGTTTAAATATTAAGATTTAGACCCTATAGTATTATTTAAAATACAAATTTACATCAATACATTACATATTAAGGTTACGACTCAACAGTATTGTTAGTTATGCAAATTAATCCCACTAATTTGAATGTTAAGGTTAATAGCCCACTGTAGTATGTACTCTAATCACATAGAATGCTATCTTAATTTTTTTTTTTTTTTTTTACAGTTTCAATTAACTTTGTATGTCTGAAAAAGGGTTATGTACGTTCCACATTCAAAGAGGTCATGTTTTGAAAACTGGGAGAGATTCGGAGGCCTTTGAAATTAATATGATTCTTATTTTTAATGTGTACCACAACGTTCAAACATACACTGAATTTTCAGGAAGGGATGAACAATTTATTTATTTCAAAACAAAACTGCAGTTTAAACCAGTGCAATTAGTAAATCCATCCATCGCGGGGGCAGCAGGCGGAGCAGGTCGGCCCAGACCTCCCTCCCCCCCCGGCGACGCTGATTAGTAAATATCAAAGGTAAATCCATTATTATTAAGAAATAAACAACAGAGATACATATTTATGTCCTTCGAAACCTCTTGGAGGGCGAGTGGATAATTAATAAATTCGTTTAACTAAATTGGAGCAGCTTTGGAGAGGATCCGTTGGTATTTTAATTTCGAATTGGCTGTATGTGGTATCAACTGACAAGCCGTGGACTCAGTTTTAAGACAGCAGTTCGTCTCTCCGTGTCTGTGTAGAAATACAAACCCTGCTGAGGTTTTCAGGTGTCCTTCATGTATTTTTAGTCAACTGGTAGCTATTCTAATGTTCAGACATCCGCCGTCTGGGTTTATCGTAGGTGATGCAATAGTTCACCGTAACGTTACCAAAGACTTTAGTATTGTGCAGAGTGTGGGTTTGTCCCCACGTTGTATTCTTGTTCTTCCACCACTCCCTCAGATGTGTTGTTGTTTTAAATGCCCGCCTCTGCGTGTTGCCCCGGAAGAGAAAAGGCTGTAACAGTTGTATCTCCGTCGTCTTTCCTCGTCAACGCGCAGCACAAGAAGCTAGCTCAGCGAGCAGCTAGCTAAAGAGAAGCCTGCTTTCATCGCCGCGGTCGCTTTGGTTTTCTCTCAACTACTCTGAATGTTGGAGTTTCGTTCACAGTCTCGGCTTTGTGTTTCGTGAAAAAGAGAACACCAGCCCCCACACTTAATATTTTCGGCACAGGGCTGTGTTTTTTTTTCATCTAACAACATTACAGAAATATGGCGGATGGCGGCCACTACTACAACGGTAAGAAACCATGTTCCCTCCAGCTTTAACCTCACATCTCTGCAACTTTGACTGTTTTCCTTCAGACCGTGGAGACTTAATGGAGAGGAGAGAGGTCAGAAGCATTGATTTCATGGGCCAAGGAGGTAAAATTATGTGGAGGGTTACCTAGAGATGTGCTTATGGTATCTTTTTGACATATGGACCAGTTTTGTTATTTGAATACCAGAAAAAGCTTATGTTTTGAAGACAGAATAGGGTCGGATTTAATAGAGTAACTGCAGAGCTCAATGAGGGAAGGTCCTGCACCACGTTGCTTTCCAGTCTAAGTATGGAGGGCACTCAAAGATTCAATGTGCTATAAAATGTAAGGTGTACACATGTGAGTATGTGCCATTAACACTCACTGAGAAGTTTACAATTTAAACAGTGGACTTAAGTTTTTAGTTCCCTCCACCGATTGATTGGTTGAGTTAATTTATAACTTTGTTTATTTTGTTATGGTTTTATGTTTTTATATTTTTTTTTTAATCTCATATTTGTGAGGTAATATTTAAGTCACAAACTAACATTTGCTCTCCATTACAGAGCACGATGATAGAACTGCACCGCAGTTTCGCAACCGTAAAGGCAGAGGCCCCCACAAGGGTCGGTCATATGACAGATCCCGCAGAGACCGTCAGCGGGGAAGCCACTCGGGAGGGTTTGGAGGTCCTGGACCACGGTCTAGGCTTGAAGATACTGATGGAGATGTGATGATGAGTGATGGCGTCCAGGACAACAGCTCACGGCAGAGATTGTAAGTGTTGATAGTTTAACAATGTCATCAGATATGTTTGTTGGAGCAGCAACTCACTGATAAACTTGACTTTAAAAAGATGACTGTTTAAATCAACATGAAATATTTTAAGCTATATAAAAGAAAAGACAAACTATATTTGTTCATGTTATCTGTATGTAAGGAGAGTAACACATGTTTAGCAAAACCTTAATTCTTTGATGCAAGTCTGTTTCAGTGGCCTAGAAACACGAGACACAGAAAGTGCATTCCACATTGTGCTATTGTGAGTTACAGGAAGAAAAAGTGAAACACCTCTGACCACTTTGACAGTTTGCTGGTTGAAGCGCAGAAACTGAAAACCTCTGTTAGTCATCTCCCCACACAAAAAGTATCACAGGAAAAGCAAACAAAAATGAAACTATGAAAGGGAATTAAGATCAGTTAAGTCATTTTGTTTGACTAATTTACCTTTGTTGGAATGTTTTTGACTTTTTTTTTTTTTTTTTTAATGAAGTGAGTGGAATTACCTTTTAATTACACTATATTGTTCCATATATTTTTATTGTCTTCGTACCGAGTTGTGAATCATACATCAAGATATGTATTGAACAATGTGAGAAGAATGGAAAACACTCCTAATCTTTAGGCATCCTTGCCTAATGCTAATAATAGAATTATGATAGGACTGGAAAAACCAGCTGGTTCTAAATGAAAGCAAACCAATATCAGCTCTCAGTGTGGGTTTATCTGTTAAAGGCATGCTGTGGACTTTGTGACCAAAGTTGGAACTGTTTAAAGCAGGGTTTTACTCATAAGTTTCCTCTCATTGTGTGTAGCTGATGCCCTGCTAGTACATGCATGAGGGTGTCCCACTAACACTGGGGTGATGCGATGTACACTACCTGTTGGGGCAGTAACAGATCTTGGTGTAAATGCACCTTAAATGGTGGAAATACTGTCTTAAAAATTAAGGAAAAGAGAGGGGGAAAAAAGCTTTGCTTTCACGTTTTATAATGTAGGAAGTGTATTTAAAAGCACGTTAGTTATTAGGCATAGGTGAGAAACACTGAATCTAAAGGAAAATGTCCACAATAAAAAACAGTGAATCTACACAATTTTTAAAGCTTCAAGGTTGCTGCCCTGACAAAGATTTGCAGAGAAGCTGCTGTTTAGTCAGTGTGTAGAAAATATGTGATTGCAACAACAAAGTTTACTCTTAGGGCTTGCTAGTTGCAGAGAGACGTACAAATAAAAAAGGACAATCTTCTCTATTACTTTTGGAGGCACTGGAAAACACTACCTGCACAGTGCAAACTTTTTGGGATCAAGGGAATGTGGCAAGGAACTAAATTTCAGCCCTGATTTCTCCGACTGAACCACTAAGGAGGACACAGAGTTCCTTAAATGGTCCCTGGAAAAGTTGCTACAGTTTTTAAAGAGTGTTGTCTGAATTTATCGTCATGTTGTGTCTTTAGCAATCCATATGGAAAATTTCGGAAAGGAGAAGGACGGTTTGACAGAGACAGACGACAAGGCAAAGGTGGAGGTGGCAGAGGAGGAGGCGGCTTCAGAGGAGACCGAGGTGGAGGAGGTGGTGGTGTAGGAGCAGGGAAAAACCGATCAGACTGGTACAAAGTCACGGTGTGTGTCATTACTGTCACCTCAGAACATCAACAAATCTACCTTGTAAATGTTCAGGATATCATATTTGGCGTTTTTTCTTTTTTGACAGATACCACATGGAAGAAAATATGGTCAGAAGTGGTTACTCTCAGCTCTTCAAAACATCTGTTCAGTTCAATTCTCACCTGTACAGGTCAGTTTTAGTGCTGTCATAATTACTGGTTATAAACTAATGGCCTCAAAAAGGTTGTATGTTTGTCTGGGTAATACAATTAAGGAAAAATATGCAAATAAGCTAGTGCTTTTTTATCTGTATTGCAGTGTGTGCTATAACTTTAAATGACTATAGGGTGGTTCAAGTTGAGGTTATTTTGTGTGTTTTTCTTGCTGCCTTTGTTCATTTACATTTTTTTCTGACTTGTTTAAAAAGTATATTCTCATTCTCCATCTAGACACATGAATAATCTGAAGGTTTTAGGGAAATATTATGTCTCTTTGTCTCCATCTTTGCAGTACCATGTTGACCATAACAGGGTCCATTTTTATGTGGATGAATCTGCTGCTGCCAATGCTTTACACAAATGTTCCCACAAGATCACAGACACAGATGGTTATAAGGTATGTTGGGGGTAATGAGGGAAATCTCACTGATTCTGCTACAGAAACTGTTTTAAATCTAAGATATTTATTGATCAGTCGATATGTATTGCCAGATCATGGTATCACCATGCTGTGCTGTCCATTTCAGCACATAGCTCATTGGTTTACTGTCATACCTTTTATTTCTTAAAAGGTGGAAGTGCATGTCAACCCTGTTGCTCCACCAGCCTTCCTCCAGTCTGACCTGAAGCCTGAACACTTGGAGCACTTGAAGGTGAGCCAGAACTGAAATGCCTAAAGGGGGCTACATTTTGCAATGACGGTCAAAGTCTCAGAAATGATGGTGTTTAACTTTCATTTGGTTTCTCTGTGGAGATGACTTATTATGGATCAAAACACTTGAACTGAGAAGTATATTGTTGTAACAATAAACAATCCATTTCTTTTATTTTTGACCATTTTTTTGCTGTTGCAAAAAGGCGTAATGTATATTAACTGTTTCTTTCGCAGCAATGCATGGCAAAACGTTTTGATGGCTCCCAGCAAGCACTGGATTTGAACAATATTCGAACAGACCCAGGTAATTATACTCTCATCACTTCTACATGTAAATCATGTGTATGAGAGTATATTGAGTACATATTTAACTAGTACCTGACAGGCATACTAGACTGTTTTTTAAAATAAAAGTATCTTATTGCTGCTGTTTAGAAGTTATTGCTAAACCATTTAATTATGCAATACTTTAATCAGTGATGAGCAGGGATTTCATCTTTAAGTAGTGAGTATGTTTTCTGAATAAATTTTACGTCTTTGTGTATTATTTTAATTCTAATTTCATTTGATATGACAGATCTAGTTTCCCAGAACATTGAAGTCATCTTGAACAGGAAGACAAACATGGAAGCTGTCATTAAGATCATTGAAGAAAACATTCCTGAGGTAACATTAATACAGTGGACAATGCAGTTTTGTTTTTACGAAATGAAGCAGAGACTGTGTTATATGGAATCGTATGTGTAGGTGCTAATACAGTAATGGATCGCATTAAGTGTGCTAATTTTTCTTCTCGCATTTTTCCAGCTGGCTTGCTTGAACTTGAGTAACAATCGCATTCACAAACTGGATGAACTCACTGAATTGGTTTCCAAGGTGCCTAATCTGAAGACCCTCAACCTTTCCCACAATGAGGTGAGATGGGCTGCCCAGTTCATAGAATAATAGGAAGGCATGACTTCAGGCCCTTGACTTGCTGAACCTTTTTCAAAAATATTTTCCTCCTCACACCACCTTGTTCTGTTTCCGTGTGACTGTCCAGCTGAAGTCGGACCGGGAGCTGGACAAGGTGAAAGGCCTGAAGCTGGTGGAGCTGTGGCTGAACAGAAACCCTTTGTGCGACCTCTTCAAGGACCAGGCATCATACATCAGGTCAGTCAGCGATTGTGGGGGGTGAGAAAAGATATTTCTATGGAGTTTAATTCAGTGGTATGACTGTCAATGTGTAACTCAGTGTTGAGAGTCACTCCTGTATGGCAGGAGTATTCAACAAAAGATGATTAAGCCAGGCTTTGTGTGGAGGAATGCTCTGTAATACCTGAAACCATTTCTCCAGCAGTCAAGGGTGATCTTGTGGACCAACCAGATCTTACATTCACTGTTAACAAATTGTATTTGTATGTTTGATTTCGATAAATAGAAGGGGAGAAAAGAGACATTTTGATTAATTTATAAATACTTGATATAGTTCTTTTTCTTTTTTCTTTCTTTTTTTTTTTTTAAAGTTTTGTGTTGCTGCTTTTTTTTATGAGTATATTTACAGGTGGATGCATAACAGTCCACTTAAATACACCAGAAATGTGTTTAAGGGCAGTGTTACATCATTCTGTTACCATAGCAGAATGTTTTCATTACTTATACTCCTTTACCTCTAAAAAAAAAAAAAACATCCCACCTACTCCACAAGCCCACTTCAGGGGTGAAAGGATGGGAAAAAATGACTGATATTAAGTTACATCTTTCAGTGTCTACAAATCTACCCACATACAGATTAAGTACAGATACAGTCGTATATGTACTACTGTACTTAAAGTAACCTACATGTGTACTTGCATACACGCTGTCTACTGTACATTCATGCAGTTAGCATCTGTGGATATGTACAAAGTATATATATTCCTTTCTGTTTGATTTTACATGTTGCTTCTTGCTTGATTAATAAGGTTTTCTTTTCCCGCTTCAAAGTAAACATTTCTCTCCTCAAAGTCACTGAAAGGACTGCTCACCGCAATACAGTTGCATATTGTTTTCCTTTCAGCTTGCTGAAACTTTCCGCAGTTTGAACAGCCACTCTGCCAGTTATTCAGCTTCTCTGTGGGCTGAACTTTCAAGCTTTGGTCTCATCTTGGCTTTATGGTTCTCAGTGAGGCTCTACCTAGCACTCCCCTGCTGACATCCTGCTTAGTTATCCCATAAACTGCTCTAGAACACCAATACACTGCTAATTATATTTATATATATATATATATATTAGAGAAGAAGGACTTTTTAAAAATAAGACATTCAGCATAGCATTCGTGACAAAATTGATTGTGAAATGCTTTAAAAATATGATCTTTTGTGCAGTACTGTTAAACAGTGTAGGTTCTGTATTGGACAGAGGGTGATCCCTTTTCGTCTCGACAAATGTTTGGATGAAACAAAGAAAATCCACAACCAGTGATTCCCCTCCCCTCATAGCACCCTTGCCCACTTGGCCCCCTGTACTAGGCGAGTATGGAAGGCTGGTTAGCCCATGACGGGTAAGATCCCACCTCGAAACCCCGGGACAACCTAAGGCAGGCACAGTCACGATTACTCAGCCTCAGTCCCTGTGAGTTCAAACTCACTGAGAGCACGACGGGAAGAAATTGAGAAGACGGGACTCCATGGGTGAAGCCGTTGGGCCGAGGCGGAGGGGGATAGGTGTCATTATCAGTGACATCAATGTCAGTGATGAGCCAAAGAGAAAAAGCAGTCTCTCTCTCTCCCATTAAGTCTGATCTCTTTCGCCTAAAACAGGCCTCTGCCTTTCAGTGAATGAAGTGGAGAGTTTGGCAAATACTTTTATCCAGCTTCTGACAGAAATATGCTCTGAACTGAAATTGAAAGTTCAGTTTTGCATGAAAAAGTTTGAATGAAAAAATGTGAGAACACTTCTTCCAGTTTCTGATGGCTGTGACCAGTACAAAAAAAAGATCAATTATTAAGCAGAGAGTCTTAATCATTTTTAAATGTAGACCAGATCATTTTTATGCTACGTTAATGCTTGAAGAACTCCTTGTCCCTCTGTAACCAGAGACATGGTCCCAAATTAAACTAGAAAATGAAAAATCTGCCACAAGTCCAGTTACTTGCACAAAGAGATGGGTCATCGCTTCAGAGCGAGATATTTAACTAATAATTGCTTTGCTTGGGCAGCTGGGGAAAACTAAGGGATGAGTGGTGGGAGTGCTGGGTAAAGGTCACTTTGAAACCAGGTTTCCTTTTTTGTTCAGCTCTGATTTCAGGTTGCCTTTCCTTGCTGCTAATCATGGGCGCAGACATCGACAGAATCATTCGCATTATGAATAGTGATACTTCTCTTCTGAATGTTAGGACACTGCTGCTAGTGTCTCTGTATACTTTACGTCATTATTTTTTTCACCCAGACCCTGATTTGTTTTTTGGTGATGTAGACTCATCTGTTACCCAGAATGGCCAGAGTTTTGGGGGAAGTTAACAGGACTGGCGGTAACCACCTCTCTCCCAGCAATGCATAACCTCTTTATTTTAGTCATTCAAAGTGGATATGTTTGCTGGTCTCCAGCGCAGTCTGGTAGAGTGTGGAACTCTGCATGTTTGTATGTGGGTGCTCCTAGAAAAGTGTGCTTGTGTTGCTTCTCCATGTCAGATCTGTGTATAACACCATATTGGGGGAAAGGGTGAGTATACCTGCTGGTAAGTACACTTTGGGATGGGAGGCTTCAAAGAGCACAGCATGAAGCTGGAGGGAGGATTAAGGGTGCCTATGTTATTTGATTTGTGGGTTTACTTGTGCAACAAAGAAGATCAAATCCTTGTGGCACTGATAGTATTTTCATTATTTTTATGTATCTATACATGACTGTATTCTCCCAAATGTTCTTCAAAGTGTAGCAGCTTACAATTACATCTGAAAGGCACAAAAATGCATAAAGTGGATCGACTTGTGTGACTGACAGTGGTATCTACAGTAATAAGTATTATTTATCTGTGTCTGAGAAAATTTATGGTGATGACTTGACTGCTCTTGATTTTTGTTCCCGTACCAGTGCTGTGCGGCAGCGGTTTCCCCGACTTCTCAAACTGGTACGTCCACAAGTTTTATTTCTACACCTAATTGCCTTGCAGTCATCCTTCCTTCTTTAGTGTGTGTTAGTACACTGGATCTAAAATAAGCAAATATGAAAATGTTGTGGGTTTTTAAGGATCTGCAGGCATTCCCCCATTTTTTTATCCCTATTAGCCTATACAGCTAAAATCCACACAATATTATGGTTATGTGTCATGTTCTGTGAAAAACCGTAAATATTATATATTTTCATAGACTTCATGGAATAAAGCGTTTCATATTTTTGGTTTGAAATATTTGTTTTTATTGCTATAACACAGTATTTTGTAGTACGCATTTTTATTCCAATTATTCCTGTCTATGTTCTTGAAATAGATTTTCAGTATCTGTAAGTACCCATTAGGTGAATGAATAGAAAGTAGCAGGAAAGATCACCAGTGGTAATTTCTCATTCCCATCTCTGTCTTTGTGCGTTTCTCTTTAGGATGGCCATGACCTCCCCCCACCCATTGGATTTGATGTGGAGACGCCCACCACTATCCCCCCCTGCAAGGTTAGTAAACTACTTGTTGTGTTTTTACTCAAATTGACACACTGATGATGTCCTGTGGTGTCTGTGATATTCAGCATATTCACTTCATTAATCCTCTGAACCCCAAACCAGTTCTGGGCATTTTTGCTCCTATCAAATGTTTGCACTCTGTGGGCTCATTTTTCACTGCAATATAAAGTCCTGCACCTTTATGGAAGACAGACAGAAGTAGGGAGAACTCAGAAATCTTTTCTGTGCAGTATAACAACATTATAGTGCCATAAATTAATAAAAAAAATTTAAAAAGTTGGAATTACCATGTGCTGCCCACAAATGTTACAAACGCTGAAGTTCTTAATTTGTTTCCATCCTTGTGTGCCCTGCTGTGCTCTGCAGAAACACAGCCTGCAGTTCAGCTGAAAATCCCTCAGTTTTTGCCACGTCTGTTAATAGCAGCTGAGTCCCTAATGGCTTCACTCTCGTGCCAAGGAAACAAAAATTTTTTGGTTGTTTTTTACATAATCTGTTTAGGCTAATGTTTTATTTTGGAAATTTTTATGAAATCTAGAATAAAATTATTTTTGTTGAAATAGCCCAATTTTAAGCTTAGATTGTTTGCTTTTCCTAATGGCAATTGAAGTTGTAAGGATTGTTGGAAAGTTTCTTGTCCTAATAAATTGTGAAATTTCAGGGAGGGTTTTTATTTTTTTTTATAAATGTTAAATCGTGCCTTTCAAGCCCATCTATGGAATTTGGGGTTCACAAAGTTAATCTCATTGGTAAATAATGTTCAACACTATGTTGTCCTCCTTTGGCGAAAGACTCAAGACAATTGTTGTATCTTTGATGTACCTAAAAAGTGCTTTTCTGTTTGGATATTCAGGGAAGCTGTTTTGGCACTGATGAAATCAAGGCTCTCATCCTTCGGTTTTTGCAACAGTGAGTTTACACGTTTTCAAAATATAAAATAATCTCATAACAGTTCGATGACTTCCTGCTTTTCAGGATTAATCCACTAAATGTGACCTATCTTGGCATTTATACATTGTTTGCTCTAGAAAAGGAATAAACACATGGAAACTCACTCTGTGTGACTGTGTTGCAGGTACTACAGCATATATGACTCAGGAGACAGACAGCCGCTCCTGGATGCTTACCATGATGGAGCATCGTTATCCCTCACAACACCTTACTCCACCCAGAACCCCTCCAGGTAAGAACCGACTCAAAGACACACTTCTGTATAACTAACGACTTAGCGTTTTGTGTAGATTTCCTCATCAATGGCTGCTCTTTTCCTGATCTGACTTCTGATGCCTCCTATCTAAGTCTCAGCTTTAGTCTAACTGTTTCTATCTGTCCTCTCGCCTGGTGTTTAGAAGCAGTCTGGGAGAGTATCACAAAGACAGTCGAAACCTGAAGAGGATTAAAGATTCCAGTGAGTTTTACCATTGAGATTCTCACCTGTCATTGAGTCTGAATTGGTGAGACTGAATATTTTATGTGATTTGAAATGCCTCCTAATGTTTTCCTCTCTGAATGTTTTTTTCTTCAGCAATGCGGTTTCGGCTGCTGAAGCACACGCGACTGAATGTGGTGGCTTTTCTCAATGAGTTGCCAAAAACTCAGCACGACATCGCCTCCTTTACCATTGATGTGAACACCTACACGGTGAGTTTGTTTATTCTGTCAGCCAGCACTTTGACAAATTTTTCATCTCACTGCCAGTCATTCATGATCAAGTTCTAATTTTTAATTTTTTCCCCCCATTCACAGAACACACTACTATCATTCACAGTGAGTGGAGTTTTCAAAGAAGGTGAGTTCTTTGGTCATCATGATTTTAGATTTTGATGTCATCCACTACAAAAAACAATGATAGTGATTTTTGTTGCTAATTTGTCGTGCCTGTTTTTCAGTTGTTGTTGATGGTAAATCCCGAGAATCCACAATGGCCTTCTCTCGAGTTTTCATCACAGTCCCAGCAGGAAATTCTGGGTAAGTTTAGTGAGCTCCCAGTGTTTATCGTCTTGCCGTCTTCCTGCTGTCTTTCCTTCTTTCCCAGTGGAAATGTTTGTCCCGTGTTACTAATTTAGTTGTGGATATTTGAAATACACATGACAACAAACATCCTTTTCTTGTTTGCCGCAACAGCTTTGAAACAAAAGCTCTGTGCTCTAAAACCACTGCCTTCATAGCAGTGACAGTTATAGTTTAATTTTATTTAGTTTATGTTTTTTTCATCTATTGGACAGTTCACAAGTGTGGTTATAGACAGTTGGAAGGGAAGAGGGGCTTTATAAGGCACCTTTATGGCCCGTGTTGTGAGTTTTATGACTAACTAGTTGGAATTCAATTACAAACAGGCTTGTTTTTGCCACAGTGTTTTTAAATTGACCTTGAACTCAGTTTCTGGTTGTAAGAAAAAGACTTTTCACGGAGGCAAACATATTTCTTTTCCAGCTGAAAAGTTCAAATAGAATTTGAAATTATCAAACTATTTTTTTTCATTGACCAAAAGTACACTCAAGTTTCCATTGTATTGGGTAGCTATATATGTTTTACGCAAATGTTGACTAGTATAAATTAAAACTTCTCTAAAAACACTTGTAAGAAAGATGTAGTATTTTAGCTGTTGTTTAGTGATGTCCCGGTAAGCTATACAGTGAACCAGCAGGCACAACTCCAGGGCTCTGTACCGATATCGGCTAAATTCACTACAGGAGTTTCTAATGTGCTTTTCGTACTATGGCATGCCAACATGTGACAAACAGGGCAAGACCCTGGTTACTGAGTGTACATGGCAGATGAGCCTAGTGTAAATTGTGCAAATAAGCAAACTCCTCCTGACCATTCAAACCTCATCGTTGGTCTGCTCTGTTTCTCCTGTGACAGGTTGTGTGTTGTTAATGACCAGCTCTTCATCCGAATGGCCACAACAGAGGAGATCCGCCGAGCCTTTGTGGCTCCCGCACCAACTCCATCGTCCAGTCCCGTCCCCACCCTCACCGCACCACAGCAAGAGATGCTCACAGCCTTCTCACAGAAGTCAGGCATGAACCTGGAATGGTCGCAGAAGTAGGTCTTGTTATTGCCCAAGTAGTACTGGCAGTGTTGCAAGATAGTATGTATTCATCTAATTCTTATCACTTGCTATCCCTCGCAGGTGTTTGCAAGACAATGAGTGGGATTTCAACAGAGCGGCACAGATCTTCACTCAGTTGAAGGTAACATGAGCTGCATTAATTCTTTTCATCTCCATATTTGTCAACATGTGGGGATATGATTGTTATACAACAGACCTAAAATTTCTCTTCTTTTCTCTTTACAGACAGATGGCAAGATCCCCGATGTAGCGTTCCTAAAATGAAGAGTTAAATCAAACATCTGTGAAATAATTACTGCAGTAACTTTATTTATGGCTTTTCTTTTATCTTTTATTCTTTGCCTTTTGGTTTAATTAAAAATAACGTAGATCAAATTGACTTCCGTTGTTGTTTTAACATCCAAATGTCAACTGTTATGACGTAAAGACCAATGTTATGATACTGTTTTTAGTTGTCATGGTATCTTTAGGTTTTGGTCACTTGTATAGTAATCACTACAGGCTTTCATAGAAATAAAGATGTATGACCAGTGATTTAACTTTGTTCTTGATTTGTTGCTTTATGTTGATCAATAAACTATTTTGTGATTTTTTCTTACATGGTTAAAGCTACAAAAATGCTCGTAAGTGGATATAAATGAGTAGAAGGACTTTGTTATTGCATTAAAAATAATCATTTTTATACATCATGTAGATTTAGTACCATTAACTACAAAGCTGATAGCAGCTTTGTATGTGGAAATGTGGAAAGCTCAATTACATTGTGTAAAAATCTAAACTGAGCCTGTATGTGCTGGTGCGGGTCACTTGATGCTAGCTGTAAGTTGACGCAAAATTGTATGTTATTTTTAAGAAAATACAGGCCTAAAAGTAGAAGCTACAACAAACACGGATACACCTATGATCAGTGACACACATTTGAAAACCTGGGATCACTCGAACAAAGGAAAAAAATTTGTGATTTCCAATTAGCCTAATTGCGTGAACATGGATATAAAATCACCTGTGAATTTCTGAATTATTTCAGTGTTGGACCTCTTGGCAACATGTCTGCATCTGTATGTTAGCGTCATTGTTCCACATGAAAGAGTTGTCAGAGGAACTGAAAAATGGTATTGTAAGTCTTGACACATTGGAAAAGGCTGCAGAAAGATCAGTCACCTACTAAAAATCAGATAAACACATGCAGTCATCAGGAGGAGGAGTAGAATGAGGCATAGCACCACCAATCAAAGCCAACAGGCACCCTGAAAATGATGCCAAATGCACCTGCTGATGTAAAGACAATAGCAGTAACACCTTAGTGTTAAACTAGAATATCACTTCAGACATTTGGTATTCTCCATGCCAAGGAAAATCAAGTTGGTCCAAAAAAAATTAAGGTGGACATATCAAAAACCAAAAAATATTTGGATCGCATTTATGAAAGGTGCATACATTTTTGTGACATTGAGTTCCTACTGTGGAGCATGTATTTTTCCTCACCAAATGTTTAACTTAAAAACAATGCAATAACAGTAAGGTGATACAGTTCAGAATGATTTGACTTTCAACTGAATTTGGTTAGGAGTGCACTTCTGTTATACAGTATACATTTCTAGTTTAATTTTCTTAGTCTTCTTTTGTTCTTTTTCTTTTTCTTTTTTACTTGTTCTCTCAACCTTTGTAGCGTATATATTCATATTAATATTCAAATTTAAAAAAACAAAAACTAACTTGTTTTTTAAAATAGCTTAAATATTGATTCCGATCCCTGACCTTACTAAGATGGCGTCTGGATCGTTACATCCTTTTTCCGGGTGTCGTCAGGGTGACGCGTTACGCACGTACGTCCACCATACCATCAGTTGGCGTATGATAACAATAAACAACCCTGAAACAAGAGATACGCACCAACGGGACCTGTCGCTCCAATTCGACACAAACCGACCGAAAATATGAGCCGGGACAGCTACAGTCAGTTGGAGTAACGTCTCGTCAAGTAACGTGAGAGACTCGTCGGTCCTGACACAAAGGATTTTCTAGTTTTTGTGTCAAGCCGAGGGGAGAAGTAGAGTTACGGTTCCCCCTTCCTTAGCCCCCTGTAGCTAGCTGCGGCTCATTCCTTGTTTTTGCACACTTTGTTTTAGTCTGTTATGCAGTTGCCAGAGGACTGTAGCCGCACTCGTTCTCCTCCGCCACCTCTTCGCTCCCTCTCCCCGCTCTCTCTGGCCCTATGTCTCGCTGGCTCTTCCCCTGGTCAGGCTCAATCAAGAAGCGGGCCTGTCGGTACCTTCTACAGCACTACCTCGGTCACTTTTTGCAGGAACGACTGAGCCTCGAACAGCTGGGTTTGGACTTGTACAACGGCAGCGGTGTCATCAAGGAGATCAACCTCGATGTCTGGGTGAGTTTTTGAAGGAGAGGACAGGCTGGCTGTCAACTTTGCAGCAGCAGGCATCGTGTGTTTTTGTCGGACTCATGCACCCTTGACTGTTTCGCAACTGCACTCGAGTTCAACAACAATCTCCAACGTCATACTCTCAGCTTAGCTCGCATTTCTTCGAAGAAATACTCATATGGGAAAGACATCACCAGGCCACCAGATTAGTAGTATCTCTTACTAGAGTCTAAACAGCTTGGATGGATAAGTTTCTTTCTGCCATGCTAACTGAGCACTTCCTTTGCTGTATAAGTCTGCACCCAGGGTGCTGAGACGAATGTGAAACCAGTTATTTCTATTTGTGTCACTTTATATTTCTTCCCCACTCCTTACTGATTGCTTCCTCTTTTCTCCAGGCGGTCAATGAACTTTTGGAGTCCCTCGGGGCTCCACTGGAGATAGTGGATGGTTTTGTGAGCAGCATAGCGGTGACCATCCCCTGGCAAGCTCTCCTGACGGATCACTGCACCTTAGAAGTGTCTGGTCTTCAGATAACATGTCGACCCAAGTACCGGACCAGTAAGTTCATTTAACAGCAACTGCTCTGGTCAGTCTGTGGGATTTTCTCTTGGGGACACTAAACCCATCAGTCAGCCACACTGGTTTTGTTAATTAGATGTTAAAATTCAATATTTACGTGCAATAAAAAAAGATGCACGCAACAGGATGTGACTACAGATGGAGGTTTCACAGCCTTCAACCAGGACTGTTTGCTACATTTGTCATTTTCTGTTATATTTTTCTAGATCTCAAACGGACGTATTCAGGTTAGCTGGTACGTCAATGCAGCAGTCCAGAATCCCAATAATAGACAATTAAATGTAATAGATGAGCTTGAACAGCAGCATGTACTCATGTGTAACTGGAAGAGAAAAATGAAACAGTCAACGATGTAGGTTAATCAGCTAATCCTCTCAGCTCCACATTGGTCTCCAGAAAGCTGATTCGCTGCAGCCCAAATCTCCATGTGTAAATAGTTAATTTTATGTTCTACACAAAGAGTTTACCAAAGCTCACAAAGGAT
>NW_007577770.1:1003458-1038109 GCF_000690725.1 Stegastes partitus | reverse complement strand
TCGTCAGGTGGGGGTTGGGACTCCCAAGGCTGGTCATCCAGCATGACCTCCAGCATGCAGCTGGCTCAGGAGTGCCTGAAGGACCCCCCAGAGGCGTCCGAGGAGCCACCTGCCCCACTGGAGGGGCTTGAGATGTTTGCACAGACTATTGAGACGGGTGAGTCAGTGCTGTGTGCGTCCACACCTTGCAAACAAATGACAGTGTTGACATACAGGCAACAAAATTTCCCTTCAGTGATAATGTGTGCTCGGACAGCAGTAAGGTTGGGTCATCATGTTGCATTTCCTGTATACAAGTATGAGTTCTGTCTTCCATTATCTTTAATTGAAGCCTGAACAACTAAGACATTGAAGAGTCCTTTTTTTCTTTCATTGTGATGTTCAGCCTTGATTTTGGAGGTCAAAGTTCACCTTTATTCAGCTGTGACTGGGCAGATGTGTGCAGTCAAACATTGATGCAGAGTCTTGGAGAAAGTAGAAATTATTTCTTCACCATTATATCCAAAGAGTTGACAACCAGCTGAACTGTTCCTCTCATATGCTGTTAGTAGTTTGTGATTAATCTGATCAACGTTTTATTATCCAAACTACAGATTTGATCTCATACCATTTTTAAAGCAGAGTGCAGTGGAACTGTTTTTAACAGAAATGTAGTATGATTGTAGTCTTTAGGGGAAAGCTCTGTCTAGACACTCTGGACTTAGCAGAAACTATGTGAGAGATCTGTGCTGATCAGTGCTCATCTGTGTTTGCAGTCCTCCGTCGCATCAAAGTCACCTTTCTAGACACTATTGTCCGCATCGAGCACCAGCCCCTGGACCTGGAAACAGGCGTCGCCTTAGAAGTGCACATCAAACGGTAGGTTGAAGCTTCCTTCTCAAGACTCATCCAAAGAAAATGAGCTGAAAAGAGGAAATACAACACTGTTTGTTTACAGTGAGAGGCTGCTTTTTGTATTTTTACAATTCTGTCGTTTAATTTTAAGAATATCCACCACCGTTTAAAATATGAACGAAAACATTTTCAAAAATATAAACACCTTACTTGTGCTAGTTTTTCTTCCTGATGGAGAGCGGCTCATTGGACATTTGGAAAAGCAACTTCAAAGGTCACTTTTACAGTTCAGTGGACAATAGTATATTTTGGGAAAACCTACGAAAAATATGAACATCAGCACAGAAGATATTTGTTCTGCAGACATTATAGTTAAACAAAGCTACTAAACACACAATGTGTGCAATCATCATTAACTTTCAGCACTCGTAATAGTTCTAAATATAGTATGACAATACAATTCTGCTTTGCTGATCTTCATTTCTGCTGTGTAGTCTTTGGTGAAAACATCAATTTGAAAAGTGCATTTGTTTTGACCACAGCAAAATCATGTAAGGTAGTTTTAATTTTAGCTTAAATAGAAATGAAACATCACATCGTTAGAGCTTTCTAGCTGTAGTTAGAAAATCAAATGTCCTTTCTTTAACCTTTAAAATGTTTTTGCTGGTATTTTCCTTTACACTGAACACTGAAATGTTCACTGGCTATTCTGATGCTCCAAGTGTTTGTATTTCTGCATTTTGATTCTCATTTCATAAAATGCGCTAAAAACCTTTCCTCATTTCACTGTTCCAGCAAGTGAGTGACACAATAATGTGGGCCTCTTTTGTCAAAGTACACGTGTGAACAAGTGGGACAGTGTCATAAAGACATAAATGCCCTCTGCAGGGCTTGTTAGTAGAGACACGAACTGGATTTGAAGCTCTGCGTTTCACTTTTTGTAACTCACACCTTAAAGCGTGTTAAAATGTGTCTTTCTGCGATCAGTAATTTTATAACACTCCCACATCAGCGCTTATATTTGTGTCAAGGGAGAAGGAAGGCAAAATAGAAGCCAAGAATTGGATTTCGTCTTCTGTCTGCTCATCAGCAGATAAGCAGAAGAGGCCCCCACTCTGTTGTGAACTTGCTCTCCTTGGCCTCGTGTTGTCAGAAAGCCTCACTGTGGAGCTCATTTCAAACAGGGTCAACATTGATGAATTCTTTATCCTGAACAGGGTTTCATCAGTGACTGCAAATAACTGCAGGCTGCACTTAAGGTGTTGTCAATATGGGAGAGTCTGTGAAAATGACATTGATGAATATGTGCACTGTGGTCACAGCCGTTGTTGGTGTGGACAACACACCAAAGAGAACATGGTATTTGATGCATTGTGCTGCATTTTCAGCTACAGTGGTCAATCCTGATCAAAAGAAATGCACCAGTAGTGCTCATTCACAATATTAGTAATACTTAATTTGCAAAGTGAAGGTAGCTGAGCTGGTGCGTAGTCATCCTCGAACTACTTTCTTTTGATTTGTTACCAGGTGACCACTGTTGAAGCTCTCTTTTAAAACATCACGTTCATCTTACAACTAACATTTGACACTGAACTTTTTCCACTCACTGTTCAGATGAGGGATGATCTGAGTAGACAAAAATGTTGACGTACCCATCTGAGTCACCTTTAGTTATTAACGTGCATCCAAAGCTAAAGGTTGCACAAGATTTCCAGACTTTTTGTCCTGGGTTTCACCTGTCAGACTATATCCTGGCTGCAGACTTCACTCAGGGCTGGAAAAGAGGTTTTAGCTGTACCATTTTACAGATTTAAAAAATTACTGATTCTGATTGTTTTTATGCACAATTCATTTTGTTCTACTGAGATACTCGTAAATCATTAAAAATTAAGCCAAGTGCACTTTGTATTAAACATGTAAATACATTATCCATTTGAAAATATAATCTCTAAAGGAAACTGAAACTGATCTTTGGCAGGGTTACACTACAAAACAATGCAATCTTTTTAACTTTATTACTCCAATCACACACAGTACTGAAACCAAACCCATACCCTTTGTATGTCCCACATGTGGTTTGACTCTGTTGGCATTTTACTTTGACACTGTTGAACCCATTCTGTTTTCCTGGCTTATTGACAGAGCTGCTCAGGTTGGCTGTGTTGATCTGTGGTCAGTGACCAGAAGGCCCTTAGACAGGCTGATGTTTAGCAGAACAACTGTTTTGAGTTCAGTGAAGCACATTACAGTGGTTGTGTTTATTAAATGGAAACCTTCTGCTCCAGTAGTCTGATCGTCTCTCTGAAAATGAGAAAGGACCTCTTCTTTGGCAATGCAAAGGTTGGCCACTGAGCTAACACAATGTTAGGTGCTACATGTACAGTTCAGTATGTCATTGATTCCATGAATAATCTGATTAAGGTCTCTGCTTTACCAGTGATACTGTGAATACACCAGTTTGCTTGCTGGCACAGTACAGATATGGTTTGACTGAAGGAACAGCAACATTTTTCTTCCAACTCCAACTTTAAATCTTCACTTTTTCCCCTCATATATTGAATTCAAAACTGTCATGGTGCTAAATGATGTGTGTGTTTGTGTGGTGTTGTCCAGGCTGGAGTACTTTGATGAGGCAGTGCGAGATCCAGCCAGTCAGACGGCTGTGCCTGTCGACATCCACCAGCCGCCCGCCTTCCTGCACAAGATCCTCCAGCTGAGCGCCGTTCAGCTGTTCTATGACAGCACTGGCATAGTGCAGGTGATGGACACCAACACCGTCACACTCTGGGTTCTTTGTGCCTAATCTTTATATCTTGTTTAGTTATTTTAAAAAAAAAAATTGATATTACTTTGTCTCTTTCTTGATACTTAGATATTTAATAATAATTACGTGTTCTGTCTATTGTGTGTTCAGCCTACTTGATTAAAGCTGTGTATGTTCAGCACATAGTATAGCTCAGTTCTATCTTCAGTCTCTATTCTATTCCTGTGTTATTCTATTTTTAGGCTTTAGTAGGTCTTTTCAAGTTCTGCATGTAGTTTCAACTGTATGTGTTTTGACCTACCTCATTGTTTTTATGAAGTAGCTTTTATACCCCTGCAGTTTTGGTTTGAGGTTAATGAAGTGTTTCATCTATCTAAGAAATGATTTAAAAACAAGGTGGAAGGAGAAGCAAGAAGCCTCTCTCCTCCACACAGCTGTCCAATCTTGGCGTGACGTGAATGTGTCCTCTTTGTTTTTTGAAGGTTATAGATAATGTGAGACACCCTATCTGATTCAGGAAACTAAAACTACAAGCTTAGTAATATAATTTGACTGGGGTAAGTCTCTGACCCTTTCAGTGAGTCAGACTATTATAAGTGATGTCTAAACAGCAGGATTTGTTTTCCCTAACTTAATAGTGTTCTTTAACTTAATCTAGCTTTAAAATATTAGTGCGTCATGTCTCTGCAGGAACAAACGGGTGTGGATCTGCCTTGTCTTCAGAGCTGACTTTTATGTTGCACACATTTAAACTGGCAGCAAATGGCTTCTTGTAAAGGAGCAAATGGGTCAAGATATTGCCAAAATTGTTAAAAAACAAAACAAAACTGACAATATGTATAACTAGAAATTTGGCTTATTTTTCAGGGTCCTCCTGAGGAGGAACACCAAGATTCAGCCACGGCTAGTGAAGGAGAGGAAGACGATGATGAGGAGGAGGAAGAAGATGAGGAGGAGGAGAAGGAGGAGAATGAGACAAAGCCCCCGCCAGCCACTCCTTGTCCTCCGTCTCAGCCGCTGCTCATTGGAAGCTGCTCCGGTTTCATTGAGACCACCGTCAAGATCAAACAGAATGACATGCTGCCTGGACCAAAGGTGAGTGTCCCTCTAATGTAAACTAGGAGATCAGAAAATGCAGTTGCTCTCTCATTGTGACTTCTCTCTCTCTCTCTGCTCATCAGTTGGAGTTGGATGGGAAGGTGGGCTGTGTCCATATGCTGCTGTCTCCAGATCAAATAACCCATCTGACAGACCTGCTTTCAGCCCTCTGCATAGACACTGGTACATTAAAACACACAGTGTGATGTGCTGAACATAAAACCACTGCAGGGCCCAGTTACACCTTATCTTTCTGTTTAACTATAAACAGTGTTTATCTGAACACAGTTTCAACCACAGTTGACATTTTAAACATCTATGATCTTAATTGCCTTCTGATTCTTGTTTATTAGCATGTGTTTATTACATTGTGGTGATAATGTGATGACTCATCACTTAAAATAGTTCAATTGCCTCTGTAATTTAAAAACTGGTCGGGGCGCCGCTATAGCTCACCTGGTTGAGCTGGTGTCCCATGTGCAAGGCCCAATGTGGAGGTCATGAGTCCGAATCCCTCTCATGACCCTTTCCCACATGTCCTCCCCCCATTCTTCTCCCCTACTTTCCTGTCTCTCTCACTAACACTATCCAATAAAGGCACAAAGGCCAAAAAAAAAACGTAAAAAAAAAAAAAAAGGTCACTTAGTAAGCTGAATCTGGTTGAAAGGAAAAACAGTCAGACTATGGTCAGGCCATTGTGAGGTATGTTGCGATAACATGAATAATGAATTGGTCATTAACCTTCAAAGTAGCTTTATAATAAAGTAGACTTTAAATGACTTTGTTTTTTCCTTGCTGCTCTGGGAGCAAGCATTGTCTCCTACTCCATTGCTCCTTTATGCTTATGATGAGTTAAATGTATTACCCTCACCCATAAAATTACACCACAAGTTGACGTCAAGTGTGCATTCATCTCTGTGTGTCTGAAAACTAGAGGGTATTAGGGTGCCCACGAGCTTTAGCAGTACATGAACAATGTAAAAAAACCCAAAGGCTTCAGGTCACTGCCCTGATAAATGCAGACACGGACTGTAAATCTGGGTTGTTTTTCTACAGCCCAGAGCTAAACACTAAGGTCACAGATATTTGTAAATGCTTCATAAATGTGAGCTTGTACTCGCGGTCTCTGTCTGTTTCTCTTTCCCGCATATATTAATCCATTTCTTCGTTTTCTCTCCCCAGAGCCAGAGACTAAATGTGGTGGAGTACACAGTCGTCCGTTAGATTCGGACGACCTGCGTATGATTGAGGAGGACCTCAGTAAGCAGCTGGGCTCCAGTCCCAGAGAGCGAGACTGGGAGACTGAACCTGACCTGGAGCCCTACGTCACCGGCCTGGAGAATGGAGGTACTCAGAGAACCGCAAGTCCGCTTCTAATCTGTTGGCCTGCGATACATCATAGCCTCAGCAGGCCTGCAGTTTGTAACCATGTCAGACACAGACGTTACGTGTGTAATATACTTCCTTCCGTAGTGAGAAATTTGCAGCATGAACAATTCAAAAAGGCACAATATTTTCTCATGTTGAAAAACAGTGCATAACTGAATGACCAAAGTACATATGTATGCTTAACTTACACTGTTACATTTAATATTACACAAAGTACAAAGCATCAGTCTGTTGCCTGGTTGTATAAACTGCAGTGACACAGTTTGTTTGGTTATTTCCTTAAAAAAACCCTTCCTGGAGGTGTGAAAAATCTTCTGCTGCTCTCCTTCTAACAGCAACATGCCATGATGAAGTGTTTGTGTACATTGTAGTATTTAACTTGTAACTGTGTGTGTGTGTGTGTGTGTTCCTTCCTGCAGAGATGTTTTACTCGATGGGTCCTGCTGGGATGAGCAGCAGTGTGACATCAATCCGCTCCGGCAGCGAGCTGTCAGACAGTGACATGGAGTCGTCCACTCACAGTTTAGCCAGCTTCACACAGCCGGCAGCACTGTCTGCACAGGTACAGAGTGTGTGTGTGTGTGTTTAAACATTTAGCAGATGGCCATACCTTTCTGTTGTTGTACACTGTCAAAATATATTCCTAGATGATCAGTATTGTTATCATGTAGTGCTACTATTACCAAAAATAGTCTTGGCATGTTTATTGTTACATTTCTATTTTTTCTTATAAAATTCATTATATTAAAGAATGAAAAAAGAAAAGTATTTAAAGATAGAAGAATACAGTATTACCACAAATGTGTGTATTTCAGTTCCTTACTTCTAGATACCTGCAACAAACACATAACTGGAACTTTTAAATGTATTTTAAAAATCTAGTCACATATAATCTGATTTCCACTTTGCTTTTGACTGCCAGGGCGTGGCAAACAATCCCAGGAGATATCCTGTAGCGGGATACCTGTCGAGTCTACCGCAGTCCAGCAGCCGGAGTCGAGGTAAAATCAGCAATCTAGAGGACTTAGCAAAGGGTTTATTTTAGTCTTGCCAAAGGATTGTAGAGGTCAAACACATCAAGTGCTGGTTTATTCCATGAATTATACCCAGAGTCAAGTAGTTCTTCAGTGTAACGATAAAACTTTCTTTCACACAATTACACCTAAAAGTAAATAAAAAATTTCTTTTGTTCTCCCATTGTTCCGTTTTAACGAAGAAAACCTTCATACCGTGTTTCTGTTTCTATGTTTTCCTAAAGAAGTGTCATGAAAGTGTTCAGCATGTCTGTACTCACCCTCTTCTTCGCAGGACGTTCGCACAGCGGCCAAGCAGAGCAGCTGAAGCCTGATGCGTTGTTGCGACTGACCCTTGGTGGACTCACTCTAACCCTGCTGCAGGAGGACCCGCCCTCCAGGACTGACGGAGCCTCGTCATTGGCTCAGGTGTCTCAGGTGTTCTTCCGGGAGTTGGTTTTCTTCAAAGATGGCATGTTCAGCGAGAGAGACTTTCACCATCTGCGAGGCGGCTTCGCCAAGGCCTGCCCACACTCCCATCTCAGGTAGGAAAACACATCTTTTGTGTTTGTGACAAATAATTCATGTGAATGAAGCTTTTTACTGAATTATCCTTTTACAACAATTGCAAATTAGCAGACACTTTTTGGCCTGAAGTTTTTCATAGATATACAAAGAGTTTTGTGGAAACTTCAACCTTAATGAAGTTGAATAGCTTGTAGTTAAGGAGGAATGTGTTACATCATTGAAAAGGTTGGATCATGTTGCATATATAAATTGTTAAACAACATCTTGCAGATGTCATTTTCCTGTATCATGCTTCCACTACCGACTGAATGTTCAAATCTTTCTCTCATCTCACCCTCTCGTCCTCTCTTCCAGATTGACGGGAGCAGCAGTGCAGGTAGCTTGTGAAATGCGGAGCGGGAGACGCCACAGTCGGGCCGTGACATCTGACCTTTCCTTCAGCAGACTGGAACTGTTAGAGTGCCTCTGGGAGGACGGAAAGCCTCAGTACTGCGAGGTAGAACATCTCTTTGCCTGTCTTGAAGATTGCATCATTGTGCCAAGAAGTTATTTACGTTAAGCCAATCACTTCAGGTCATATTTTTAATGTGGCCAATGTGAGTCGCATAATAAACTGGATCACCAGTAAGTGATTGCAAAAGGTCTATCTTCTCAGAGTGTTAACAACACAGTTAAGCTCTTCTTTATGTCCGCTTTGTATTACGATCATCATATTTTTATGATGCTTAAAACAACTGTTTACACTGAAATTATTTTGCCACAAAACACATGTATCAGATTTAGGAGGCAATAATATGCACATTTCCAGGTTTCTAATTTTATTTTCATGATCTCTCAGATTATGTTGAAATGCTACCTAATATTCAGAAGATACTTTGTTTTTCTCACATTATGGCAGCAGCTCGTCTCATCCTCGGCCTGAAACACTCTGTCCTGTTTCTTGAACACCTCAGCTGCCCAACAAAGTGAGGCAACGCTGGTTAAGAACCACGACCCCACATCTCTGACTATCAGGGTGTAGCTGCAGCAGAAGTGGCTCTAGTGAGGAAGTAATGGCAAAGTGCAAGGCAGCTGCTCGTTCTTATGCAAATGTATTACATGGTGTCTTAGATAAGTGCAGTAAAAAAAAAACAAGGACTTCAAACAAGGTGTTTGAGGCAGGTGAGGAGCAGTGTTCTATTGGAGACAATAACCATTTAATATTGCTTTGCTATGGACTTTGGGCTTTGTAAGTTTGCAGACTTTTACATGCAAAAAAGCAATAGAACGCACTGAAGGAAAGATAAAGTCTCAAAAAGTATATTATGGGTTCTTTAAAACCAAATGAAAAGTGATCTAAGTCAGAGGTAAGGTCAGATGATAATATTGTGTGTAAGTTAATCTTTACTTGTTGTCCAAAAGTTGTTTATGTTTGTTGTTCTCTTATCAAGCTCACAAAGAAGACTCGAGAATACAGTGTACCTCTGTGTGTGTCTTTCTAGTTGCTTCAGTTCCAGAAAGCTGGTCTGTTTACAGTTGGAGCTGCAGCCAGACCTTGCGCCCAACTACACTACAGCCTCAGTGAAAAACACCTGCGTAAGGTATGCATGATACTCACAGCCTGATTTGAAACGTGCCTGTTTAAGTGCACACCTTTTCTTATCTGTCATTTTCATGTTCAGTTTGTTTTTGCCTTTTCAATGTACAAAATGTGCTCTTCAAATAGTGTTTGTTTGTTTTGCGTAGCGGAGAGGTGACTGATTGGTGCGGTGTTAAAGGCGCCCTGCGGGGTTTTATTGTGCTCAAACAGAGGTCATGTTTACATTCAATGCTACTTAACAAACTGCATCCTATGTGTATCCTTGAGGTCTAACACATGTGATGAATGCATTCTCCACCTTAAAATACACGTTAAAAGCCAGGTATTCTTCCAGAGGTACAACAATCCACAGGATATGTTTAACTCCAGGCCGTTTGTCATGTGATTGTTTTCTTATAATACTATTGAGGTTAGAATGTTACAGCTTTACTAATTATTTCAAGTTAAAGGGAACACAGTTGTATTGTGAAAGTCTTTAGACTAGTACCAAACTTCTCTGACTAAAGTTTGCTGTTGTTTGTATTTTGATGTCTTAAACTTTGATCCCTTTCATGTTAAAAATACATTAATATTTAAATCTTTTATTGCATAATCCTCCAAAACAGCTGTATGCTAAAGTCCTGCACTGTAAAACTGTCAGTGATCATAAAACAAGATATCTATTAAAATGTATTATAAAGATTTACCTCTTAAAAGCTTGCTTTAGTGTAGTACTGATTATATGAAATATAGTATGTAATCAACCAAACCATATCATGCTGGAAGACAAAACTGACCAGCTGCCTCGCAGCAAGACAGTCGCTGGTTCGCGTCCTGGTGGGGGCACCGGGATCTTTCTGCGTGGAGTTTGCATGTTCTCTCTGGGTTCTTTGGCTTCCTCCCACAAGTCCAAAAACATGTTAAGGTTAATTGGTGATTCTAAATTGTCTGTAGGTGTGAATGTGAGTGTGCTTGGTTGTCTGTCTCTAAGTGTAGCCCTACGACAGACTGGCAACCTGTCCAGGGTGTCCCCTGCCTTCACCCTGTGTCAGCTGGGATAGACTCCAGCCCCCCACGACCCTAGTGAGGACTAAGCAGTGTATAGATAATGGATGGATGGAACTTATAAATCTCTTGAGATTTGTGAAATTGTCCTGGGCAAGACAGGAAGCAGCACATTTTAACAGGTTGCAGTCATAACATCTGTGTCTGCCTCCAAGTCCTGTGAAGTTGCTTTGTATTCTTAGTAAGATCAGCTCCTTATGACTCAGGCAATTCTGCAGATGTTTCCAAACAAAGGGAGCAAATGCCCTTTTTCCCAATTAGGTGCAGGGACCATGAACAGATACCTGGAATAAATCCTTGAAGCGAGGACATTACCTTCCTTTACTTGTTTGATGGATATAGAGCTGTAGGGGCAGACTGAAAATAGGTTATTTTTAAGAACGTGTCAATGATCTGTTCATCCTTTAACATGTGTGCATATTTATGTGTCGGCAGGGTAAACAGCGGGTGGTGCGTCGGGACAGCGTAGTGCGGGTGGAGCTGGCTGAGCTGTGTGCTGAGCTGGACCTGGACATCCTCAGCCGCCTGGGGAGCCTCAGCAAGGCCTTCAGCTACTGTCCCACACAGACTGCTGGACCAGGACTCATGCAGGTGGAGCCCCGTGCATTTTTATTCTGTCAAAGGAAGCTAAATACAAGAATAAACTTTAAAAATGTAGACGTGCTATCAAGTTGAATGAGAAGTAACCAACTGAAACACATGTCAGAAAACACAGACAGCCTAATACAAAGGGAGTCTCTTAACGTGCACTCTGCAAGAATTAGCAATTTATCCAGAATATTTATCTCATGTCAATGCATTTTTTTACATGGCAAAACTGACTTCTAATAAAGTTCAAGAATTTAACAAATGGGTGAATAAATACATATATAGCATTTTGTTTTGGATGTTGTATAGTGATGGCAGCTAAATATGATTCTGAGCTATTCTTCTAAACAACAGCCTTTCTGTTTTACAAACCAATCTGCTTAGTAGGAAAACATTTTTAAAAGCACATAATATCATTTAGTTATGCAGAGTCATGAACTTTTACATCAGCACCACAATGGGAAACCACAAACAGCCCAAGCTTTTTGGAAATAGCTTCCAAAGGTAATCCTGTCATATCTGACTGATCACATTTGTGCTGACACAAACATGAACAAAATTGCCAGGCGAGTAAATAAGCACTTCTACAGTCCTCTTAAGATGGGCCTTAAGCAGCCCAGATCTCTACTAAAGCTTCACAGCGGTCAACAGTAACTACAGGAGTGATTTTACGATGAAAACAGCTACTAAAATCCATGTTCAGCTGGCTTTCTCTGGATGAAAATACTAAGAAGATTCTCACTTTCTTTCCTTTCAGACCCAGAGCAGTGAGCTTTGCTCCTCCTTCACCCTCCTCTCCCCCCACGCCATCCTCAGGCTTCGTTTCCCCATTCCTGACCTGCGGCCCCTCCCGAAGCGTCGACCGCCCACCCAGAGGGCAGTGCGGCAGGAGACCTTGGTGCTGGAGCTGACAGAGCTGGAGCTAAAGCATCAGGAGGCTCCAGATCTGCAGAGCGAGCAGGCGGCTCCGGGACAGCCGTGGGCTCCCTGCCTCACCCAGCTGCTGGAGGCATCCTTCACCGACCTGCATGGTGGGAGCACACACAGAACTGTACAGTAGTAGTGAAGATTCATGGGGGCAACCAAAGATGGGCATAAAGTGCCCTGACCAATGCCCATTGTTCAACGTGGATAGTTCTTACTGTCAGAATTTTTGCTTGGCTAAATCACTGTAGTGACTCCTGCTTTCCAGAGAGTTCTTGAAACAGAACCAGTGTTTTGGTAGGTTAATAGGCAATGTACTCATTATAAACAGACAAAACACAATATACAACCTATAAACAGATCAAGTAAGATGAGTACAAATAATAGACAATAAACCAATAAAACATTGAACAGTTTGACCATATATAATATCTTCATCCAGTGACAAGTTACTTAATTGTAGAACTCAATGTTAAGTCTTATTTTTAGAAAAACTTGAAAAACTCCTTGAATATGTGAATATAGAACCATTTCAATGAGCAGCTATGACATTGTTTACATTATAAAGAACACAGATTTCACTATTTCTGTCATTTTATAATGATTGCTGTACAAAGTGTGTCTTCAGAAGGCTTGATTTGTACACATTTGAACACGGTTCACGTTGCTGATGTGTTGTGTCTCACCAGGGTCATATGAGGGCTGGGAGGGCGGCTCTTTCCCCTGTATCAGAGTGAAGAAGAACCGCGAGTCTCTGCCCAGGTTTGTGATTGCGACCATGAAAACATGTACTGTTTCAGCTTGACTATAGGATGACCTGCATTATATGATAATAGCATTAATCCAACAATGATAGAGGCCTGAGCATGGACACATTTGGAAAAATGTGAAATACAGAAATGAAATACAGCAATACATTAAATCCACATTTGTGTAAGTTGTTTATCGGTTGCAGACTTGTTTTTTTTCTTGCCAGGGTCATGAAGCAATCAGATAAATTTTTATGACAGCCTTTATTACACATCAGGAGACACTATGAAGTTGTTTTCATTTGTTGTGAATTTATTTCCTCCTTGGCAGAAAATCACATGGAGGAGCTTCAACAAACAGTGGCACTTTAAAGTCAAACAACAAATCACTTTTAGGACGGAATGACTTTGAAAGCAACAAACACTCTCGCAATCCAACATTCTTTGCAGAAGACAAAACCTGACTTCCAGACAAATACTGTCTTATATTTGGGCCAATAAGGATGAATTCACACAAACACTTGTAGATGCTGAACTACATGCTCTAATCTGTTAGAAATGTGCCGTTCCGAGAACTGAAGGCGCCAACAGAAAGTTGCTCACCAAGTTATACAATTATAGGTGAAAAACCACACTACATGCCAGTATCGCCTTTAAAACTCAGCTGTCCATTTCATGTTTCCTTGAACAGGATATCTGTGCGAGTGCGTGGAGGTGAGGCTCAGGGCCCGGCAGCAGGTCTGAGCGGGATGAACCTGGGCCTCATGAGGGACCTGGGTGCCGCCTTCTTTGAAAGTCACTGTGAATTCAACGACAAAACCAGCTCTCCCTTTTCTTCCAACCGCACCATGTTTGAGACTGAAGAGGTTTGGTGACACACAGAAAGACCCAACACATGTCAACTTATTGGCCATATTGTCAGGACTCCAGGCGTAACTCGATCCTCCATCGTTGTTTTAGATGGTGATTCCAGCCGACCCAGAGGAGATGCGTCAGTTTCAGGAGCAGTGTGTCGCTCAGTGTCAGTGTGCTGTGGACATCAGCCTGCCTCTGGCCTACATCCTCCTGCCCAGCAAACAGGCCTTCCAGAGCATCTACAACAGGTATGTAAAGAGTCCCACAGAAGTTGGGGTCGACTGATGTTTTTTTTTCTTTAAGGCAGTCTACTATTAAGGAGACTGATGACTGTTATTTGGAATTGGTATTCATTTGCAGTAAAAATGAAACTCTTGGTGTCAAAACTTGCTGAAGAAGCACATTTTTCAAATAATTTATTTTATCAGGAATCTTTAAAAGAATGCTGATAATCGGAAAAAATTTATCTGATCCAGTAATATTAAAAGATTCTGTCTACGAGAGCAGCGTCTGTCCTTTCAGCGTACAATGTCCAGGTGTCCACATATCTTAAGCAGAATATATACCAAAAGTTCACTCAGGGTCAAGTTTTTGCTGCTCTTCTTGTTTTTGAACTTCTTAAAAACCGACATTGTGTTGTCAATAGCTTCCTCTTCCAGTTTTGTTTCTTTTTTTGGTCTTAAATGCTGCCTCAAAATAACGGTAATTTTCTTTCACCCACCCCTTCGTCCAAAAGGATCAATAATGACCTGTTGATGTGGGAGCCGCCTCCCCCTCCTCCCCCCTCAGCCCACAGCCCCGACCACAGCCGCCATCACCACGATGAGTTCCAGCTCTGCAAGTCAGCCTTCAGACTGGGTGAGTTTAATGGAAAACAAAACAAAACTGAAACGCAGTGTAGATTTATTACACATAACAGCAAGTAGCCTGCCAAAGCATCTCATATTAGGGTTTGTATTGTATTTAAATGAGGATATTTGTTCCTCCGTTGATGGATGATTACGTGTGTTTTCCTCTGACTTCTCTCTCTGCCATAGACTCTGATTCAGAAGAGGACGAGCCTCATTTCTACTTGGCCAGCGAATCGGATGGAAGGACGCCGCAGTCAGCTCCTCGGCCCAACCACAACCTCAGCCTCCTTTCCCTCACTGTGATTATCGGGAAAGGTCGCCTCCAAGCCAGAACAGACGGGAAGGTGAGCCAGATGGCTGCTGACCACAGTATTAGGAGGACACTGAATGTAATGAGGGCACTGATGAATTTAACTGCACCAGATACTGAATGTGAAAACATTCTGAGCTTTTTTTTTTGTGTGTGTACTCAAATAGTTTGGGCAGCACTTTATTTTTAGTACCTCTATTGAGCATTTATTGTCAGTGTATAACATTTTATGAACATTTATAATGGACTTTAATGTGGTTGCAAGAAGATGTTTAATAGTACATTAGTCAAAAACTATAAGAAATGATATATGGTAACAGTTGTAATAGAACAATATGTAATATGTCTTCTCAGTAGGAGGTACAATTGTTAACAAGTAATGTGCATTTTATCTGCTTGTAACTACATTATTATGTGCTTTTAACCATTTGTCAAGTGTTTGTAGACTGATTATAAACGCTAAAAGCTGTTAGTTCAAGTAAAGGTGTACTAGGGTTGTACAATTCTCATCTTGTGTACATGATTTGTTTTCAACTCATTTATGTGTTTCTTGATCTCTTCCTTGGCATGTCGTTGATTCAGGAGGACCAGAGTCACGGGGAGATTGCGCTTGACCTGGAAGGGGGGAAGATATTCAGTGTGGCGCAGCATCAGAATGATCCCAATCTTAATTTCCTGTGTCTGGAGAGCAGACGAGTGGAGCTCTACCATCGAGGTGCATATTGTAGTGTTACTTACATATTTCAGACTTTCCTCTTTAAATTATGTCGTTAAGTAAACCTATTGCCAAGTAGAAATATTACCTCTCTAAACACCAAGCATTTTTTTTGTTGCCCCTGTTACATTTTTTGGGGCTCTTTTTCACTCCAGTATAAAGTCCTACACTTCTATGAAAACAGCAAAACCATGACTAGAACAGGGAGAACTCAAAATGTCTTTTGTGCAGTATTACACAGATATAATGCCATAAATTGTAAAAATGAAGAACAAAAATGTAACGTCTCTGATTTGTTTTACAAAAAATGAAAAACAAATTGAATCAACATGTACAGCAAGTGTCCACAGGTGTTACAATAACTAAAAAAAATAAATAAATAGTGTAGACTCTGCATACCATAGACATTTTACTACTTACATTTTTAATTTGTTTCTGTACTTGTTTCCTTTCTGCTCTGTGTAAACACAGCCTGCAGTTCAGCCGAAAAGTCCCTGAATTTTTGCAGCTGAGTCACTGATGGCAAATTTGAAAATCTATGAATTCTCTGATCTCTGATTTTGCAGTTTCTTGCTCCGATTAATGGTGTAATTGTGGTATTTTGTTAAAAGACAACATGGCTTTAGAACCCGCTGGTGGCTTTTGAGGATCGGGGCTAAATGTATGTTATGCATGTTTTTTTCACCCCTCTTTAACACAGCTGTGGTGAAAGACACCCCCATCCCACAGCGGTTGGAGATGCCCAGCTTCACTGCCCCAAAGCACTTGGACCCTACCATCTACCCCACAGAGTTGGGAGTGAGCAGTGTGAGCGGCAGGGAGGGGGAGCTTCAGATGTTGTCCACAGCCATCAAAATCACGCTGGACCTCAAGAGGAATGTCAAAGTACGTCCTTCTCATACGCCTGATTCTGCAGCTATGTTTGGTATGCAAGTTTGATATTAACCAAAGTTTGTTTTCGTGTCTCTTTTTCCAGGAGTTCCTTGTTGCGCTTCGACTTCAAGGTGCCACCATGAGACATTACATGACGCAGACCAACCAGAGCTGGCACGAGCAGGTGAGGCGCTCAATGAAGCAAGCCTCATTTAATATTATGTAGTTTTGTCAGTTTCTTCCTGTCTCTTTGTTTTCTTGTTTAAAGGTTCACGAAAGGAAACCATCTGAAAACCACTTTTTCACAGTACTGGCAATATACCCTGCATTTCTGTTTCCGTTTATTATTTAATTTTTTGACATTTTGAGTTAGCTTTTTTTTCCCCCATGGCTTATTTCCTGCTTTGGGAAAGAACACAAAGGGAAACAACTTTCAGCTATCTTGGAGCAAAATGTCAAATTTAATGCTTGGTGTCAGCCCCTCAAAGTCAAAATGAATTCATCTCTCTCCAGACCAACATTTTTGACATTCCGCATTCATGCAGAAATAGAAATATATGAATGTGGAATACAGACGCGTGAGACGCCAATTTCTGTAGCAGCAATGAACTCAGTGAATTCAATGAAAAACAGTTACAGCTGTTACTTGTGCTAAACTAAACTCAGCATTGCACTTAATCTGTGCATTACTCGCAACTGCATCATTCGCTTGCTTTGAAGTGTTTGATGATTTTTGGGCAAGTGCTGTAAATCAGTGATGTAAATAATTCAGTTATTTCCCAGGCCTGGGATAAACAAATTATTTTTCTATTCTATTCTATCCTATATGGAACACATTAAAGATAAATCCACACGGCCGGACACAGATGATCCACTACACCGGTTACTGTTATTTGTCTACTTTTCCTCATGAGGCCCTTCACAACCAAATAACCTGCCCTGCCAAAAAAAAAACGCTCTTTCCTCCCAGACACAATAAGTTTATGTTTTTACAGTGTAACTAGGTCTGTTATGATTTAAAGCCATAAACTGTGTAACCACAAAGATCTTCAGCTGGTGTTGCTGTTGTAGTAATTACACTTTGTTTTGTGTCATTTTCTGGTTAAAATTTTTAGATTGTGTAGAAAAATGAGCCTACATTCTCCCCCTTTATCAAATGAAGTGATTGTGTTGCCTGTCAACTAAATCTGTGTTTGTGTGTTTGTTAAAGTTGGTTGACTTCCTGGATGTCATTGATGATCCCATTTTGGGATACACAGCACCGGCCGTCATCACTGTCCTCCATACACATCTTGCTACCTGTGCCGTCGACTACAGGTAGACATCTGAAAAAGTGTTTTTATTGTGGAAAAATCATATTTCTCTGTCCCTCTATTATAATTAACCCTTGTCTTCTGCCTTTTCTGTTTTCCAGACCTCTGTATCTGCCCCTGCGAGTTTTGTTCACAGCAGAGTCTTTCTCTTTGTCCAGTAATATCATTGTAGACACTGCCACCTTCCACCTCAGGTACACTTCATCACTGACTGAAAATTAATATTGTCAATTACAAATTAGAAATACTAAAAAAAAAAAAGGTCTGCATAATTTGCATTTTTTCATATTTTTGGAGTGATAATCAACACAGTATATATTTGAAATGTGGCATTACAGTGTATGAATGAAGTGGTGATTAACAGTCCAAGCTTGTTGTGTTCAGATTCATCCTGGATGACTCTGCTCTCTACCTCTCTGACAAATGTGAGACTGACACCGTGGACTTGAGGAGAGGTACGACACATGATACACCTTTGTGTGCTGTGAACTATCACAGAATAGCTGCTTTTGCTTACTGTAAACGTTGCACAGCAAACAGGTTCCTTCATGTCCATTTATACTGTGTCTGGTACGGTTATGTGTCTAAGAAGTAAATCGAAGCTTAGAGGAGATGTAGCACACTCTTCCTTGGAGGAAATGCATTGTTGAAAGGTGAAAATGAGCCAGTAGTGTCTCCCGACATCACGATTGCAGCTGCAGAAGATTAACATGGAACCAAATTATCAGTCAAGCTGCTAAGAGTCACGGACAGGTGCAAAAAGAACACTGTTATTGCTTATTTGGCAATGTGGTGTGTTAGAATAGAAGTAGTGTAACTGATCCCACAGCTGCTATTAAAGAGGAACTTAATGCCTGCTGAAAATCTTGTTGTTTTACATCTGACCACATGGTGCAGTCGGCAGTGAATTAGGCTTAAAACGTTGAACCAGCAGCTGCATCCACCACGTAAAGGGTTAATGTGTTAGCAAGTTAAGCAATTTACATATAATAAATGCAATCTTATTTCCAATGTGTGAACAAATTGCAAAGTACATTAGAAAATGAGACCTTCACCAACTGTCTCATTTTCCTATACCAGCCTGTGAACTGATCTCCATGTAAAGGACAAATGAGGAATTTTTGGGGAAAATCCCTAAAATGTAATGTTTATGCTCACTGCCTCAATGTTCCTCTTCCACTCCCTTACAATGCGAACAATGTGCAGCACTAGCTAATGTTAGCTTAGAAATGGTGTTCACTAACATTAACAGAAGACTCCCAGCACAACACAGACTCCACATAAGCACCAAAAAACAACAAAAAATTTAATCTGGTGAAAACTGCAGGGGAGGGTCAACATTTGAAGAGACAAAACAGGTATAAAACATCACATAAATCAAATTATAGCCTCACATAAGCCCAACCTATCTCCACACTTTAGTTTGCCAGCACTGTGGTATTGCCAGAAAGTCAAATAAAGTTCAAAATCTGTCTAAAATAACAGTGTAACCTAAGTTTCCTCACCCATTAACATGGTGCCAATTGCTCACGTTCATTCTCGTGAATGTCACACTGCTTTGGCTGATGCCCAGGATACTTGCTTAGACCTGCCTATGAAGTACCAGCACAAGCAAAAGCTGCTGACTGCAGTTCAATTAATAGCCACTGGTATCCTTAAAAACAAGGATTTTTTTGATGCAGACAACCTATAATGGAAATTAGAAAGTCCTCTTTCTTTCCAAGAACAGGTATTGTAAGAGGTGGTAATATACGAGTGCCAATGCTGCTGATATTAGTGAAAGAAAACAAGAATCGGTGTCAGAATGACATGTTAAAATGAGTTGGACTCTGATCAAAACCATGTGTGTTTGTGTCCCGCAGACTATGTGTGTGTTCTGGACATTGACTTGCTGGAGCTCGCCATCACCACATGGAAAGGTAGTGATACGGGGAAGCTGGTGAGTGTTTACTTGTGTGTCCTACACATTCATCAGCCATGAAGCACAGCAGCAGATAAACGACTACTCCCATGAGTCAAATTTCCTTTAAAAATCACTAAAAAGTACAGAGTGTGTGTTTATATATATATTTATTTTACCATATCGAAGTAAATTAGGATGAGGATTACCTTCAATTTAATGTGGAACCAAAACCATTAAAAAAGTCTGCCCTCAATGATAATGCAATTGTGCTTCAAGTCAGATAATAAGGAAAAGTTCAGGATATAGATGAGAGAAATGTCTGAAGTCATGATAAAAAAAATGCTTTGAATGTATAGTAGTGTAGTCGAGTCTTTACTTGGAGGCTTTTGCTTGATCTGTTTTATGTTTGTAGGGTTCCAGAGTGTCATTTTGTTTGCCCTTTTAGTAGTGTTTAGATAATGAGTTTACTTACATTTTTCATTATAAACTTCCCTTTTTGTGTGTGTTTTTGTTTTTTTTTTCAATTTTGACTATGACACTATGATGGGGATTTTTGCACTTTTCAATATTTGGGAAATGTTTGGTATGTCACCATATGTTGGTTCTTTACCTGCTCCCTTCATGCTGACATTCAGATTTGTAGATCTGATTTAACATTTACAGCCATGAAAAAGAGCCCAAAAGTGCATCTTTGTTCAGGGAAATGTTGCAGCTTCAGGCTTAAATTCGATGAAGTGCTGATTGATGATATTTGTTTCATCGTTTCCTTCACCTTCCACCTCTGTTACCATCCCCCTGTTCTTGTTTTACAACTCTCTCTGTCACCACCCTTATTGATTCTCCTGATTTATGTTTCCTCTGTATCCTCTCTTTGTTCTGCAGTCTCAGCCTCTCTTTGAGCTCCGCTGCTCCAACAATGTAGTCCACCTTCATACCTGTGCAGATTCCTGCGCTGCTCTCGTCAATCTGCTGCAGTATCTGGTCTCCCAGGGCGACCTGCATCCCCCACCGCGACACGCCTCACCCACCGAAATCGCCGGCCAGAAATTACCAGTAAGGCCTGTTTACTCACTGGAAAAATAAAATGATGAATTTCATAGAACATAAAGAATGGATTTGCATATCTAAAGCACACCCAGGTAAATTTAATTGTATTGGCAAATTTGTCTCAGAGGGCTTTTGGCTTCACTGTCTGTTTTTCACACCCTCAAACCTTCGTTTTGGAATAAAGTCCACAGAAAAAACTGTAACCCAGAAGACAAAATGTCAAAACCAAAGTGTAACAGAGAGAACTGGTGTTGTAGACAACTGCTAGGTGTATAGTACTAAGTAAAATATTGATAACAAAATTGGAAAAGTGTTAAAAGTGCACTTATGTCGTTTATTGACAGTTATAATCTGATTTTATGTATTAAGCTGTGATTCAACACAAAGAAACTCTTTGCACAAACTGAAGTTGAGAATGATCCCATAAATGTTGAAAAGTGGAATAAAGATGGCATAAAATCATCCAATGTCTGTACAATCTTCTATCCCATTAGCTGTCAGAAAGTCCTGCATCAGTGCTGCCTTGTCCTCCAGCTGAAACCGCTGAAATCAACCAGTATGACCTGGCTGATGCCTTAATTGACACAGAGAAGAGCCAGCGAGAAGAGAGTCTGGAACCAGGTACTGCACCGTTTCTCTCAAATCTCGCAAATCTGTTCATCCAAACCCCCAAACAGCATATGGTTTAGTTAAATTCTGTGCTGTCCTGTGTTTCCTGGTGTATAGAAGAGGATTGTGGGCTGCTGCTCAGTCCTCAATCACCAGATTTTACTCACACAAATGACAATATATGTTAAAAAAAATTCCTGTACACCAAAGAGAGAAAAGCGCACAGGATTAAAAGAAAGAACCCTGCACACTGTCCATCACTTGAAATCAACACAAAAATGTCAAACAAACAGCACCTTACAAAAATAGTTATGACCAGGGGGAAAAACCCTAATTAGAGGGTGTCAGCACCACAGGTATGCACATAAACAAAGGTCAACAAGCTCCTCAGATACAGAAACAAACAGGACCCTGTGAACAGTTACATTTTAAACATACATATTATATACAAATGATTGGCCAAATTTACTTTACACAATGTTTTGTTCTCTGGACACTGGATAAGAATATTATTTACATATATAGTGTTTAAAAGACTGTGTTTACTGCCCTTTTCTACCTTTTGAAAGTCTGTACCCTTTGTCTATACGGTGCTTTTTCTGTGTAAGTTTTGCCTGATAAAGTATACAGGACCAAACATCTCAATAAAGTGAGTTTAAGTGATGAACAGTGAATGGGATTCTTTGGTTTTATTTTCAAACTCTCACTGCAATCAAATCTGATCAAACAGTGTTATTTGCTGTGTGAAGATTGGAATGTTTTTAGTACCAACATGGTAAATCTCTGCATGTTGTTTGGTTGCTTAAAGTAACTGATGGATTCTCTGTTTGTTCAGGTTCGCCCTCAGTCCCGAGAGGCTCGCCCGTCTCCGTCTACTTGTTCCCTGGTGAAGCCTCGAAGCGCAGTCCTGCTGTCCTTCAGGGCGATGACTCGGAGCTTGACGGACTGGTTGCCACAGCAACTGAGGCGCAGGCAGACATGATGTCAGACGAAGGCTCCGAGGGCTCCACCGACAACGACGACTTCTGCATCCTGGAGGCTCCTGGCATGGGCATTCCTGTTAGTGTCTCTTATTGCTTTTGTGCTCCTGTTTTGCCTTTCTTGTTGGTGTTTTTTTAATAGCTCACAGTCTGTGATGACATGACAAAATGTCCCCTGGTGGATTTGTTGCAGCCTAGGGACGGGGAGCCTGTGGTGACAGTGCTGTCCCAGGGGCCCATCAGGGTGAAGGACAGTCACTTCTCCAGGCCTCGAGGCAGCTCAGACCTGCTCAGAGCCCCGAGTCGCTTCCCAGTTCCACAGAGCAGGGTGGTGCTGCGGGAGATCTCTGTGGTCTGGCATCTGTATGGGGGCAAGGACTTTGGCGGTAAACCCATGTCCATACATGCCCAGAACGCAAACAGGTAATAGACACAGATGTTTAGTTTATCATGAGAGATTTTTGTTGTTTGCGTTGTTTGTTAAAGTTTTGCGTTGCTTTTATAATTTCTCTGTCTCCCTCTGCCGCCCCTCAGGGGCCGTTCAGTCCCTGCTGGTGTTCGTGGGTCTCCCTCTCGCTCTGTCACTTCCTCACGTCCTCAGAACTCCTGGCGCTGGGCTGGAGGCAGCGGCCGTCAGCACACGCTACTAATGGAGATCCAGCTCACCAAGGTACACTGGTGCTCTGTAACTAAGTACATTCACTCACTTACAGAGAGTCCTTTTTTAATCTTTATATGAAAGTTTAGGTCATGCATGCTGTTGAACACACACAGTTTTGATAGAAGTAGTTTAAGCTGTTTATGACTTTCTCAAACACTAAATCACATAGCCAGACATCATTATACCTCTACAGTGTAGTTCATCTTCTTCAAAACATTCCCCATTTCGTATCTAGGTGTCCTTCCAGCACGAGTCCTACCCAGTGGCAGTAGCAGGGCAGGATGGGGAGGGCTCTGTGGCAGCTGGGGTAGGGGTCGGTCCCGGAGGTGAGCAGCCCCTCTCAAGACAGGTGTTCATCGTCCAGGAGCTGGAGGTTCGAGACCGACTGGCCTCTTCGCAAATCAACAAATTCCTCTACCTCTACACCAGCGAGAGCATGCCCCGCCGAGCCCACTCCAACATGGTGAGACAGCAGGGAGGGATGAGTGGGAGCAGGAGGCGAGACAGAGGGAGTGTTTGATTTATAAACTGCTGAAATAACAGATGTCAGAAGAGAAACAGTCCTGCTCCTGTAAATTCCTGCTTCTCTTCTAAGACTGTACGGTTGTGGTAAAGTGAAGGCAACTGCTGTTGAATAATGCTTTAATACAGTGTAAAGCATGTTTAGGGAGCCAAGAATAATTAGGTTGAGAGGTATAAAAGGAGTATGTTCTTGATTTAGGAAAAAACTAAATATTGATCATGTTCTGTGATGCTGATCGTGTGTGTCCGTGTTGCAGCTGACTGTGAAGGCCCTGCAGGTGTGTCCAGAGTCTGGCCTCGGGGGTCCAGAGTGCTGTCTTCGAGTCAGCCTGCTGCCACTACGACTTAACATTGACCAGGTAAGTCCAGCTTCTGGGACTAAATCCTGACCGCCAATATTGTCCATCCGAATCCAGTATAAGGCTGACTGTACGTCACCAGAAGCGGATTATCAGAGCCCTCAAATCAGAAGTGAAAGCTTGTTTTTAATAGCTCCGATTGTAAAAATGATTTTACATATTAATGTGGCAAAAACAGCATCAGACTGCTTTTGGTAACTTGTTTGACTTCCCAATCAGTCCCAGTCAGAATGATTCTTTGCACACGTCACAGAAATTTCTTTTTAGTAGACTGATTATTTGGTTCTGTTCACATAATCTCATAATATTTTGTGCTGCTCCTGTAAACACTCCACATCCAACCAGCCTTTTTTCTATCTCCTGTCCAGGACGCGCTGTTTTTCCTGAAGGACTTTTTTAGTAATCTAGCTTCTTCTGTTAACCCTTACCTGCCTGTGGACCCTGCAGCTGAAGGTGAGCCATGTCAAGAGTCTTTGCTGCATGAGTTGTCTTTCATGCTTGTTGTTAAGCGTCATAAGAATGAAGAGCCACCATGCAGACTTCTCTGATTTGCCAAGTTGCGATATATAGGTATACATAAGAACAGCATATCGTTACTGTGGGATGTTAAATTTTTACTGGCGGAAGAACATGTTTAAATGATGGCTCAAGTATATTTTGACCGTGTTGAATATGTGAACTTGGTGTTCTTAACATATATTTTCTGTGTTTCTCTCTTTCAGTAAAGGCAGATCCCTCCCAGAAGTCGTCTGAGGAGGCCGAGGCAGCTGCTGGTCTTGGACCTGACCTCACAGCCTCTGTGGAAACAACCTACAGTGAGCAGAGTTCCTCCTCTGCTGGCTCCTCCTCCTCTACTGACCAGCCAATCTACTTCCGGTACGTAGGCTATGGATACTTTTTATTATGCTAACATGTCTCCTTACCTCCCTCAATCAAAAAGAGAAAAAATACATTTACTTTAGCCAAGAGGGTAAGAATGCATAATGTCGATAAAGTAAGCAGGAATGTGCTGAAAATGAATACATTTTCTGAAGGATTCCTTATTTGTTCCTTCTCTTTAATCTTTTCAGGGAGTTTCGTTTCACCTCTGAAGTGCCTATCTGGCTGGACTATCATGGCAAACATGTCGTCATTGAACAGGTGAGAAGTCACAGCTCATCTGTCTCCTCATCTGAACAAAAGTTTATCGTGAAGATGTGTGTATTTGCATTCGATCAGAAAATAATTTTGTATCTTTACATTCTGTCCTGTTCAGGGGACATTTGCAGGGATTCTGATCGGTCTGGCCCAGTTAAACTGTTCTGAGCTGAAGCTGAAGAGGCTCTGCTGCAGACATGGGTAAAAACACACACCTCTCTTCCAAAGCAAACATCTGCTATTGCGTAATTTGTTTATTTTTTATTTTTTTTTAAATCTTAGAGAGTCTTTTTAAATTTGTAAATGGCACAAAATTGGTTCCACATTCAGCAGTTAGTGACTCTCGAAGTCTATATTACTTAGTTTGAAAGGCAAACCTCAGTCCTCAGGCTTTCTTTTGCGACACTTTCCAGTCTCCTTGGCGTAGACAAAGTGATTCAATACGCCGTCACAGAGTGGCTGACAGACATCAGGAAGAATCAGCTGCCAGGCATTCTGGGAGGTGTCGGGCCCATGCACTCAGTTGTCCAGCTATGTAAGTTACTTGTGTCTGCGCCAACCACACTGTTGATCATGCTGTCAGCTCAACATTTACGTGTCCATTATCCTACTTCATCTCTTCTTCCTTTCATTTTTCCCCTCTTTCCCATCTCGGTGTGGTCGTCCAGTTCACGGAGTGAGGGATCTGTTCTGGTTGCCCATAGAGCAGTACAGGAAGGATGGACGCATTATTCGAGGTCTCCAGCGGGGGGCAGCGTCCTTCGGCACCTCTACAGCTTCAGCTGCTCTGGAGCTCAGCAACCGGCTGGTTCAGGCCATCCAGGTACTCCGTCTGTAAATAACCAGGAGCTAAATGATCAAAAAAATAGAACCCTCTACATCTGAAGTGTTTGTGTTTTGTCCAAATGTTTGAACACATTTATTGAAGGTTTTTTTTTTAGGATCAGTAGGGACTCAGGTATTTCATATGATCTGTGGATGTTTCTGACAGGCTACAGCAGAGACGGTGTACGACATCTTGTCTCCAACGCCTCCCCTGAATCGCTACGCCATCACTGAGGGCCGAGCCCCCTCGAGCCGACCCCGCAGAGCCGCACAGCCTGCAGACCTCCGCGAAGGAGTGGCCAAAGCCTACGATACCGTCAGAGAGGTATGTCCCCATAAGAGAGTCATTGTAGACCCTTCTAGAGAGCAAAGCATCTTAAAAATAAGTAGTCTCCTCACTACTTACTCACATCCTTTAGTTCAACTTGTAGTAGCAACTGTACTGTTTCTAAAAAACTGACTGCAGACTCTTCTAGAAAGCACAGAAACATCACAGACGCCACAGACATTCATCTTTCTGTTCATCAACATCTTACTATAGCAGTCTGACTATATGAGAAACATATTTTGTAATCAGGCCGGGAGATTAGAGACAATTTATGCAGCTCAGTTTCTCCAGAAGAAATCAGTTTCTTGGCAGCACATAAGCCGTCTGTATTTTAGACTTGGCTCTACTTTCGTAAGTTTTAACCACATCTGATCCCTCTTAATTCAGCAAATGCATTTGACTCACTGGCTTTTCACATGTTCACACGTGCATGACAAAGCATGAGCTCTCAGCAGTGCAGAGCGTTGAAGGGAAAGATGTGTTGTGATACAGAGAGCTGAAATTCGTCGATAAATCAGTTGTTGGAAAATGTATTGATTGTTGGAAGTCGTTTTGCTGCTCCCAGCCTCTCAGATGTAACTGCATCCTGCCTTTCTCTGTCTTTTGTGATAGCAAACTGTAAATTTGGGGGTTTACAATTCTTGTTAAGACAAAAAGTAATGTGAGGATCTCTGAACTATTCCCTTGCATTTTACAGTCCAATCAATTAACCTATTAACAGACGAGATAGCTGTCAGTATTCTGGCTTCTTGAGTCTGTTTCAACGTACTGACATACCACATATTTTTCAGGGGGTGATTGACACGGCTCAGACCTTGTGTGATGTAGCATCCCGTGGCCACGAACAGAAGGGTCTCCCCGGAGCTGTGGGCGGCGTCCTGCGGCAGATCCCGCCCACCGTAGTCCGACCCTTAATTGTGGCCTCTGAGGCCACCTCCAACCTGCTCGGCGGCATGCGGAACCAGATCAAACCAGACGCCCGGAAAGAGGATTTCCTCAAGTGGCGCACAGAGGACGCCCAAGAATGAGAACAGCATTTTGTGTCGTATGTGAGCGAGAATCAGTGCGTCTGTGTGTGATTTAGGAAAGTCTCAGCTGTGGGAATCCAGGGGTTGAATGTGTATTTGCATGTGTGTGGACTAATGAGAGTCTGTGTGCTCTGATGCAAAAACAACGACTAACTACTACTGCAGTTACTGACACCCAGTGTTTTATGTGGCTCCATCATACATTGATGTACCAGATTTGAATCTTCTGTTTTGCATTCAGCAAGAGCTCTCCTCATATTCATCCCCCTCAGTAACAGTCTGCAGGTTCTCCTTACTGTCTGTGCAAACATATCAGCGTCACTCTGAGCTGGCTTGGTTTTCAGTCCAACCGGGGGCAGGTAGGATTATCGCTGTGTGTGTTTCCATGTTCATAGATAAGACACAGATTGTGGGCACTACATGTACTGAATTGTGCTGCTTGAAAGTGTTTGTATTCTGCTTTAAAGCTGCGATTTCTGGCAGAAGCTCCCCCATTTCTCTGCACGGAGGAGGGAGATGGTTTTAAGGGCAACAAGCAGCTTAGTTGTGAGATTTTTTCTGTCATGAACCTCAGAAGTAGGTGAACTTGTGCTAGAAATGAGTGTTTATATTCTGATTACCCATCACAACAGCTTCACCACAGAGTTTGCAGCAGATGAATGAGGATATCCAGGTTTCTGGGTGCCATGCCTGACAAATTAACAAGCTTTGTCTGCTTGTGCTCGTAATGGAAACGGGGAGGATATTTAAATGAAGTGTCCTTTGCTAACACCCTCCAGATGTTGGCAGATGGTTTTCATCCTGACTTCACGATGCAACACTGTGTGATCGGTTTAGTTTTGGCCCCTCTATGCACCTGCTCCCCTCAGTGCTGTTATCTGTGCCATAAACCTTGCAGAGTGCCCTTTTAACTAGTTTGTGTTGCCTTCCTCAGACCTGCTCCCTTCGTAGTGAAAGTGTAACACATACTGGCTTTTACTGATACCTGACTGAATAGGAATAATCGATCACATGAAGCCTCTGAATTCTGTAGCAGCATATTGGATTCTGTTAAAGCTTCACAAGCAAATAGTTTTACAAGCTGATGTCAGTCGGTGGTTCTTGTACCTGAATTGCAGCTCATCTGTGCTTCTGTTTCCATGAAGAGTTTGAGACCGGATCATGGGATCTGAATTAACCTACTCTGTCGTCAGAACTGCTTTGCCCACATCTTTAGTTGCCTTCCTGCAATTTTGTATGTTTCTGTTCTTGTTTTTTATTTTGTTAAAGCATAAGTATTGTCATACTCGTTTTCAAAGTAAGAATTGGGAGGATGTGAATCTGGTGACAGTGGAGGATGAAAACTTTGGTGGGGTTTTGTGGTTTAAAAAAAACGTTTTACATTTTGATCTTTTTGTTGAATAAGTGTAAGGGATACGTGTCCCTCTGTGTGTGTGTGTGTGTGTGTGTGTGTGTGTGTGTGTGTGTGTGTGCGCGTGTGAATGAGAGAATGTGTGTTTGTGTGCGAGCATGATGCATGTCTGTGAAGGTGACAGGTTGATGCTTGTTACACCACTCGTGTGTAATTACTATTTACTATATCATAAACTGTATGAATGACCTGTATAATACGAAGACAAGGAGTATACAAAATTAATACAAAAATAAAAAATTTGAGTATAAAAACGGAACACATGTCTGAATTTTTTTTTTGCTGCTAATAGCCAATGTTTTGTTATTGTGAAATGTCACTGCGTATATTAACTTTGTAATTAAGTACAGAACTTCACTTGAGAATTTCCATGTTGTTTTTTAAAACTTACATTTCAGAGGCAAATGTGCTTTCTACTTTACTTTTAAAAGATAAATTACATATTGAATACAAACTGTTTAGAAAGTTTACATTTTAAATATAAAACATGAACAACTAATGAAATCTGAGTTTTTCATAATAGGTGAAGAATTCCAAAAAGTAAATGTTGAAGTACAAATTAGTTAGGCAACCTTAAAATGCTGCTTACATGCTATTACATCAGTAAAGATAATAACAAGGCATTCAAGTAGTACAATATTAGAATACATACTATAGTATTATATTATTAAATTAGGTAAATTTCAACAGTATATAATATGGAAGGGTCTTAATCTTGATATTTAAATCAGTCAGATAAATTGATATATATAATATATTTTTAAAAGTTTTTTTAAATTGGACATGTTATTTGGTGTAGTAAATAATACTGTAGGCTCTTAATCTGTATTATTTAAGTTAGGTGAATTTGTACAATATATTTCGTTGTGGGGTCTCAACTGCACTGTTTCAAATTTCTCACTTAAATTTGTAATGTTGGAATTTTGTAGCATCTGAACCCTAATATTTAAACTCTTTAGGTCAACTTCTTTTTTCTCTACTAGAAAGCACTTTGGCTCAACAGCTGCTGCTTAAAATGTGCTCTATAAAGGACAGGGACTTAACGTGCTTTGATTAATGTGAATATTATCCCCCCAAAAGATGTTATAGTGTATTGCATATGTGTTTATTACATTTTTCTAGAGTGGTGTGCAATAAAAGGCAACTATAGAGACACATATCAATTTTTAAAAAAAATAAAAAAATTAAAGGCTAAAACAAGGAACCATCAGCAGCGGAGTAAAACTTTGGCGGATCTTTGAAGCGATGCACCAGCTGTACTTCCGGTGCACATGTAAACGCAGCAGCGTGATTTCCAGTTCAGACTGTGACTGTCTGTGTATCTTTGGCAGTTTTCTCTGATTTTTCCTCGACATGAAGCTGCTGACACACAACATGTTGACGTCTCATGTGAAGGGAGTCTCTAAAGGCTACCCGCTGCTTATCAAGGTAACACTCGCTCTGCTAGCAGCGCGGCTAATGCTAACTCTGACTTGAACCAGGGAGCGCTTTGAATGTTCTGTGTGGTTCGTTGTGTGGAAATGTAAGAGAGAGAAACGCTTTTGCCACCTTCTCCAGGTGTGTGTGTGTGTGTGTGTGTGTGTGTGTGTGTGTGTGTGTCAGTTGCTGTCAGAGCTAGTGTTGTACAGACAGCTAACGTTACGGTCACACACACATCGTTCACTGTAAAGTCTTGTCCTGTAATATTCGTGGAAATTGTATGTTTAGCGGTTTACAACATGTCAGAGCGTTCAGCTCTCTGATAAATAAATCTGATGTGATGTACCGTTTTAATACCTAGTTAACTAATGGTCAGGAAGCTAGTAAGAAATAAGCAGGTGTATATGATGAACTTGCTCATAATTTGTCACATAACATATATTTTTATTCAGTGACATCTCTAGCAGTTTCTGACCTTGTTTTTTTTTTTTTGTTTTTTTTTGCTCCTGATACGTTTTTACTCGATGTGGACTCAGTTTTCACTGCAATATAAAGTCAACCTCTATACAAACAGAGCAGCCATGGCTAGAAGTAGCGAGGACTCAAAAATGTCTGGTTAGCGGAGTAACATAGTTAAAATGCTTTAAATCAGAAAAAAATCAGAAAATAAAAGTTACATTTATTTGATTATTTATTTTACAAAAAATGACAAAAGCAAGAACCGAAATGTACAATATTTTGTACAAAAGCCCAAAGGTGCTACTAATACTGGAAAAAGAAACTGTGGCTCTGCCTGCTATAGATATCTGTACTTATCTATCTGCTCAGTGTAAAGTCTGCAGTTCAACCCAGTTCTGGTAAAATGTCCCAGAACTTTTGTCACATGCCTGTTCGTCACAGCTTTTAGTCACTGATAGCTTCTCCATGGCACTGAAGACTATTTTTGTTTGGTTTTTTACAGAATCTACTTGGAACAAATTTTTCATATGTGGCGAATTTTTAAGTGAGATGTGAAATAAAGTGAATTTGATTAACTATCACTGTTTAAAGCCCATATGTGTCGACTGTTCAACCCCAATGACAAACTAAACTGAACTTTATGAGCTTTACAAACACCGACATTATGGCCAGCCTGCTGTTTAGGACTCTATAAGATTGAATAAGTAGTGAGTGTGTTTGGTATCCGTAGTGATTCCCTTAAAAGTAAGAGAACGTGCTTATTCAGCATGTAAACAAAAGATTATACAAACATCTTAAAATACAATGCTTCATATTTATGGGACACTACACAATACAAAAGGTGAAAAACAGTTTACATTTTTGAAAAATCTTACTGTAGAGTAAACTGTTTCATGTACAGAATAGTTAGTAGAGAACAAGTGGCAGAGGAGGTGGTTTTGCATTCAGCAATAATGTTTAGGGGGAGAAGCAGCGACTGTTGATAAAGCACCCTGAATGGCAGCACTAATAGATTGCGTTCTCTCCTCCTGATGTCTTTGTTCAGGCAACTGAGGTGAAGGTGAACGAGGTCGAGTTCAACCCTAAGTTTGTCAGCCGGATGATTCCCAAACTGGAGTGGGGCGCTCTGGTCCAGGCTGCAGAGGGGGTGAGTTGAACGTCACTAGGGACTCAAAAAAAAATACTATAATATTGAATTATAAACCTGAGTACCATCACAGAGCGACCACATTAAAGATATTCTTTGATTTGGAAACATCTATCAGCTCTGCACATTGGAAAAGTTAGTGATTTGTATTGAGACAGATACTTTAAAATCATTTTGAGAGCTTAAAGACTATGAATTAGGAACTGCATGGAGAGGATCCTTTCAAAGGATATGAAAAATACTTTATTTATCCCAAAAGGGAAATTCAATTATTCAATTATTCAATTAATATGGCAGGTAGATCTTTCTGTGTCTTTGAAAACTTGCTGCGATTTTTATGTAGATTTATTCTGTCTTCATGTGAACTCTGACTGACTCTATGTTGTTTACAGCGGAAGTCTGTGTACTGCTTACCATCTACAGCAGCACTCCTTGTTCTTCTTGTCACTTTGCATAGTTGTTTATGACTCTGGTTTTATGGTATGGGTTGTTGTCCTGCTGCAGAATGAAGATGCCTCCTTGTTGGTACAGCATGATAGGAATGAATCTAAACATCATATTATGCTTTATGGGATTAAACTGTATTTGGAGAACTTTGTATGAACAGAACTAGTCAGGGGGGAAATGGCTGCAGACGGAGGGATTGTGCCTGAAATCCCCAGTATACAGCAACCATTACTGGGTGCTTGTGTTAACATTCAAATCACAGCAGCCCAGTTTGACATGTTGAATCTCTTTTCTCTCTACAGTTGGGTCAACGACAAGATCTGCCGGGGGAGCTGGTGTCAGACTATGAACAAAATGACGACTTCCTGAAGAAAGTGCACCGAGTGCTATTAGAGGTAAAAAGCCCAAAGACCTTCTATCAGAGCTGAAGGCACTGGTGTGTTGTGTTTCTGGTGTTAACGTGTGAATGCGGTTGTCCTGAAGAGTGATGTCATTTTTAAGGCCGAAACTAACAAGAGTTTTGTTGTTGTTGTTTTTCATGTTCAGTGAACCAGTTATTGTTTTCTTGAATTATCTTTAAGCATTTAAAATCATTACATCTATTGTTGTGTTTAACAAACTTTACAAAACCCAAAGATATTTACTTTTAATGAATACACCTGAGAGCTTTTGTGTACTTAAAAATGACCTAAATCATTAACTGATTGTCAGAATAGATGCAGATTAGTTTGTTTGGCTGATCAGTTCATTCTCTACTAGTTGCAGGTCTATTTTTTTTTTGTCCAGGGTTGCATACATTGTGTTGTGGGGCACTTTAAAATTTAATATCACACATTGTTGTAGCTCTTTGTTTTTTTGTTTTTTGTTTTTTTTCAGTCAGACATATTGGCACAGGCATGAAACCTTTCTTAACTTAAAAAGACAGAGTGCTCTGATGCTTTGTGTTCACCAAACAACATCCTTTCATTCTTGGTCTTATTTACAATGTGGATCCCTGCAAAGTTTTTTATTCTTGCTTTATTTTACAGAGTGACTCATTGTGATAATTATGGGATGTTTTTGTGTGAAATGCTTTGTGTATATTCACTGTCTCACAGTTGCTTTTTGTACTCGATGACCTCTTTCTATTACTGGCAACAGCAATTAGCAGCAAAGCTCTGATGTGGTTGTTTCCTGCGCAGAGTCTTGTTTTCCATGACTGCAACACATCCATTCATCAGAGGAAAGTGCCATTTATGTTGAGATCAAACTAAAATATGATAGTTTTAGACATTTTTCTAATTCAGTATGAACACTGCATGGACAGAAATATATTATCTGCCAAATACACGTGCAGGGTTTTCATTTTTAGGCGCTGCATGTGGAGGGGGTGCATCAGCATTTTCAGATTGTCTTTTTGAGCTCAACATTTGTGACAGACAATTTTCTCTGAGCTTACCGTGAATGGATTTTCGTCTTGGCAGCCAAACAGCTTACGGGAGCCTCCACAATCTCCTGCAGCTCAAACTGGGATCACGAAATACTTTTAGTGCTTATTAACTCTGAAAGATTCACTGTAAACGAGCTGAAAGCACTCGCTACATTCTCCATTCGAAAACAATATTGAAAATATTATTGTCTAATCTCTTATTATATGCTGACCTCTAGTATTACTCAGATCAGTATAATGTCCTTTGTCTTCAGCTGCAGATGTTCCGACTTAAATCTCAACAGTGGGTGTGGAAAATTCTGCCCAGGTGGCTGTTGAACACCTCGTTCCAAATCAGTGTGTGTTAATATGCTGCTGTAACATCCTTCCCTTTTCTCGACAGACTTTCCTCAAGGTTTTGAGTCTGGCTTCAGGGTTTTGCTGTCAAAGTGTTACAAAGTTGTAAGCGTGCTGTTGTGTGCTTGCAGGTTTCCCAACCCTTGTTTGCACTGCAGAATTCTTAGATTTTTACTAACAAAGTCAGAAAGAAAGAAAAGTAAAATATTCGACTAACTCAGAATTTTTAGAAAAAAATTAAGTCAAATACATTTGTTCCAGGTGGCCCTAATCTTCAATCTTAATCTAATTCAGCATGTTTTTATTTCAACAAATGTCCAAATATAGTTTCCTTTCCTTGCGTTTTTTTGCAAACATGAACTTATCTGATCTTCTGATCCCTTAAATAATCCAAAAAATAAGACAGACAGACAGCCTAACTAAAACACAGTTATTATACCGGGCCTGTAGGTTAGTGTAGCTCTTTGAATTGGGTCAGTGCAACAATATGAGAAATGATGAAGAAAAATTAAGCACCGGATGCCCCCAAGTTCAAAATGACTGCCACAAAAAATATAAAAAATTAAGTTCTCTGATTATTATTTAGCTGTCTTTGCAAAAACGTATCTTTTTCTCACAGCCCAGCAGAAAATGTCTCCTGGCTCTTTGCCAAGCAGCATCTACCCCGACTTGAGGCTGATGCCAAAGTGGAAGCACCTTAAAGTGCTGCAAATAATCTCTGGCTCCCTCGAGATGCAAAGTCAGTAATATTTTCAACAAGTCATTATGGTAATCGCTGAATGCTGACCCTTTAGTAAGATCAGAAGTCATAATTTTTTTTACTCTGGTAATATGACTTGAGAGCTGTGCTGGCAAGACCCCCCTGTTGAGAACCACTGTTTTAAAAGAATGGCAGCATTACTCTCCAGACGTGTAGTTAAGAGTTACACTGACTGACTTCCAGGATGTTGTCATGCACTATATTATGTATACACTGTATATGTTTGATTATTATACCTGCTCTGTTAGAACAACGTAGCTATTTGTCAGTTCTTGATGTAATGCCAACCTCAGACGATAAGACTTCAGAAGTCCTTATTTAACTGAACTATTCTACACAACAGTCGCTCATGTCTTGATGATATTGTGAAGCTCAGACTACAAAACTAAGCACAGGCAAGACGTTCTAGTTACAGAA
>NW_007577770.1:936830-993114 GCF_000690725.1 Stegastes partitus | reverse complement strand
TTCTCCACCGCTGCCTCCTCCGTCTGGAACTCTCCCCAAACACATCAGAGATTGATGCATCGACCGATCTGTGTTGAAATCACTGCTCAAAACCCAACTTTTCAGAGCTGATTTTAATGTGTGATTGTCTTGTGGTATGTTCATTTTGTTTGTTGTTGTCAAAATTCATGTGAAGTGTCTTAAGTCCCTCAGGGAAACTAAGCAAATTAAGTCAAATAATGTTGTTTATATCCAAGCTCCTATGAACTGTACTAAGATGCGCAGCTGTTACTGCAACTTGTGCAACAAAAAAAAAAAAAGAATGGCTGCAAAAGGGTGAATCTATTTTTCCAAGCATCACAACCCAGCAAAACAACTTTTTCCTTTTAATGTATTCAGTACAATACCATTTGGAAAGTCTAGAAAAGTAGTGGGATTATTTTATTTCATGTGGGCGGGGAGCCAAGAGAATGTCAGCCGGTTCAGCTGGCGGGAATCTTTGTTCACTCGGTGGGCCGAGAAGGATGCTGAATCTCTGTGGGCCCTAAACTGTAAAAGCTTGTGGAACATTCGAGTATCTCATGGAAAGAAGCTTGGAAATCTTTTTTTTTTTTTTTGGCGTATGCACAACTAAGCAACTTTAATTCAAATCACTGACACACCTTCTCTGATCCACCACTGAGTTGTGCTTACCAAGCCCGTGTAATACATTTTACTCCTCTGTCTCCCAGTTTGTCACACAAGAAGAGAACCCCAAATTTTGTAGCAATACTTTCTGGCATGCCAGAGGGTGATGACGTGTCTCAGGCTGCTCTGACTTGAGCAGCGATGTGGCTGCAATATGGTTTTTTGTTTTTTTTTCCAATCTCAGCTTAAAAGTTTGTCTGGGCCAAGAAAATCCTTGTAGTCTGAGCTTTACTTTATGCAGTGTTTGCTTTGTTTCAGCAGTGGGATGTGTTTCCAGAGTGTGAGAGGCAGTGTGAGATATCACTGTGCTCACTTTTACATGTGGCATTATAGTTTCACTTAACTGAAACTAAGAGACAGAAAGCAAACTATACAAACCAGCCTCAAACTGAAAGTAAAGTGAAAGCGTTTCCATATGCTGCGTTGTGCTCCATGGGGACATCTAGTGGCGGGTCTAACACCTTGCGTCTGTGTTTGTGTTGCAGGTGGAGGTGATGGAGGGCTGCCTACAGTGCCCTGAATCAGGACGAGAGTTTCCCATCTCCAAAGGAATCCCCAACATGTTGCTGAACGAAGACGAGGTGTAGACAGCCTCTCTGTGGTTTTCATTCGCAACCTTCCTCCCCCCCAAACTGTCACTCTGATGGGACTGTGTGTGTTCAGAGAGAAGAAGGAGGTCGGACTCTGGTTTGAGTTAGTGCCATGAGAAAACGGGCCACACTGTTTGGTTGATTGTAGTTATGACATTTTAAATGGGTGATTGCTGCCAGCCGAGGGAAAAGATTTGACGAATAGCAGATGGAAATGTTCCCCGAGAGTAACCCCCGGTGGTTTAATCTGTATTTATTTTTGTAACTGTTTGGCTATTTTCTTTTTCTTTTTCAATAAAACTGTCCAGATTTTCATGACAGCCAAAACCGTTAGGTTTTTGTGGAAAATATGGATTCACTTATATTACAGATTTGGTAAAGTATAACCCCTGAGAGGCAGGCTCTGAACCCCATCTCGCCCTCTCTCAGGGTTTAAGAAAGTGCTGAGGGCCAGATGACGTGGCAGTGGCTTGCCTATATTTGGCTTTGAGGAAAAAGAGGCAGAAAAAGCAGCAAGGCTAGAAGTTGTTTTTGAGGAAGTCCTTTTCTTTTTTTTCCTCTTAAAGCCACACATTACTGCTCTCTCACACACACACACACACACACGACACCCCACCTGGGCGGGCTCCTGTGATCTGTGATGCCCCACGGTGTGTCTGAGCTGTTTAGATTGCTCACAAAAAGTGCTGAGGTCCATGTTGACAAATTAAGCGTCTTTCCAATCATTTTTGGGTGTCTGAGACGAAGCAGCAGCAGTCAAGTTGGAACAGGAGCCTGTTTGTTCGCAGGCGGTGTTATCATTTTTAGAAACCTTGCCAGGACAGACGATGAAGGGGGGTTTGCCCTGACCAGAAGCCTAGAGGCAGCCTGAGTCTCTCCTACCTTTCCCTTCTACTTACAGCAATTACAGGCCTGCACCCGCAACTATAATAACGGTATAATGGGATGGCAGCAGAGCAGCAATAAAAGCCGCCCCTGACAGATTAACAGTCCTCTCCAAGTTCTGAGCTGTAATTAACAATGAGACCGGAGAGGAACAGAGAGAAAAGAAAGGAGCTAGATTGAAAGCTTGGAAAGATAAAGATAAAGTGAAGGGATGGGCTGTCTTTAGAGTGATTTAATAAAATTAGGAAAAGCCTTTAATTGTCAGCATGGACGAGTCAGAGCTAGAGCCATGCTAGAGCTGCATTTTGAAATCTCTGGAATGGATTTCTTATTTCCACAGTTTCCATGTGATCATTTTAATGTTACATAAATATTGAAAATAGAGGGTGTTTTTTTTCTTTTTTCTTTTCTTTTTTTAAAAACCCATTTTGGAAAATATCACTGTCATCTGTGCAACAAAAATGAACCTTACTAAAGACAACAAACTGTTAGCTTCAGTTAGCTTAGCAATAAGACTGAAAACAATACACTGGCTCTGTCCAAAGGTTAAAAAAAAAAAATTCTACCAACAATAAACAACAAAAAGCTGCAATTCTACATGTTTTTTCTCATATTTTGGACATACACAAAAATATCAATAAAATCACAAGTTTACATGTCAAATGTAAATCAACATATAAAACTAATTTTTTGAAGAATTAAATTTCCTTTTTCATAAGAAATTATTAATTTTAACATGAAAGGACATAAAACATTAAGAAATGTATTGTATTGTCATTTCACACATTTAATTTTTTAATTTAGTTAAAGAAACTCAAGTTCAATTTAATATTGTAAATATACTTCTGAAATTAGATAAAAGTAGTGACAGGTGACAAAAAGAAAAATATCGCTGTTTTTAAGAAAAGTAAATACAATTTTTGTTGTCATTCATTATTCATGTCTCTCCCTCCCTCTCTCTCTCTCTCTCTATATATATATATACACACACACACACACACATATATATCATATGGTAACTCCATTTTTATACATGTAAAGATGTTTTTTTAAAAAGCCCAAAGTACACATAATCGCATGTAAAATTAAAGGTAGAAAGTGCATTTTATTTATGTGACATTGCTGTGTTTTTATGAGCTGGTCATTTTCTGGTATTTGTTGGCATCTTAACTGCTTGAATATTATCTGCATGTTTTTTAACAGTTTTTTTTTTTTTTAAAGAGTGCACCAGAAACTCTAAAGCTCACTAATTAACACGCCATATATCATTTCATTTAACCACACACTCACACACACAGATTATAAAGTGCAGTTCACACTTTTATGAGGAGTTCTGTGTTGGACTATTTCTTGGCTCTCAACTGGTTGCCAGGCAACGGGCCCAGCCAAGAAAATGTCGGCTGCTACACTAACTTCTGTGACCAAGGTAAATAGTCAAATAGTCTTATTACAGCGCAATTTTGAGGCACAGGAAGGTCCTAATTTCTGACATTTATACTTAAATTTCTCTCCTCGCCTTTAACAATTTTTTTTTAAAGGAACACAAAAATTCATCTTCTAGGAATCAACAAGTAGCTAGCTAACAGTAAAGATCACTGTTTATGGCACTTCAGGACTTCAGAAACTCATCTTACTGTCTCTTGACAGTGATGACTCCTTTTAAAAAGCAAAATATTTTGTTTACACTTGGCACATGTTAAACAAGATATAAAGTGTTTTTTTTTTAAAGTTCTACAGGAGTGGTAGGCAGCAGGCTAGCTGTCACCAACTGTTTTCAGTGTTTGTGCTAGGCTAAGCTAAGCTAACCTGCCGCTGGCTGCTATAAGCCCATCGGGAGATGTTTACCTGCGGATGGAGGGCGGTGCGAGCATTTTTGTGGGGGAAATAATTGCAAAATGCGCAGCTATGTGTGTGAGCCTCTGGTGAGAGGAAGATCACCCACTCCCTGCACTCTGGTGGCATCCCGCCCCACCACCACCACCACCTCTCCACCTCCTCCCTCCCTCCCTCCTGCAGACTCTCTCTGTCTGGAGCTCTGTGCGTCTCACAGAGGAGCCGCACAATAATGGAGTCACATCATGCAGCAGGTCTCGGTGTTTTCAGCAGAGCTTTCAGCCCAGCGCACATCAGGCTGCAGCTCTTTTAAACCAGGGATCTGTAATTCACTGTAAAGGTTCCTGTTTTTTGAAATTCACTGCACAAGGACTTCTTTCATATGTTTTCTGCGTCATGTCTTTTTATGTCGTCTGACTTTTTCCGTGTTTTGATGTTTATATGAGGGGCATTAACAGGCCCACCATGGTTTTTCCAACATAAATCATCATTTTTTTCCTACGTTTTAGTGCAGGCTGCTTTCTGTTTACCTATACGGGGGAATGGGAGGACCTCATTGGGTTTTTTTTAAGCTGTAAGTAGATTTTCTGAAAGCGGATATGGGCCCGTTTTTTGCTCCACAGATGGCTCTTTCGGAGGTGAAAGTACGGGAGCTGCGCTGCTTCACATGAGCCGCTCAGGTTTCTGGTTTCTGGAGGACTTGCGACATGGGCTGAGCTCCTGTGATGGTTCTTTTCTCCTGAAAGCTGATCAGTTATCTGAGGATGGACGACGGAAAACGGAGACGGATAACATTTTAAGTTTTCGTTAAATATCTTTCTCACCTTTTACACGCGGAGAGCGCGCACGCACCGGCACGGCACACCACAGCTTTCAGCGCACCAGACTGGAACTGAAGCAAAATTTCCAGTCTCCAAAAGTTCAGGGTTTGACAGTGCTGTTTGGTGGTTGTGTGGTTTTTCTAGTAGTGATTTTTTTTTCATTGCATTTGTAATTTTTTAGATTTAGCAGTTTAAATGTAGATTCTGTAAAGACTAAGTGACAATGCGTCGTTTCGTGTCTGGTGTTAAACTCGGCGGGTGCATGTATGACAATGTTATAAATTTATAGCAGAAGAAGTGCGGTTTTGACCAAAATAACTTACTAGAACTGGATAGTGGGGTTTGAAAATATCCATTTAACTTTCCGAGGCTCTGGTTTAACGCTCAGTTTTACATTTTAAATCCTTTTACGCACACATTTTTTTCGCGCTTGGTTTTGGAGACGCAGCTTTAGTTACAGTCCATCGGTCACTTCAAGGGGAATATCTCCGTCCCTCCCACTCCTCCCCGGACAATGTGGCTCCCCCGCCTCTCGCTGCTGCTGCTGCTCCGGTTCTCCGGTGTGTTGCCGGTGGAGGGGATCAACACGTGCCAGTCCATCAACCTGGACGCGCAGAAGTCTCGGCGCATCGAGGCGGTGCGCGGACAGATCCTCAGCAAGCTGCGCATCCGCAGCCCGCCGGACGACGATGACGACGACGAGGCCCCGGTGCCCGGTTCGGTGCCGCCGGAGGTCATGCTGCTCTACAACAGCACGCGGGAGCTGCTCAAGGAGCGTGCGCGTCTGGGCGAATCGGCGTGCGAGCGCGAAAGCAGTGAGGAGGATTATTACGCCAAAGAGGTGCAAAGGATCGACATGAAGCCCCCCCGCACCGACACCAGTGAGTTGTGTGCTGTGTGACAGGGGTTTCCTATGTGCGGACCGCGGTCCTCAGGGGTCACTTCAGAGGGGAGTTCTTGTGGGCTACACTTGATCCAGATCACGTTTTGTAACGGCTCATTTGGCCCTCATGATAACAAAACGAAATGTGAGCAACTTAATTTAAAAATGGCAGCAGCTGTCAACTTTTGCACTATGAACTTTTCCTTCTGTTATTAGAAAAAAGTGGCTGAAGATCATTTTCTTCCATCACTGTGCTAGAAGTCTTTAAATCCCACTTTAATAAAAGTATCAACATGTAAAAACTCTTTTGCAAGGTCCTGCCCTACAATAATATCAGCAGCAACACAGTGGAGCCATTGAACCAGTGAAGTGGTTTCTGAATAAACTGCTGCTGGTTGACACACAATCATCCCTTCATTGTTGTATCTGGTCCATGTGTGACTACTCTGTGTCTGCTTGGGCAGTCCAGTCAGTTGAAATGTACTGGTGTGCTTATATTTGTAGCATTTGTTAGTTCTATATAAATACTTTAAAGAATCTAACATGAAGGAGATAGATTGGCACTCTAAGTGTTTATTCATTTACGATAACCTATTTGTCAATGTAACTTGTAGCAAAAGTTAGAATTTTACATATTTAGAACTGTGTATTACTATTTTGTATCTGTTTATACACCAGCCTCCAGTTATGGATGTGCATAGGAGAAGTTAAAGTTGCTGCCAAACACATGAATTTAGACTTTTAATTATAGCTACATCACAGTCTGTTGTAGACCAGATATTAGATATTTATGTATTTCTTATGGCTGCTACCAGTCCAAGCCAGCAGTTGCAGTAAATTGAGTAGAAAAGTACAATATTTTTCTGTGAAGTGAACTCTGAGGTGAAATTTAATAAAACTCTTGACTGAAGTCAAACTATCTTGGAATTTTCCATAATTACAAAATTTGGCTAAATGGTCATAAAATACAAAGTTTGCCTGTGTGATTTCCTGTTTAAATAAGAGACACTGCGGTGAGCTGCCGCCCATCGTAGAACTGTAAAAAAACAAAAACAAAAACGACTGCAGATGTACCTTTGAGCAAGGCTCTTGGTTCTCTGAGTCCTGCACTACAGCTTAATAAAGTTGGACTGCCAGCTGTAGTTGTCAGCAGGCAGCTGTCGCATTAAAAAACAAAACTTGTTGATTATCCTTATTTGGGAGATTTTAAGATTAATGATGCTGGATGCTACATGGCACGTAATTACATAACTGTCTAGGTGGTAGGTGATGTTTCATACAGTGAAACCCATGGACACAACAATCACCCATATATTAAACATAGGACCTGACACATTTAGTCTCTGTGCCCAAACCTATAATTTAGTTCCAAGACGCTCATCAGCAGTAATTATGTCCGAGACAATGCATCAGTCCCACAGCGCTGTTTTAACAAACAGTATAAATACAACACTGTCTACAGTCATGAGAAATCTTTGGAGCATTCGTCACGCTGTGTTTTTTTCCATCCAGATGTGGTGCAGCCGGTAGCGCCCAACCCCCATTACAGAGTCGTCCACTTCGATGTCAGCGGTGTCGACCTGACCAACAGCACCCTGGTCAAGGCTGAGTTCAGGATCTTCAGAGCTCCCAACCCGCAGGCCCGGGCCTCGGAGCAGAGAGTGGAGATCTATCAGGTAACCACCAGGCTGACACAGAGCAAGAGCTATCTGTTTATCACTGTTTATCACTTTGACGCAGCATAACCACCAAACTAACCATCATTGTCAGCAAGACAGTTTGAGTTCTGTCTTTTTAAGCTTTTACATCCAAATAAACCAAACTTTTCAGGAGGTGACACTAAATCCAAACTTTTTGAAATCCCGTCAGACCACATTTGTCTCCTCTTCTTATAAAAAAAATCAAGAATTTTCCAGAATTTGGGCTTCAGGCCAGCAATTATTATGACACTAAATCTTCACAAATTGAACAGTTTCAGTTTTGGCTCGAGGGAGATTCTTCACACCTTACAGTATACACTAGTTGTAGGAAAGGGGGTCGTCATAATTTATATGCCTGATGACAGATTAAGATGTCATTTATTATTTCACTTTTAAAAAAGTGTGCTCTGAAGTAGGAACTGAGAAGTTGAACCTCCTCCACTCCATCACTGTCCTGTCCTCCTGTGTTTGTTGTGTCAGTTGCTAAAGCCAGATGAAGAAAGCACCTCCACTCAACGTTACATTGAATCCCGCACCCTTCAGCCAAGGGCCAAGGGAGCCTGGATCTCAGTGGAGGTCACCGAAACCATTAAGGACTGGGTATCAGATCCAGGTCAGCCTCATCACCAGCAAGCCATTTCTCATATATGGCATGCACCAGTGTTTATGTAGTTTATTCCCTCATGTTTCCCTTTTTTTTACTTCTTCCTACTGCAGAGAATAATCTTGGCCTAAAACTGGGTGTCCACTGTCCCTGCTGCACCTTTGTCCCATCCACCAACAATATCGTTCCCAACAAGAGTGAGGAGCTGGAGGCCTTGTTTGCTGGTTTGTTGCTGCTCTCTTTTGTTTTCACTGCACTTTGTGATAGCCCAGTCAGACATTTGTGTGCAGGGTGGATGCTACTAAATGCCTCCTGTTCCAGAGAGACTGCTTGATGTGATCGACATGCCAGTAAAGACCTAGATTAAGATTCAGCCTGATTATAATGAATAATGTGTGTCTTCAGAGCTGTAGCCACTTTACGAAGGTTGATCAAAAAACTCCAAGATGTTTTCTAGTGCATGTGCACAGAGCACAACGTGGTCATGAGCGTGCAACATGTGGAAACAGTAACTACCATGAGTCAGGGTGACAAGTAAGACCGCCTCATCAACAGCAGGACCTTTGCTACACACATTTGTGCGACCATTGGTAGGTTTGTGATTTCTTCAAGCACAGAAAACTTGAGCAGATAAGAAAATGTCACATTTTGTGTCAGTCAGCAGCCGAGTTGATCCAACCTTCAAGTCAAAGATCATAACTGGTGAAAAGAGGAGGGTTTCTGGCTACCATCAGGAGAAGAAAAAACAGTTTTCACACATTTGGCTCCCTGTGACTTTCCCAAAATGAAATTCAAGTTGAAGATTCAGGACATGTCATAGATGGTACTTGAAGTATTTACATGACAGGACTGCCAGTGAACGTTACAAGTGTAACAGAAGCGTTGTAGCAACATGGATGGCAGCCACCTTTATGTATGTTTTTTTTTTTTTTATCTAGTCACAGTCTTAACTTTTTGATCAACTCTAGTATGCAGATGGTGGTTGTTTGTAGAGGGCTGTTCAGCATGCAATATTAGTCACATTGGAGCTGCACGTGAAAATAAGCTGTTGAGCTAACCGCAGCACATTAATAAATAATCAGGACAGTCAGTGTGCCAGAGATTTGATGCACTAAAACACTGAAGCCAAACTCCAGTTTTATTCCAGTGGCCACAGAGGTGAAAAAGGCAAACTTAACAGAGAGGAAGATTTATTGCCACTGCAACGAACCTGCAGGTCACAAAACGTGAACATAAATAGAAAGTGTTGTGTAAGGCGCCTTCAAAATGATTCATGAATTACTTGCACACTATCGTAGAGTCGAATAATGGAGAACCTGTTCTTCCACACACTGTGATACTATTGAATACCAGACTGTCTGTGTTGCTTCACTTAGGCCCCCAAATTATGGCACTTTCCTCAGGATTTACTCGCAGCTGAGCCAAGTTGAAGTTTTTTCACACGTGGAAACAAATTCAACTTGTGATACTGATGTAAGACAAGCGGGGGCTTGTTTTGAGCTCTTGTGCTCCTGTAGGCCAGAAAGAGCCAGAAAAACCATGAAGTCAGACAAACAGTCAGACCATCATTCCTGGTTGAGGAAACATCTGTATCGCATATTATTTCTGTCCTCATACTGCTGTATTTGTTCAGCAGTGCTGGAAATGTGTAGAACCAACTGCCTTCTGCCTTCTCAGAAAAACACAGTCATGCAGATTGAAATTCAAAGCTGGAACAGCAGCAATTATGAACAGAATTTGTGGTTAATACTGAATGTGAATGACCGCAGAAAAATGTGGTAGTTCATATTCAGTATGAACCACTGTTGGTGGCCCTTTAAAATTAAGTTATGTCTCCTCACAAATGCTGGTCACAGGTTGCAAGTATATAGTTGTGAGCACTTCACTTTGCAGGTTGTTGTTTCATTTGAGTAGTTTTTCTGAGGATAAGGAGGGACAAGTATCCCATATCGCGCAATAACAAGAGAGAAAAATACAAGAGAAATTAACAGAATTTGTGCAGCAGAGTAAGTTTTGTTCATATTTTCTTTTGTAGTACTCAGTGTGTGACCTCTTTAGGTTCATCCTGTGACCCTTATGTGTAGTGAGCCCCCGGCTGGGAACCGCTGTACTAATGTCACACTGCTTTTTGTAGGTTTGGATGATGAGCGGCTGCGACAGATGAGAAAACCCGGTCAGGTTAAAGGCCAGGCGGACTTCAGCACCAAGACGCCACACCTCATACTCACGCTGCTGCCCAGTGACAGAGTGGACAACCCGGCCAAGAAGAACCGCAAGAAGAGGGCGGCGGCCACAGACACCACAACCTGTGCTCGGTAGGCCACCAACCAGCCACTTGTGTGTGGTTTTGTGTGACTGAGTGACAGCAATGATGCTCCTGCAGGAATTGTAGTTTTATAATTCAAAAATCTAGTTGCGGTGGGTGCTGAATTTCACGTTTTTTTTTCCTCTGACCCTCTTTGCAGACTATTGTGTGGCAAAACTAACAGTTCTGACCCTGTGTTTAGACTACAGGCCAACAGGCATGCAGTGTTTTATTTAGACTACCTCACGCTGCAGGGGAAAACTCTGGCAGCCTTGCATAGTCATTACCTTGTGATGGCTAGTTCTTCAACGGTGACCTGTGGTCATTTTCCCATGACCCATCTTTGGGTCCTTGCCACAGACCTTGAAGAGCAGGATGGGAGTTGAAATGCATATGTCTGTCTTTGTGTTTCTCAGTGGCTCAGACCAGGGTTGTTGCCTGCGCTCGCTCTACATCGACTTCAGGCGTGACCTCAACTGGAAGTGGATCCATGAGCCAAAAGGTTACAAAGCCAACTTCTGTGCCGGCAACTGTCCATATCTCTGGAGTGCCAACAACCACTACAACATGGTAAGTTTCAGGGTTCACCTGCCTTTGTAAGATGACATATGGCTACTGAATATTAACCCTTTGAACCCCAAAACCTGCCAGTGGGTTTGAAAGACATGTTATCTATAAAAACTTCCAAAATTACATGATTTATAGGAGCCATAAAAACAAAAAAGAACCATCACTCGTGGCAAACTTCTGGGACTTTTCAGCTGAACTGCAGGCTGTGCAGCAGATGTCAAGACAAGTTTGGAAACTACATAAAAATATAAATAGTAAAATATCTCTAGCATGTAGCTTCACTTTTTTTCGGCACCTGTCAGCACTTGAAAAATGTTGACAATAGGGATACCAGGATTTTAAAATTTTTGTAAAATAATCAAATTTTTTGTGATTTATGATTTTACAAAAGACATTTCTGAGTTTTCTCTGTTTCTATCCATGGTTGAGCTGTTTCCATAGAGGTGCAGGTCATAATATTGCAGTGAAATTGAGCCCACAGTGAGGAAGATTTTGGAGAACTGTATGTTAAAGACAGGTTGTTAAAAGAATAAAGTATTGTTTTACCAGTGTGCTGACACTAATATCAAAAAATTTCAGGCAATACCGCAGGCCAACATGTGACTCAGTCCAGATACGAATTCCCTGATATTAGCAGCTCATTTTGTGACTTCCTACATCTTTTCAAAGCCCATCAGACCACAACCCAGACTAATAAATTATACTACCCTCTCTGGTGAGGTCAAGCAAAGACAAATGTGTTCTTTTTTCCAAATTATATTTTTGCTCCAATCTGAAGATTCATGACCTTTTGTGCTGAATAAGTCCAATGGAAACAGTGACAGACTTCTCAGTGCAGACACAGCCAGATTACATAAACAGAAAACATCTGTGATTGTCAGAAAAATCCAAGTAGCCGCTCAGACTTTCTGGTAAAACACTCTGGTTTGGACCAAACTCCAATCAACTTTCAGCCTGATTTTTAATGCACAGAAAGTTTGAAATGCGGGTGGCGCTTCCCTTAAATGAGCTTAAAGTGCATTGTTTGTGGCAACTAAACACCGCGGTTAGCTAAGATTGGTTAACCCCAGTGCCATAAATGGGCTGCCACCTCACAGAAGCCTGTTACAGAACATATAGGTTTATGCAACACAGCGTGTTTATCTCGTTCAGCTTACAGCTGGACCTACAGCTTCACTTTACTTTTTCACTTTGTCTGTTTGCTCTAATATAGACATGGAGGATATCCACTTATATTTGACATTAAAGTTTGCTGTAATTTTGTTCTGCTGTCAAAATATGGCTTCAATTTCAGAGTTTGGCAGCTTTTGCTGTACTTGAAAGAGAAATAAGTAGACATATTGACAGACAGAGGTTATAGGATATGATGCCAACTCATATAACCTTCATCTAAAAGCCCCAGAAAACGAAATATATACATCTAAATATGCACCAGTCAGAATTCAGAGTTTATACAAAACCTTCCTATGTATTATTCATGAAGAGTTCAACTCTCTCTCATTTGGAACATGTGGATGTAATCTGATCATATTTTATTAAACAAACACATTCTAAATGTATGAAACATTTATTTGTTTAATACAGTCTATTAAACAAATTCAGTTAGACAGAGTTGGATAAGAAGATCAATACTACTTTCATATTTCTCATCTCATGAGGCTTAGCGTAGCACAGACACTAGACACAGATGAGCCTGAAATCTTCATCAAGGTGAAGAAATCAGGGAGCCAATGAAGACTTTGAAAAGTTACGTGTCCAACAAGTAATCACAGTAAAAACTTTTTTACTTTTATGAATCAAGTAAGATACAAATTTTAATTACTGAGCTTTGGCCAATATTGTTACGGACAGAGCCAGTCTTTATGTTATGCAACAATTAGTGGCTGCAAGTGGTGGAAGATGTATTCAGATCTTTTACTTAAGTAAAACAACCAGTACAGGGATGTAAAAATACTCTATTACAGACAAAAGTCCTGGATGTAAAATCCTACTAAAATATTGTTGAAACATCAGTGTGTCAGAAGGATGTCACTGCTGTAGCTCGTCTGAAGTACTTTATACAGAATGTTTTTTCACTGAAGATGAATCTGAGGGGTTGTCAAATGATGAATATGAGAGGAAAGAAGAAAAACAAAGTTCTAACATGCAAATCTGTTTTTAATTTTTGGACTTTTGATGGTAAGATATTGGAACATTTATTGAAATTAAACCATTTGAGTTGAGGGGAAAAAAAATCAATATTACGTGGAGCTGATAATATATGCAGCTGAAGTACGACCCAGACTTCACAGTGCTTTATGTAAGACGGCAGAAGCCACAAGGGTTGGAAACCACTAGTTTCATATTAACAGCGTGTTGTATTTAAAAACCTGTTGACAGTTATTATCCACTGTGTAAAATCTTCATCTGAAAAGTAGCTAAAGCTGTCAGATAAATGTAGTGAAGTGGAAACTACAGTACGTCCCTCTGAAATGCAGAAGGAGAAAACAGCAGGACTTAATCACTCTATTCGATTAAATGTACTTAGTTACTTTCCACCACTGGCTATAGCCTCACATTTACTATACGGATGCAAAAAAGGTATCAATCATCTTATCTTATCTCGTGCCCTGTTTCAGAAAATGTTCAACTATTATGTGACAGCTGCCGATAAAATACCTGAAGACTACTTAGAAAAAAACTGTGTTCATGCATGACCTTATTATTCATTATTAAACTATAAGAAACTATAACATTAAGAATCTATATTTTCATGACTTTAACTCCTTGTCATTTCTGTTCCCTGGTCAGATCCTGCCGCTGTACAACAAGCTGAACCCTGAAGCCTCCGCCTCGCCCTGCTGCGTTCCTCAGGACCTGGAGCCCCTCACCATCATGTACTTCATAGGCCGCACACCACGTGTTGAGCAGCTCTCCAACATGGTCGTCAAATCCTGCAAGTGCCGCTGAGGGAGGCAAGTTCAGACGGAGCAGTGAGGGAGGCAGAGAGGAAGAGAATGATGACAGGACCAAAGCTACAAACTGCTTCTCTCAGGGGGGAATAAATTGAGGAGGACCGACGGATCCTCTGTTCATTAAGCTTCGCTCGTTGATCACCTTTGGCAGACTTTTGAGATGTTATTTTTTTACGCTACCTGACTCAAATATCAGGATTTTGCTCCCAGTTTTCGCAGGCATGACACCTTCTTCACTCTCTGGAACTTTCCGTTTGATATAGGACACTGTAAATAAGACGACATAGCTCTATTAAACCTGTACTTGGATATTGAAATTAAAAGGCGGTCTTGTGTAATTTGGCCACGTTTGGCGCGCCTGCTACAGAAAAAGGATTCTTTTTATCAGGATTTTGATGCTGCCTCTGTCGTATTCCTGCGGCCGTGGGCAGCGGAGTGCGCCAGACTGTTTGCTTTAGGTTTGAAGGTGTTGATAGGAAGGAGGCGGTGTGGAAAAGGCTGCAGACTGAGATCTTTAGGCAGAGGAAGCAGGGAACAGATAGAAAAGAGAGAGAGGAGCTGTGTCCAGGCAGAGGCTGTGCCAGCTCTCTGCGGTCCCCGGCTGAAATCTGCCCGGCGTAAACAGGATGTGAAAGATTTCCAGACACCAACCCGACCACTCACGGAACGCTAGATTTAAATGCTCCCCTCATCTCCTCTGTCTCTCTCTCTCTCTCTCTGCTGCTCGAGGTTCTGGGATTTGTGGTGGGAGGAGAGAGGGAGAAAAGAGAGGCTTTGAAAATGAGACGTGGGATGGATGATAGGGCTGTATTTGGAATGGCTGCAAGTTTGGAAGGTGGTATTTTGCAGCCTTAGCAAATTTGTAACTATTTGGGTCTGGCTCAAACATTCCATAATCACACTCTCGTGCTCGTTTTCTGAATGTGCATTCATTATCTTATTGTAAAAAGCTGTTGACTCATTGCTGATCCTGTGCTGTGATTATATTTTGTCATACCTATGTTTACCATCAGCCCCACTGATTCACTCAGTCTCTCTCTCTACACCCAAGTGTCCACATTGACCACTTTTGATAGAATGTCTAAATGCTGAAAATAAAAAACATCCCCAGGGCTCATTTTAAATATAGGCTCTCTGGTATGCCAGTGGTTTGTGTGTGAGAGGGAGACAGAGAGCGACTGGGTGTGTGTGTTCGTGTATGTGCGTGTTTGTGTGTGTGTGCAGCTGGTGAGGTCATGCGTGATAGTACAGACATTATTCCTCAGCTTTTATTGTAAATTTTTATTGTGATTGTCTATAAAAAAAACGTCTGCAGCAGATGTTCGCTCTGTGACCCTGCTAAAAGTGAGATGTGGAATTTTTTTTATTTTGTTTTATATTTTGGGTGTGTGTTTTGAAAATCTGGTTGACAATAAAGTTTTAGTTGAATAGGAAGCAGTTCAGTCCCGACAAATACAAGGTTGTCACAACAACATCCAGTTTTAGATGTATTAAGCCAGTCAGTGGTTTTCATGCAGTCACTGCAGTTATACCGTGGCCACAGGAAATATTCGTTTTGAATCGGCTGGCAGTAAAATTGTGTAACTGGATACCTCAAACATTATTCTGGTCAACACTTTATGCAACTGCTGGTCTAAGTGAATCTGCAGAGTAGATTAATGGACTTAAATCGCAAAAACACATTTTTGCGATTTGGCCCTGCTGATTTCATGCTACATTGTCCAGGTTTTTAGATATCTGGACTAGAGCCTGAACAATACTAGAGATCTGGGGCCAATATAGATTTTTAGGGAGTAAAAAAATGTCAAAGTGGATTATGTGTTAACATTCTCTACATATACTAGAGGTATGGAAAATGATATGGTCATTGTGTTTTAATTTTCCATTAATGTATTTTTATGAAATTGTTATCTGCTTAAGATGAAGACACCACTTGACTCCGCACGACTGTCTGCTCAGCTGTGATACATACTCTGCTACATGTGCTGCAGACAGAGCTGGGAGTGTTGTAAAGAATGGAGTTGAAGCTGCACTGCTGGGAAAGCTATGGGGCATATTTACCCCATTACCCCCGCAATTAATTTTCCTTCTGCAACACAGTTAATCAACCATCTATAAAACCATAGTATGGAGACTAAAACACTAGAATCCATGTTTAAAAGTCAAACATGTGTTGCCAATATAGAATGTAAATGCTTCTTATTTCATGAAATCCACCACAGCTTCCCAGAAATATCACCGATATTACACATTAGTATTGTCAGTGATAGCTATAGCTCTGCTCAGAGCGCAAGGTCAACCAGTGGTGGAAGAGAAAATTGTTAACATGTTTGCATCAGGAAGAATTGTGATGACTTTGGTGATCCACAAACAACTTTCACTTTATTCCTAAACACCTTTCTCATGAGCTTCCACTGTACTTTGTTGCGTGCAAATTAGGAAATTTGAATCTGCCGTGTCCTCCATTTTAGTTAACAAATGTTAGCAACATTTGTTAGCAAATGTTAGCATGCTAGCAATTGTTAGTGTCAGTTTGCAAGTATTAGCATGTGGGCAACTTTTTTGTGTTTTAGCAAATAATAGCATTTATACAGCATTTTAATAATAGCAACATTTGTTAGCATTAGAAAATGTTAGCTTGCAAGCAACAATTGTAAGTGTTAGAAAATGTTTTTCTTTTTTCATTTGCTGGTTAACTAAAATTGTAGAACATTCACCTGTTTAGCATGTGCATGCTAGCACGACCGCAGTGTGCAGCTAGCATGGCTACAGGCTGTTAACCGTGTTTAAATGTCATTTATCAAAGCTGTGAGCAGCACAAACAAACTTCTGCTGAGAAGTGAGAGCTACTGAGTATTGGACAGAAATCTCTATTTGAAAACCAAGGCCAAAGAAAAACTAAAATGTCTGCATGGCTGGATGCTGCTACACAGAGTATGTTTTTTAAAATGATTTTAATGAATCAAACCTTCAATTTTCCAAAGTTGAATTTCGTGATACGTCTGTCTTTACTGAAGAATCAAGTTTGTATTCAAACTGCTTCTGTTGTTAAAATAGCTGAAAGAGATACAAACTGTTCTGCAGCTGAGCAGTAAAATTGTTTTTCTAAGCCGCAGTGAGAACTCGGCCCCACTGTGTGTGTGTGTGTGTGTGTGTGTGTGTGTTGGGGTGTCAGGCCTCCCTCCCCCCTGAGTAAACTAGCCCCAGCATCTGTTAGTCTTTTCCACTTAACTACCCCTTGCTATATCCAACCTGTACTTATCCCACAGTAGCGCGCCTTGCTCCGGCTCACACTGGGTCCCTCTGTCCTTGGGAGGGACGTCTGCTGTGGATATCGACCCCCAGCTCCCACACACACACTTCTCTCTTCATAAACCATGTCTGTGCCTTTGACCTTGAAGTGTGTGTGCAGACCCTCAGGGCATCCAGAGCACACCCATGCATATACATACATTTATCCAGCTTGTTCAGCCTCCATATAGCAGAATATGTCATGATTCATGGCTCTGGTTCTTGACACGCTCGCCCACCCTTCCCATACTGACCAAAAATGTAAGAGAGCCTTTGATAAAGGCTGTAAAACGTTCTTAAGAATAACACAAAGCCACTCTCTCTCTCTCTCTCTCTCTCACATGCACCTTAAGGATTGGGCTCACAGTACAGGTTCTGACGAGGCTTTAGACTGAAGTCATTCCTATTTTTTCTGGCAGTTAAGTTAAAATACAGCTCTCGGGGCAACAGGACACCATAAACAGAAAATATAAAGTTATACAAGCAGCAGAGTGGCAACGAGACACAGGAGTAAACAGATGATACCGATCTGTGGCCTCAGCATTATTGAAGCCATATTCTTCAAGCAGTCAAACTTGGAGACCAGAGCTGTATTTGAGGCCCGCTGGGACAAAACAGCTGGGAGGCCAAACCCACAGAGGCCTGGCTGTTCTCTCTTTAAACAGATGAGGGCGTCATTTCTGGGTTTTCCTGCCCTGAAGGCCAACTCACTCTGAGGTAGAGAGTGACATTTGGTTATTGACAGTTTGATCAATCTGGTGGTGAAACATGCTCAAATTAATAACTCAATTAGCCACAATTAACAAACAAACAAAAAGAAAACTACTAAAACAAGCAGTCTAAAGCATGTCAAGTTACACGTCTAGACAATTTAAAGTGACATTAAGCAATTTTTTAAAATGTTTTATCCTTGTAAAACTTTACCAAATGTGTATCCTAATCACTAAACTTTAATCTACCTTCACAACATGTAGCTCACTGATATAATCATTAGTTTCATTTTGTTCTTTATTGTTCTTTTCAGTGAGAACCATGAAAACTTTAGGTTGTAAATTTAAAAAAATAAAATAGATTCTTTAAAAATGTAGTTATTCACATTTAAATTGATAAGCCTTTAACGCAACAGTTCTCTCATTTATTCTGTTATATGGCACACAATGTAGTTGAAATGTTGCACACAAATACTTGTTAGTTGAATGTTTGTTGTGTATATATATATATATATATTAATGTGACTGTTTTTTTTAAGTTTGCCTTTGTTTATGTACATTTTTATTGTTTAACACATAGTGGTGAATCAGGCCAAATATTATGTGCCAAGAACCTCGGTAGGCTGCCGCATGTAGATTTACATTTAGGATATGGCTGTTATTTAGATTGTTTGTTAGATTATGTGTGGGTTTACATTCAAACTGTTAAATTTAAGTGGCTATCTTTGTAAATCTAAACAAAGTTGTTTTATGCAAGCAAACAGATCTCTAACTCTCAGAAATTTGTGACTGCAAAAGTTTAGGATGCTGTTTTTTTGTAGATAAATGCACTGTTAATTTGAGCAGGTTCCACTTCTCCAACGGTTCCCCTATATCATCAGTCTGTTGTGTACATCTGAAATTTAAATGAGAGTTTGAGGCCACAGGTTTATTTTGAAACTGATCATATCTCAACCTTTTTATTGCACATGAAGACAAATTAAAACAAACAGAGAAACTGTAAAAACATCCTTCATAGGTCAGTCAGGCCTTTCAATGAAAATATTGCTGATGGGTCAAAGTCAGCACACTATGAGGCATCTACTTCTGCTTCCAGCCTTCTGTCAACAAGTGACAAAATATGTGGGAGCCTGAATCTGAGTGTGGATTCAGTCAGTTACTTATTTTGGCCCTGGTGGAGGGCAGAATGCCACGATATCCTCGTGTAGTAGTCCCTGGTTCTGAGTAAGCAGGAACTGACTGTTTATCTACCAAGAACCGAGTTCATTCAGGACTTTCAGGGTTCAGGTCTTGTCTCTACAGTGAATCAAATACACTATAACACATTTTATTTAGTTTGTACTATAAATGAAACTTTACTTTTTTTTCTGGGGTTCATTGACAAGTAATTAAAAAGCTGGGGATGGATCACCTTTCAGCAAACTGTAATTTAGGCATCGCATCGAGGAAACTAGACTTCTGCACTTTGTTTAGGCTCTAGTTTTAGGCTTTATGAAATCTAGCTGGTGACTGGACACATCAGCCAGTCCCAGGTCTTCGGACCTGAGAGCTGTACAATGAAGCAAGTTTGGCAAAACCAGGCTTTCTTTGCATTTGCTGGCTCAGCTCAACCTAAAATGCAGTAGGAGATATTGGATGTCACAACAGTGGTTATCAACTTTATTTGTTAACCAGGTTTTCTTCTTCAAACTCTGTGTGCGATCACATATAACGCGGCCTATGATGCGTCATTCGTCTTTTCTTACACACAATGTGAACCAATCGTGTGCTGCCTACTTCAGTCAAGAGGAACGGGTTGGTATAATGAAGAGCTTTGAATAAAATATAACCTTACAGTAAAAAATGTTGTTACTGTAAACAACACAAGAGAGGGATGCTCACAGGAAACAGCTAATGGTGGAAATTAATATATTTATTCAGCTGCTTATTTCTAACAGCTGATCTATAGAGTTCTTAAACGTTCCACTTTTTTTCTTTTAAACATTGAAGAAGTGCGTTTAGGTCTGACACTGTCCCATAATGAAGGATCTGTTTAATTCACTTGGTCTAGTCAAAGTAAAATTGTTATTGATCAAATATTGTCGGTCTTAAATACCAATAGACTAATATTTTTTTTTAATCTGCGTTCTAAACGGTGTTCTGTGCAAAACAAGTCAGGACTAAGCATAAAAACATATTTATGCATTTTCTGCATAACTAAATGAAAGTGTTTAAGTTCCCATGGCAACATAACGCATACAGTTTGTGTGACTGTAACTGCATGGCTTCGTTTAGTGGGATTAGTAACGTACAGCTCTACAGGTTTGCAGATGTATCATACTCCCTCAGCTGAGAATCTGTATCTGTCACACAGACTGCGAACAGAACCTTCTCTGGACCACTTTCTTCAGCTGTGCAGTATCCGTTACCATGGTGATGTAGCAGGTTAAAACAAATCAACCTTTGCGACACTGAAAACTCTGACTTTAGGCTCAACATACCTCCTTAACCCACTAATCTTGCTTCGTAGTACAGCCCTCAGATCACATGAGAGAGTTAAAAGAGCAACAAAGACCATAATATGAGGTGGAGGAGGTGTCTGAGGAAACCAAAAATGAATGCTGACTTTTAGCTTGATTATTTAGGTGCGTGCATATGCCAGTGCTCGTCTGATGGGATTTGTAAACATGTAAGTCACCGCTAACCTTTACAAAAAAACTTTGTTTCAGTAAAAACCTCTGTTTTTGTTTTCTGAAACTGTTCCCCTGTGATTCACAAGTTGTACTTAACTTTTTGTATTATCTTGAGAGACAAACTTGTCCTCAAAAATGAATTACAGTATGATTATTGACCCTGAGTCAAAACCCTTCCAACGCATAAAAAAAGGTTTTATATCACTCAGCATCTCAGAATTGGTACTGCAGGCTTTGCACAGTTTAAAGGTGCCTTGTGGAGTTTTCTTCTTCACTGTTAGCCACCAAAACACATCCTCATCATACATTTGCATCTTCTTATAGTTTGAAACCTGCATTAATTATAGCCATGATGCAGTCGTTTTCACTGCCTCTGTTGCCACATTACTGTGTTTCTTAACATGTTACTGCCGTCTGTTGATCAGTAGAAAGCGTGAAACTATTTGCTGGAATATGTCTTGCATCAGTGTGTGTCCGAGTGTGCAACAACTGTGCATGACCTAACAAGACTGTAAACATGTAAAAACACTCCTCCACACACAGCCTTCGGAGGAGTCAAAAGGTCCACATGGACCATTTAAGACAATCATCACAATTATATAAAAACAAAATACCGCAAAAGGAGTTCATGTTAATGTCAAATAACTCTGTGTGTGTGTGTGTGTGTGTGTGTGTGTGAGTGTGTGTGTGTGTGTTGAGAGGCCTGATAATCATCATTTTAATGGGTCACTTTAAGAAATGATGACGCATTCAACAGGGTTAAACTGAGGATAGGCAGCACATTAAAGGTGTGTACACAAGCAGAAAAACCTGCAGTTATTTATGTAGCAAAGGAGTCTTAAAAAATAATAAACTGTATCAGCCAAGAGGAGAAGTGGCCACAAGCAGAATCCTGCCAGCAGTGACTTAAGGACACTTGATAGTACAGTTGGTTCAAACCACAAACTTACAAATAACTTTGTTTTAACAGCTTTATATCTTTTTATAACTGAGGTGAGTGCACAAAGATCTGACTGATTTTTTTTAACCCTTTTTATGCCTTGAAAATATTCAAGAGCAGTTTCACAAACCAGCAGATCAAAGAAGCTCTTGAAGAATTAGTCACCTTCGTTTATCCCTTCGTTGACTTGAGTCATGTTGGTTTTCAGCAGTCTGGACCTGTATGACAGCATTACATGTAGGACTGTCACTAGTGTGACGGTGAATAATGGCCCTGCCGTGCTTTGAAACCAATGTCCTGTTGTTGTGGTTCGGCTCTCCACCCATTGTAGGGTTTTTCCCTCAGGAATCTTTTTTTAGCCAAGGTGGTAAGCCACCCAGATCCTGACGTGTAGAGTCTTGTGATCAGTTTTAGTTAGTACAGGATGACTTCAAGACACTTTAAATATATGTTATTTATGATATTAAATATGTCCCCTGCTGTCTTTCCCCTTTCTTTCTCCCTTTTAATGTCGTATTTCATGAAAGTGTTTACTTTTTCTTTAAGTTAGCGGAAGTGGTTGACGAGTGTTGCTGCAGGATACCCTGTTCGGACTTTGAAGCTCATTGTCAGTCCCCAAAAGTTAGCCTCACAAAGTCAGCTTAAATCTGAGGTTTAGTGTTGAGTACGTCTGTCAAGAATCGACTGAGCTCAGCAGGTGAAAACAAGATCAACAAAGTAGATAAATATGTGTAATGACATTTAGATAATGATGTGACTCATTCCCTCCTGACACTTGTCATCAACTATCTAAACCAGGTGTGACCCATTTTTAAGTCTAACATGATTCCCTCTTTGAAAGTTAGATTAGTCTCTTTCATCGGATTTATTTGTAAGTCTTGTGTTGAGAACAATGTAGGAACAACCTTCAGATGTCGTTTTAGTCACGCTAGCGGTGACTGGTAAAGTCAGGCCATCTTAGCTGTGACCGCAGAGGAACAAAGCAACATTTCTAAAATAATTTAGTGAGGCTAATCATAAATACTAAAACATCCCAGTACATCAGCCACCTTCATGATGGTGAGATTTGCTTGAAGTATGTATCTTCAAACTGCTATAAACCAACAGCTTTAATGTGGACTGTTCAGGCGTATTCATACTTTTCGTGTTTGTGGGTCTGCAAGGGTATGTGTGATGTACATTATGTCATCCATCTAAGTTTGGGAGGGTATAAACAGACTCCTCTGCAGATGTCCGCGTGTGGCTCAAAATATATGATCCCACAGACTGTCTGCACTGCAAGCGGGATGTCTGCACATACACCAGGAAAACAAATTCTGCATAAAACAAATGCTTTAGATAATTAGAAGAGTTGTAATTTAAGCAAGTAGTCATGGCTGGACTTTGGTGGCTCTTTGATTTCTATATGCTCTCCATCAACAGAGCCCAAACACAATAGAAAGCTCTAAATTCTCCAGAAATCTTGTGCTTTGTCCACCGACGCACTGTCTACACCCAGGAATTATCACATTGACATGGTGCTGTTGTCCAGTCTGCAAATAGCTGCTATATCCTGTAAAAAGCACAAAGTCACAGCTTTCAGAAACATCCACAGGCGTTCTGTGGATTTTTCTGTGTTCGATATGAGAAGCAGTGAAACCATCGATGCATACTTGTTGTAGCATAAGTAGAACTCCGTGTGCATCCACTTTCAAAGTCCATATCAGTCCGCACATATGGACGTGGAAGCAATAATTGGCCTTTATGCTTTGCCAAATCTGGACTTAGGCACCATGCTGTGAGTATGGTGGTTGTCAGAGTGCAGAAACTGAATCTATCTGGTTCCCTGACTGGGGCAGGTCTGAAAGAGAAGAGTCTGGAGGTGGCGGTGGGGGGTTGGATGGTGGTGACATGTCAGTGTGGGGCCTCCTCACCTGCAGGGGGCTCCACCTGTGTGACAGCTGCCTCCTCATGCTCCTCTTCTTGGGCTTTCGTATCCGCCTCCTCCTCTCTTCACTTGTTGTCGACTGGGCGCGGTCACTCAGGGTGTCTGAGGACTCGTCGATGTACGCCAGGTTCTCTCCAAAGAAGTCCAGCAGCTGGCAGCCTGCTGAGGAGGCAGTGCAGACGTGAGGGGATGGAGGGAGGATTGGATGGTGGGAGGGGGCAAGACGGGAGGAATGGGAAGGAAAACTAGGGGCAGGTGCATGTTTGTGGCTATTGTTTACTACAGATTCACAGTTCTCTGCAGGAATTGGTTTGTCTTTCTGTTGTGCGGTGGTCATGACGAGAGCTCTCGCTCCGCCCTCCTCCATGCTGCTGACAGTGTGGCTGGGCTGGAACCTTTGGAGTGCCAAGAAGGATGAGGAGACTGAGGAGTCGTCTGACCTGGAGTCAAACGGAGACTCAGATCCAGTGAGCGATCCTTCCTGCATGGGTACACCTGCTGAGTCCAGCTCTAAGGTTGAGCGAGCCACCGGGACGGAGAATGAGCGGGCCAGCATGTGAGGAAACGACCTGCCCGGCCTCTGAAGACCCACAGCAGGCTCAGTCCTCTGTCCCAGCGCCGCTCTCTGGCTTGTTATCCCTCCAGCAGCGCTCCCCCGTGGCTTTGACTTAGCCACCACCGCCCTCTCTAGAGACGAATGGGCCTCCAGCTGGGTCATGGAGCTGGAGAGGCCAGCCCAGCGGTTCGGCAGGTGTCCATTTTCAGATCCCCCTCGAACCAGGTATCCCAGAGTGCCCTGGGCTCCCCGACGAATGCGGCGACGCTCACTGCGTTTCCAGCGCCGGCGCTGCAGGAGGAAAGGGTCGTTGAATTCCAGAGGGTTTGGGATCCGGAAGTCCATGTTCTGTGTCCAATCTGTAGCGTGCGCCCTCAACTCCTCCATCTGAGAGGGAAACATTTCCAACAGAGATGAGAGACAAGATTAAGTTCAACTCTTCCTTTCTTGGTTTACATTCCTGCTGTCCAGCACAGTAAATATCTCACCTCAGCACGGGTCCTCTTAGACAGCACCCTCAGCCAGTTTCCTATCATGGTGAGAATGGAGGCAAAGTAGGCAAGACCAAACACTATCCACAACAACACCAGAGGCTTGAAGATTCTGCCACCTGGACACAGATAAAGTGAACTTAAAAATGGTTCTGATGGCATGTGATGATCCAGATTATCACAGAGACAGCATTCTCCCTTCTGTTGCCACCTCACAGAAGACAGTCCTGGACCTGGTTGGGACACCATTAGTGCTTCTTATTTTGCTAACTTGTTTCCTCTCTTCCCTCACTTGCTCCTCTTCCTCACATCTCAGCTCCTTTCAATGAGGATGTGAGAGGAGATGTAAGGAAGAGGTGCAAGGATATACCTGTGTTTCCTCACTCTAAGCTCCTCCAGGAGCCTCCTCACCCCTCATCTCGTCAAGGTTAATTTAAGGGACCGAAAGGTCTTTCATGACGGCACAGGGGGTAGACTTTCAGGTAACACGAGGAGAGAAGATGCAAGGTAGCATAAGTTAGAGAAAATCACCTCTTTTCTCAATCAGTTAAACAGATGGAAGAAGACTGCAGACGAGGCTTTTCTCTGTCCACTGGACCAGTGACTCCCAATCATTTTTCTAAAGACACCTTTCGACATGTTCACAATATTGCAGTCAAACTGCTGTTGCTTAAACCTGCAGTACAGCACTTCTGTCTCCCCCTTCTGGCAGTCAGAGTAATTACTGTCAACACTAAATTCACTTTCCGTGGCTTTCTTTTATACATAACTTTCTCTCTGAGCTTTTCTCACATCCTCTTTAGGTTTTTCCTCCAAAAGCTCCATCATCTTGCTAGATTCTGTAACATCGTCTCTGTGGTTGCTAACCTCTTCAGCTCTGACAAACTATTCATTGCTAGTTAATGCTTTAGTACAGGTGCACCAGCAGGTGAATGTGGCCACAGACACCAGATCTGAAACTCCAGGAAACTGTGAAATACAGAGGAGTCTACCTGGTGCAGGTAGGTTTAATCAGCATGATGAACTTGTTTAGTCGGAGCTTGAATAGAGCAGAGGTTCATTAATAGGTAGAAGTCCTGCACTCCAGGTTTAAGTCTTTTCCATTATTGTGCACAGTGGTGAAACGATCATTTTTATTATCGATTAATCTGCAGATTACTTTCAGATCAGATATGTAATGTATGAAATGATAGTCATCCCATTTCATGGAGCCCAGAGTGATCAAACTGTTTCGAACTGTTTGTTTTGCCTGATCACAACTCAAATATATTTACCTTATAATGAGAACAACAAAGACAAGCAGCAACTACTCACATTTGAGAAACTAGAAACAGCAAATGTGGGAGTGTTCTTACTTTTAAAATGAATCAATGATAACTGAGTAGTGAATTCACCTGTGATTTTGGGCATATGTGGTAGGCTGCAACAATCTTACATCAAAGTAGGAATGGGGCATCGTAGCAAGTCAAAAGTCCAAATTTGTCATGTGTTCATCTTAGACTGTTGGAATTCAAAATGTACTATCATTAACTGATTGTGATTCTTGCAGTACCTATTCAAATCAGCAATAACAACGGGTTGCTTGGTGCACTAAGTAAAGCAGCACAAGGACATTCACTATAATGTGAACACAGCTTACAAAAAGCATCATCAGTTACACATTTATTCTCATCACAGGGTGTGAACAAAGAATGTTCAGTTATTAGCGACAAACTTGCACTACATTTTATAAGGAGAAGAAGTCTGTAAAAGAAACAGAATTTTGTGCATCAAAACTTAGATTTTCCTGTTAATCATGAGTGGGTTTGGACCCCACATAAGACATGCCTGCTGCCCTAGTGTTTGTGTGTGTCAGTACCTGGTACGTAGTCTCCGAAGCCAACAGTGGTGAGAGTGATGACCACAAAGTAGAGCGACTCCAGGAACGACCAGTCCTCCACCTGATGAAACACAACTGTCGGCACGGCGAGAAAGATCAGACAGCCAATCAGGATGGAGAGAACTGCTGAGATCACACGCACCGTTGTGGGCCTGACTTTACGTTTCTAAGAGAAAGACAGCAGCATATGCAGATACAGAATAAAGGACTAACAATAGTTATGCAACAGTTCTCACTGCCACAAGTGGGGGAAAATAGTTATGCACGGCAGGTTTAAAGCTCTAAAAACAGGAAATTACATCTGCGACTTTTAAGTTGGCCACTCAGGTATCCAGACTGTCAGAAAAATTTCAGATATTAAAATTAACTAAGCAAATTCCTCAGCTACAAATCCCATGGTAGCCCTAAGAAGGCTCCTGTGCAGCGGCTGCAGTGCTGAGAACAGCTATGTTCATTCAGCAGATCTCCACTGCAACACAGACTTTAAAGGTCCCATACAGCGAAAATCCATTTTCATTGTGTTTTGTGTGTCTGAAAAACTAGAGAGGAGGAAAATAAAAGCTGCGGGAATATGAAGACGTTAACTAATACCAATGCTCAAACCCCCCTCATCTTTACATACTGGTTGAGATTTTGAGTTTGTTTATTTTCTAGAGCTGCATCTGCCAACTCCACTGATGGCAATGTCACCGCAACAATAGGGAAATCCTTAGTGTCAGCATGTTGCATGGCTAATGTAGCTGACGTTACCATGAGCTTTGACTGTCTCTTTTGATGTTCTCACAATTGTAGAAACTGTAATGCTGAGGGACATTCAGAGATGCTGGAAACCAATAAACGAGGACTGGGGGGGGTTTACTGTGTTTTCATGTCGGCTTCTGTGCTTTAATGCAACCTGAACTCAGAGAGTGTTTATATCCGCTTGCTTCTCTACGGCCTTCTGTGCTTACATATACACTGCAATAGTTTGCTGAATAGGAGCATGTAGGGCATGCAGAGACAACTTTTTTTTTGTATAGAGGCAGCAGCTGCTCTAAGCTGTTTGATTTTGTAGCAAGATATGATTCCTTCCTTCAAAAGGGCAAGGCTGAATTAGACTAAAAAACTGACTTCCTTCATATGAAGAATATGTATTTATATAACAGCAATGGGTCACATCCAGGTAGGAGGGCCCCTGGCCCCTCACCAGAACCTCACACAGAACCTATTTATTTACAATGACCAGAGGCCTCTGAGGTTTAAAGCTGTGACTCAGTTGGGTGTAAATCCAACAGAGGTTTCTTCCTGGGCAGGACAGACCATTCTCACCAGGAAGAGGGTCTCAATCTTGGCCACTGCTCTTCGCAGCACTGTGCCCATGTGGTCACCAACTCCAGCCAGCAGTATGCCAAACATGGGGATGCCAACCAGGGCGTAGCACACACAGAACAGCTGGCCGTACCAGGTCCGAGGAGACAGGTTGCCGAAGCCTGTTTAAAAAAAATAAAAAAATAAAAAACACATACGGCTGTTCAGATAAGCTCGCTTTATTAAGAAGTTTTAAATATCAGAGATAATAGCTTTTGTTACAACATTCACAGACTGTGACCCAACAGATTGTGAACATTTCTGTATCAGTAACTTTCATTATAGATGGATTAACATGAGGACAGTAATGGAGTCACCTGTTCACACAGGCACATACACAAATATGAGTCACTACACACAGATTTAGATGCCTAAAAACATACATGAAACGGTGAACAGAAGATAAAGCTTTGAAGAAAAAACAAGCAATAGGGATGAAAACTTCTAACAAAAAAATTATGTAATCATCATTTTGTTCTCTTCTGTTTATACAGATCCAACTTTTTCACATTTTAAAGTTAGAAGTTAACTGTCTAATTTTTTGGGCACCAATGAGATAATTTTTGCTTCCACATTAGCGATGTTGTTTTAAAACATCACTTCACCTCCAGTCTCCAGTTTCTCAGAACACAAATCTAAATAGATTTTAAGTAGATTCATGTTTATTTTTGCTGAGGTAAACAATTACATGATAATTGATCGATTATTCAATTAACAGTCAAGCAGGTAAAAGGTTTTCACAGACTACAGATTTGGTTGTAAAGAGGACAGAATGATTAGGATTAAACTCGGATATTTTGGACATTGCAGCAGCTCCGAGTGAAAATTTTTATCTACACATCAGGAATACAATTTAGTCAGCAGAGGTCTTCACTTGAGAGAAAGTGTCCCTGCAGCTCCACCTACCGATGGTGGTGATGATGGTACCACAGAAGAAGATGGCAGAGGCCATGTCCCAGCGGGTGGTCAAGTTGGAAGGAAGGTTGCTCACATCCAGGCCTGCCTTGACTGCAGACACCAGTCCCTGCAGGTGTGGGACGGAATTTAACTGGAAGATCCATCCTTCAACACGAACCTGCTCACAACCTCAGTTTAGCTTAATTTATTTGTATTTCTATGTTGTTTATCACAATATCTATGTATATTGTATTGCTTACAGAGCAGCACATATTTAACAGATAATGTAAAAGCTGTTGCAGGACTGTGCTTGTAATCAAGTCCAATATAAGTAATTTCAGTTTTTTCGGTGTCATTAGTACCAAAAATGAGTGTACAAGATATACCATGTCATAAAATATCATTAAAGTCTGAAATGAGGGCATTGAAAATTTGGAAATAGAGTGTCATAAGTAAAATGTACTTTATGTATCGAAAAAAAAATAAAAATACTGGTTATGTCGTGATATAATATATATGACATTATAAGGCTGCGAATACTGCTGCATCAATCAAAGAGAAACATACTTCTGATGGGTCTGGTTTCAGATGGATACTTTTGAGATTTCTCGAATCTCTCACTATAATTTTTTGAGAAATATTTTACATTTTCTGGCATTCTTTGGAATTCAAGCAATTTAAATGCAATTAAATCTCTTGGGGAATCTTCTTGTCTTAAACCTGACTAAGGTCCTCGACTAGACATGCTTTTTGTAGGACATCTTAAGGTAAAAAAAATAAATAATAATACAGCTTTAATCTTTAATACTGTGTCATATTATGTAAGTCTGATGTGTGTAATGTCTTGAAAAGGAACTGCTAACAACAGATGAAGCGGTGTAGAAAGTATAATGGTTGCCTCTTAAATATAGAGAACTACCAGTGGCAGAAATTTTCCACACACTTGTATAGAGCATGTAATGAATAAACCAGCAGAATTTGTCTTTTTTTTTCCAGAGGATCTACAGTTTATCTAAGATGTTGTTGTTGTTTCTTGACAAAGACACCATGGAAAATTACGAGTCATATGACTCATTGCAAACCAAAGACTGCCATGATATACATGGTCTTTACAAGTGTATGGAAGCTTTTGTTTACAACTGAACTTAGTTACATTACACCACTGGTTGGTCTCAGTCACATAACTGCCTCCATATGGAAAAACTACTCTTTAAAGTTATTCAACCATGCTGTCTGACCCTCTTGTTTATTAGTGCTTTTAGTTATGTCATGCAGGTGACTTTCAAAGAGAGAGAAATTAGAAAATGATACTTATTGTGAGGCTATAGTCATAGGTCAAAGTGTTGTAATTAAAAAGCCACATTTTGCACAAGTACTAATGTCCAGACATCAAAATGCGGTAAAGCTGGTGTGTACAGAGAACTGATGTGAACAGTGCAGGAACCCTTTAGAAAACACTGTTACAGCAGATTAATTGTACCTGGAGAGATACACCAGCCAGACACAACATTAAAACCACTGACAGGTGACGTAAATAACACCGATCGTGTTGTTGTAACTCAATGTTCTGCTGGTTAACATTTGGTCCTGGCATTAATGTGGATGTTACTTTGATACAAACCACACACCTAAACAATGTTGCAGGCAAAGAGGTCGTTGAGTCTCCTTTTCGTAATGGAATTTTACATAAATCAGCTGATTTACTGAAGTGAATCTGGCTTGATTGATAATGCTGCTTTACGTACTTGCAGATTACGTGTATTTCAATTGTTGTGTACCCAACACAGACACAAGCTATTTCTAAATATTTAGTAATTAGTGTCAGAAATATTTGCACTTGTATATTCAACAGATTTACTGTGATTACTGCATTCCTAACCTACACACTATATCAAAGTTACATATTGTATAATAAATGCATGTTTGTCCAGGAGCTCAGTGTTTTAAAATAAAATTCATGTTTTCTGAAAAGGGAAATCAGAATGATCAATACTGTATACTTCTATGTGGAGTGCATATAAAGAGTGTGTTTTTATATACCCTTTCATGTTTGATGAGATTCTGTAATGAGAGTTTGCTTAGTGGGTCCAGAAATACCTTCACAAGTGTGTCGAAGTCCGACTCAGTGACACAGGAGTTGTTACTGAGGAAGTCTTCTTGAGTCTGAAGCAGGTTTTTGTGTGCCAGGCTCTCCCCAGGAGTCTCCAGGGTGAGGAAAACAAGCGCCCCCATCACCAGGTACAGCGTGACCCCCGTCAGCAGGGTGGTGAGGGTGGAGCACCGCATTTTCTCCCGGCTGACCCCACCCCCTGCTCCTCCAGGGTTAGGGGTCCGAGCTCAGAGGCCAGACGGACCCTCAGTCAGGATGCACTGGGACGCAACTGGACATAAACAGGAAGTTCCCTCAGAGAGTGTGAGCACGGAAATGTTTGAACGAACAACGCAAGTGTTCTTGGAAGACATTAACACACTTTACGCATCTGTGCGTCAAACCAGGGCCAGACAGGAACAGTGAGAATGGCTGACATGGTGTAGAAGAACAACACAGGATTTTCATTTAGTGTTTCCTGCACTTTTCTCACAAAATATGACAGCTGCAGTGCATTAGAGATAAAACACAATATCAGGCCATAAAATGTTTACACTAACCAGCAGCAAACAGTCTGAGTTACCTTAAGAGCTGCTGCATTGACGGTAGTAAAGTCTATGAAGTCTGTCTTACAACAATACTTGCATGTGTACAGTGCCTGTAGACTGAAAGCTCTTCCTATGTGATTTCAATACAAGAGTTGTGTAACACAATCCGTCCTATTCCAGTTTATATCAATGAGACTTCAGCTGTCTGAGTCAGCAATCAAAGGGGCGATTACCAAAGCATTCAATGGACAAAATTGTCTATAGAATGCTTTGTAGGCCTGTTTCCTAAAGCCTCGGGTTGGTTTACAGGCGAAGGACTAAAAGGCGTTCATAGCGTGGTTGTACAACAATTTTCTGTAGTACACACACACAGCCTGTGGACGTCAGAATGAGCGTCGATGCAAGCCCATAACAAGATGTTGCACAAACGATTTATTCACCCCAGTATTGGAAATCTTGTCTTTATCAGTGTGAGCATAAAACACAGAGAACCTGATGTTGTTGATGATAACAACTCTGTCATCATACAACCATCCTGACGTGGGAATTTTTCTATTTCTATTCTATTACTTTTATGATCTCAAAAATATTTCAAAAAACATAATCTATCTGAACTTTAAAAGACACAAAGACCATCTTGCATGCCTTCATTCGCCTCACAGCATGTTTTAGGGGAGGTTTTATGATTTTACTTCTAAGATCCTTCTTGGCCTCTTAACTAGCTAAGACCTCTGACCTTTTAGTTCTGTACGGACTGTGAGATCCTCGGGCAGAGGGCTTCTGCCAGTTTCAGGGGCTCAGCTAAAGGGGACAGAGTGAACGACGTGCCACACAAAATAAGGTCGTCTGAGTAAGTGACGTCTTTTAATTATCAAAATTTACCTTTATCAGAGAGCCTTTCATTATTTAACTTAAGTTTTAACAAATTGTATTTTTACATACTGATTAAAACTTGATGATTTTATGACTTGCTTTAGTTCACCACCTTAAGAAGCAATTTTTAGAATGGACTTTAAAAACAAAGATTATTATTTTTGCGTATTAGTGTGTAACAAAGGATGTTCTGAGACAATTCTAATGATAATATTACTGCTTAAAGATACGATTAGTGGAATGAACCTTACAGCTGCTAGATAAACAAATCTGTCTGTCCAGACAAAGATTGTTTTGTTTTGTGCTTGGCTCGACTGAAATTCAGACCTGCCAGGAAACACTCCTTAAACAAACAGTATCAAAAATTAGAGTCTGCACAGTTAGAGTCAGAGATGTGCTTGTTTGAATTGGATAAAAGGATAAGTGAGTTCAGTGGAGCCGCCGGTGTGATCACAGCGAAATGCAGCATTACTATAATGTTGAAAGGACCTATTCTTCACTCCCACATGCTTTTCGATTCGTTTGTTCCCCCCACCCCGCTTTTTTTTTTTTTAAAGCATGTTTCATAGCCAAGAGGATAACTGTGACAGTACCTTAACTCACTGATGTCATCCCATGTTAAAGCTCTGCAAATCAGGTGATGAGGAAATATCGGACTCCTCTTTCCTTTTAGGATTCACTTTCTGCCTGCTCTCTGATCGCCTGTATCTTCAGGGTTCAAGAGTGGAGGATTGTGGGTCTATTACTTTTCCCTTCAAACCACTTGAATACTTTCAGGCACACAAAAGTACAGATTAGGTTAGGTAAAGACCAAAATCATGTGTGTAAAGTGTATTAGAAGCTTTAAGCTGGCACGTTTCCCCAATTCGCTCTGTCTCAGCAGGGCATTAGTGCCTTTAAATAAGTGTGCACATTGCAGGGACTTTGTCATAATAACCAGGGAAGAAGTGACACACAGCAGGCCACCCTGCCAGTGGTCTCACACATGATTAGACTCTGCCAAAAATCCATTAATCTTGACATTAATCGAAAACATGTTTATCACTTATCTTCACTTTGCTTGTAATGTTTTTTTTTGAACTGCGTTTACCTTAAAGATAGACCCCCAAACCAACAGGGGCAGGGATTTAGGAAGCTTCTTGCTCGGGGTCGGCCGGCTCTGGTCGAGTCCACGTGGACCTGGACAGTGTCCTGAGATTTCCCAGAGTCTCAACTGTTAGCATTCTGCACTAATGGACTGTTGGCTTTGGTTTGTGTGGAGAGTCTCGCTCTCTGCCCCGGCTTCAACACTGACATATTATTAGTTATCGCTGTCTAAACCTTCGCTGGCATATTTTGATATTTTGCTAAGATATTGAGTGAGTGGGGCTTAGAGAGAGAAGGGATGTGTGGCTGACAGGCTGTGATCTAATCTTAAGTTAAACAGTGGGGCAGGTGGGGTAATAAATCATGAGGTGAGCTGTTTGGAGGGAAGCACGAGGCCAGGACGAGATGTATACAGACTATTCTTAGGTTTACATTCAAGGCAGGTGTATATGAAAAATCTACGTAAACTGAGATTGACTACGAAAATGGAAAAGAGCTGAACCTGTTGCAAATGTTCCTCTAAGTGTGATTTGTTAAGCCATCACGTTCAGTTTGTGATCCTGCAGACTGAGGGTCCTTTTTAACAAAACCCACTTCAAGTCCTCCTCCACCAAAATATGTGGTTTGCTTATTGTTATGTAACTTGGTTGTCTGAGCGTCACTGTGTAGGATGAAGCACGTGCAGATGCCAGCTTTCATGTTCTCTTTCTGAGGGTTCAACTTAAATCTCAGTTTCACACGTCACAACTAGTTTGGGAACCAATCGATGTTCAGTATTTAACTGTGATGTGGAAACTATCAACCTGCTTTGCACTGAGAGCAGACATTGACTACTTGTTTTAATAGTTAAACTGTGAAAACATTGTTCTGCTCATTTAAAGGAGGAAGCTATTTAAATAGTTTTAAACATGATACTGAAATAATCACTCTGAAAATGTTCTCATCTTACGAAATTTGTCTCTAAACATATTTTTGAATTGATGACTTCTTCCCACAGGAAATTAGATTTATTTTGGAGTCTTCGAGACATCAGCTGATTCATATTATTATGAATAGATGTTCACAAGCTCTACATTCTTCATATCTGACTCTAACTGACAGTATTTTCAACATAGCACTACTACTTATAAAATAAATATTTGGATTTCTGTTGTTGGAGTTTTCTAACAATTCATAAGTTAGTTCACAGGGTGATAAACATTCCTGGGTTCACCGTGTACAAAAATATTGTTTACATTTCTTTGTTTGAAGGATTTTTGTCCAACAAAATGAGTTAATCTATTCTTAAACCACGTTTCCTTATTTAACATATTAACATTTTCTGATCATTTTTGCAGTTTTTGTCAAAGGGACGGGTTAACGCTTCATAAAAGTTGAGAAGATGAGAAAAATTATTTTGACTTTATGATTGCATTTATTTTACAATAAACACAGCAATGGAGTATGTAAGACCCTAAACAAACGTAAAGGCTAATCTCAATGAAGCGCTGCAGCTGAAGGCTCAAATCAACAGAATTTGTGACTGTACTCTTTCTACTGTATGTCAGTGAACAAAAAGAGGCCTGTTTGTCAACGTAAACATCTGCCACGGCTGGACAAAAATTTTGCCTCAACCCCTTTTATCCAAGCCCCCAGAGATGAATGTCTACGAGTGAAGATGTAGTATCTACCAAAGAATTTATAGTGCGGGCAGGAAATAAAGCTCCTTTAGATGTATTTACCCCTCAAAGTATTTAACAGTTTTTCAGCGAGCAACGCTGACGTCAGAAGGAGATCACAGGTTACAATTCTGGATCTCTGGTTTCATGCTCTGGAAAGGAGTGATCGTCACATAAAGATGGGATTGTTTTGAGCTACAGAAGTAGCACAGAAAAACGTTAACTGGCTGAAATTTTGGTACAAAGCAACAAAATCAAAGAAAAACATTCCCACTATAAAACATTTATCATATACAGCAACTACACACATTGGCTTCTAAGTTTTGCTTGTAGTTACTGCATTATTCACAGTGTTAGGGTCAGAGAGAACTCACACAGGCAGGAAAGTCAGAGCAGAGGATCGATCATTTCTTTTTAAGTCAGTGTGACAGTCTGCTACTATACTTGGTAACCTTTAAGCAAAAAGAAACTTATCGAGGCCTCAGAGCTACACTTCCAAAGTGGATCTAAAACCAAACAGCATGCATGATAAAAATATACATTTCTGCTTATCCAGTGAAACTAACAGATCGGTCACTTCTCAAAAACTTAACTCGTAGTAACCCTCCTCAAAGACATTATTTTGTGCATATCTTACCTTCAGTTTGGAGAAATGTTGCTATCCTTGTTCGCCTCATGCAGCATGTTCCGCTCTCTCACCATTCAGCACAGAGCTCTGTGTGTGTGTTGTGAAAATCCATGTGTGCATGTGTGTTTTCTCCTTGGAAGGTGTTTCCCCATTCTCGTGACCCTACATCACTCTTGTCAGAGGAGAGCAGATCGTATAAGGAGGAGGAGATGAAGAAGGGGACGAGGCTGGGCCGTGTGAGTGCATGTGAAATCCATTACGGCGCTGTGAGTGTGATAAAGTGCCGTCACTGCAGAGGAAGAGCAGAGGGCCCGGGGTTTCCTGAGCTGGACGTGGGAGGGTTTAGATCTCTAAATCCTTCGCCTTTGCAACCTCTGTCTTTTTGGGAAGTAAAAAGAGACACTTGTTTCTTCAAAGTCAGAGTTATAGTACACACAATTTTTCTAGTACTCGAGGACGAATTGCACGATGAAATAAAACAGACTCTAAAGATGAAGAGTCTATCTATTTCATTGACTCTTTAATTCTTTGATCCAAGTCTGCTCCTTTAAAGCCTTCAGCACCTTCTCAGCAATGTGTTTGTGACCAAGAGGCAAAGGGAGAGGACTTTGGTAATTGCGGAAATACTTATGTGATTTAATCAAGATATTCTACTTAAAAACACTTTGAGGCTGTCTTCATTGGACCATGGCGCTCATTTAGACTTAATTGAACACCAGCACTAAAAACAACTCCTCGCACATAGCGGACCAAACAGACCTATCATCATGACATGAAATATAAAACACAGGGCCCGGCTCGTGCTCAAAGGGCCTCAAAGAGAGACAAGATGTAAATTCAAAGGAAGCCGTTTATTCTAGCCGCGGACACAATACAGATACATTCACATAAAAGTGTTCAAAACAAGGCAACAAACCCGCAGTGACATTCCCTGCTCAGGGTCTGACAATCCCTCCTCACTGCCAAAAGACTACAGATCCCAGAGATATGAAGGCAGCTGAGAGGGAGGCGAAGTGTGTGTTTGTGTGTGTGCGAGGGGGTCCGAATGGCAGATAAATGACATTGATTCAGGGCAGCAACAGTCCACTGTGTTCTCACTGAGCCAACAAGCCACGGCCAGGAGAGGGCAACTACCTTGAAACACAAATTAAGTTTAAAAACCAAAAGTACTCTACTTCAATTATTCCTCATACTAGCTGTACAGAGAACCTTTCTGAGAGCAGTTTCAGTGTAATTAACTGGTAACCTTATATGAGACTTCGGCGGCCTAACTTGGACAAATTAAATCAGTCTGTTCGGATGTTACGGTGCTTTTAGTTTTGAAACTTTATTTTGCTTCAATCAGTCCGCCAGAACTCAGCAACGAACGACTGTCCATCGAAACATAAAGAGGAAATTCTGAGCTGTAAAGTCCAACTTTGGAAGAAACCCTTAGGCTAAAGGGCTGGTCACGCTGTGCTTTAACAAGTCATTCCACTGGAATCACAGCAGTTAGTGGGTTTGTTTACAGACTACGTAAATCAACGTAAAATTGTAACATTGACTTTGACACACAAATTCAATGCCGTTGACCAAAAACAAGGCACCTCCACAGTGCCGAGTTGACCCTATTTTTAAATGTATAATGGTTCCAAGATCAGTTACTGGTCTCCTTGATTGCAAAGAATCAGTTTTGTTTTGACCTGGAAAAATTGGTCGACCACCACACTAAAGAGTTTCATTTTCCTTCCTCAGTAACTGTTGATAAATCAAATACCAAGAGGGAAAACAGAACAGAAGAGATAAAACTGAAAATCTCCAGGAGCTGCTGTGACTAACTGTTCATTTCACCTACAAGCCCTGCAAGTATAGCAGCTGCATCACCAAGCTTCAAGCTCCAAGCAAATATTTCAGAGGGAAGTAAAGACAAATTATGCTGTGTCCCGTTCTTGTGTAACCAAACCTTAACTCAGATGCTTCAAGTGTCATATTGGCTTCTGCTAAACTTAAGATCCAAGACTGTGGATTCAGCTCCCCATTACTTACACTGAAATTGCTTTTGAAAGGGAATTCAACAGCAAGTATGGACATGAGAATATGGTGTTAATTAGACTTTGGAAAATGTGAACTTATTCCTTTAACTGGTCAAGTCTTGTAGGTAAGCAAAGCAGTGAGATCTGTTGCTACAGGACACACGACAAACTGAACAGCAACTCCAAACTCATCTGCAAAATCGAAATGTATAAACATGGACTATGGCACAGTAACGAATGTGCAAAAAAAAAAAAAAAACACAAAAAACCCAAGTACATGGGTAAAATAAATTATTTCTGATCCATTATAAAGATACCACCTCAATTTATCTGCATTCTAACATAGTAAAGCTTAAAATGTTTAGTTTTTGGTGAATTTGTTGTGAAACTAACCACCAAGAGCTTGTTAGTGTAAAAGACCGAGAAGCAAAGCAGGAGAGGGAGCAGAGAGGGAGCGCAGAGTGCATCACCATACATGGAGCGGAAACCAATGCAGGTTAGACTGAGTCATAGACATGTGCTCACCCCACTCTCTCCCTCACACACAAACAGTAACATCAAGATGGGGACACACATGTTCATATTCACAGCTATTGTTTCACACACACTCACTATGCTTTCACACATTATTTTGTAAACGTCCCGTAACTAAAACACATTCAAGTGTCCATAAATAAGCCACCTCAAAAAACTAGAAAAAAAAAAGAAAGAAAATATATATCATGTTCTCACAACAGGCCTCTCTTGGCTTCATCCTTTTGGAAAACAAGTCAAACTTATCTTGACAAGTGCTTGTTTAGAAAAACATCAACGAGGCACTGTTTGATTCAAAGTAAGCCAAGGCGAGGCATAAGTTACTTCTGAGTTTCAAAAAACTAAACAATCCCTTTGGAAAAGTGGTTCAAGAAACATCAACAGGCATCACTAAATCACCACCTCTATACATAAATATACAGGTGGGTGAAAAGTGGCAGCATGGTGATGGGCAAGTCTCCACATAGTAATTTGAGGATAAACTCATGACCATTTATACATTTTGGATCCACAGTGGAGTGTTTATTCTATCGGTGCAGTCCCAGTTACCTGCACACACATGTACAGCAGTCCATGGCTGATCGAAGCTTTTTGAACTGGTCTTGTGTTTGTTTCAGAGTCTGAAGTGCTTCGAGTCACTGAAGCTGCTGTCGGCCATCACTCAGGTTCATTGTGAAGCCATCGTGATCAGGTCTTCCCATCAGATCTGTAGACAACTAGTAGACAAAAACATGCAAAAGTATGACATACAAATTTTATTCTTACACAGAATCTAAATAGCCATAATCAAACAAAAAAAGGAAACAATCTGTCAATAAGTTCACTTGATGTAAAGATTTTTGTGAAGATGTGTAGTATATTTTTGCAGATAAGTCTAGTGAAATTTTCTGCAAAAAAAAAAAAAAATCCTATTAAAAGCCAAGTCTTTAGTAACAACCACCACGGAGCCACACTGTTGACTGTTCCTTGATTATGAATAAACACGAATAAAACAGCTGCATTAATGATTTATTTCTTTACTGATTAATATGCTGATTGTTTGTTTGATAACTGAATAACTGTTTTTGCCGTGAAATGTCAAAAAGGTGACGGTGAGTCCAAAGTGAAATGTTTGAAAGATTTTTGTTAAGTTTACAATCCAAAACTCAAAGACATGTATTTTACAGTGATTTAAGAAGCGTAGCAAATCCCCTCACTGCAGAAGCTGCAACTGGACAATGATCAATATTTTGACAAGTTCACTATTTTTCCATTAAAAATGACTGTGATAATCCATTATCTAAACAGTTCATGGAAATAATCACTAGTGGCCAAAATCCATAGCTGAAAAATAATCCTAACAAAACAATACTTACTCCTGTTTGATTCATGTTTGTAAAAATTCAACATTAAACATTTTTAAAAAACTAGATCTTGTGTGTCTGAGTTGTGACGTGTTTGCAAAGAATACACAGAAATTAATGAATATGCTGCTGTGTGGATAAACTACCTGGGAAAATTGGAAACTACAGAGTCGAACAGTGTTGGATTTTAAGTGATATGTTGACAATAAAAAAAGAGGATTAAAAGTGTTGTCCTGTTAGCAAGTCAAAACGCAAAGAACCCTCACACTCGCTTTTGAAGCTGTGCCTTATCAAACAAACTTGTTATCGCTAATGCCATACCATTTGTCGCTTTAAAAAGTTTGTGACTATTTTTTGTCTCATGAGTAGACATCTTCAAACATGTCTACAATCTGTGTCCTTTCTATTTCTATACGTAACCATGATATCATCACTCATAAAGGCAGGAAAGAGTAAACTAAGAACAGCGAGCTATGGAATCATCTCCATGACCAGATCTTATTGATGAAGCTCTGAACACACCTGAACACACCCTGCCATTGTTATTATTAAAGCCACTGAACCTATTCAGACTCCTCACTATTCATTATTACTACTAAAAATAACAATAACAAATCTGCATGAGGGATACTCTCTGGAGGTTACCTGTTGCTGTTTTAATCCGTCTCATCCTCCTCCTCTCCGGGGTCTTTCGGAGAGGCTGGTACAACAGTTGTGCCTAACAAACCTCTTCTCACAATGTAGGGACATGAGGGGCCACTGGGGATGTCAGCAAAACCTGAAAAGTGGGGGAGACAAACAAATAAATTAAAGGATTATCTGAAAGCAGATCAACTGAGTGTGAAACCACAGAAATCGAGAGCGTATACACAGAAGGAACACAGAGAAAAAAACAGAAGAAACTTAGGTTTATATTTGGAGGCTTCTATTTATGAATGGCCCACAAACACCATTAAATTAATCTAATCCAGCAAACTGTTGTGGGAAGAATCGAAGGTGGTCAAAGTATCATATAGTACCCGAGAATTCAAACAGAAAGGTGCCATACTGTGTATTTTTGATATCCTATCTAGTCAAAGTTGTTCTTCTTGTTTTTTATTTTCCCAACAGGGTTTTGATTTTAAATCTGCTCCTTTGAATAGTCTGATTTCCAGAGTGTTAATCTGATGTATCCCATAAAAACATAATATAACAATCATAATGATATTAAATAATAAAATAAATACTCTGATATGAAGGAGGTCAAACAAATAGTCTGGTTCTGTCAAAAAAATAAATCTTTTAGGAATTAAAACAAGACATATTTTTTTGTTTTCCTTTACATTTGCAAAAACACAATATTTGTCCACTTGGGGGCAATGAACTTAACATTTTCATCACTTTTTAAATAAGTTGGGAGCATATAGTTGCTTATTTACATCCTACAATGCCCGAACAACACAATAACTAATTCAGAGTCATGTTTGTGTCCAACTGGTTAATAAAGGTCCAATATTCCCCTTTTGTAGCGGTCTAGTCTCTACCAACTCCTAAAGGAATATCTGGCTCGATAGCAGTTTAAATGCTCCACTTTGTTTACCAGCTAGTCTCTAACTATGGCCGTTTGCTGTTAAGTGCCGAGCAGGCAGTGGTTTGAAAGCTTGTAAGCTGGAATCAGTGGACAGATTCTGATGTGAGAAGGATTTTGTACAAACTGTTTCTTTACTCAGTTCTGCACAAACCAAAAAATACTCCAGTCTGAGACTGACAATTTCCAGTTTTTTCACTTCACAGACCTACGATTGCTAACAAACCTACCTTTCATAACGACTTCCGGCAGGCCATAGGGTTCATACTCCGTGTCATCAAAGGCAGCTGACAACTGTGTCCTGTTACGGCGAATTCTTTCAGCCAGCCGGGCCGGGTCAGCCGGGATAGGGAAAGAACCTGCAAACAACACTTTTTCTCCTTCCCTCGTCCCCTCGGCTAATGGGACAGGAGAGACAGGAGGGGAATCCACCAACTCTTGTTCATTCTCTTCCTCCACTTCTGTCTGTGTGTTTGCACATACTGTTGATACATCTCGATGACACAAACTCTCCTCTGTTTGACTGCTGACACTTTTCATTTCCAACTTCACACCTCTGTCTGCAGAATTACTGACTGTGTATACTTCGTTGGTTGCTCTAGAAGGGTTCTGCTTTGGGTCCAGTCTCCCTGTGTAACACTCCATTTTGGTTGGATTTGGTCTCGAGACCTTGTGGGCATCTTTGGCTACGGGTTGTTGAGCCATTTTGTCTGATGAAATCTGGATGAGTTCAGTGTCTCTCTTCAGTTTGTATTGCGTTGAACAAGCATCTGACTGTTGTAAGAAGTTAATTTCTTGGTTTTCTTTTTCAGATTCCTGAGTCAAGAAACAAAACACAGCAATTAAAGATCTCATGTTTAACTTAACAGGCAAAATGAGTGTATATAAAGTCAAAACTGAAACTAGAGCAATATTTCCTATGTCAGACTGGTGTTTTGAATTTTTATGCAAAAGTACAAATGCTTTACTTCACAGGTTCTTGAAAAATTACATTGGAAATGTTCTCGAAAGAATTGAAACTGTGCAATTTGACACTAACAGGAAGACAGAAATAGCTCAATATACACCTGAATAAACATTCAGTCATTACCTGGTTATTATGAAAAAAGTTATGCTCAATATATGTTGAGCTGTATGCTTCAGTGTAGACTGAATTTCTCATGTTCAGATGGCCTGCTGTGCACTGACTAAAAGACTCTCTGGGTTACACTGGCAATGATTTTGAATTATTTAATTTGAAGTGTACCAATTTAAACCACTCTTTATTTTCCCTATAATTTGCACCAAATTACACAGTTCCTTCCAAGAATCTTTGTAGGAAGTTCTCAGGAAATTACGGGCCGGTAAGCCTCAAATGTGCTGCATTTATTTAGCTGGTGAGCGATTTCTACTAAAATATTCTTGATATAAAGAGCCTAAAGAAAAATACAGTGGTCTGGTAAGTAAGTGAGTGTGGATTTTTGAAAAAAATCACCTGGTCAGTCTTGGCAGTGTCCTGATTGTATTCCTGAAGTGCTGCAGTCTTTTTAGAGGGATGGAGGCTCTTTGGTTCAACAACATTGCTGTTCTGAAGTCTTGTGATAAAATAAGAAACAAAGTTAAATCCAGCAGACACAAAAGAAGACCTTACACAGACATACATTAAACTGTACATATGTATATACTATATCAAATGGTAGGATCTAATTTAGACATTCCTAGTGCTCATATTACCTGGAGAATAATGTGCGGACTTGCAGTTTGTTGGAGGAGCAGCTGAGGAATAACTGGTCTTCTCTGACGACTGTGATGTTACCCTGGTTCTTCTGTGTACCCAGCATGGGTTCCTGGACAGTTTGACCCTGGTCCTTGATCATCTCATCTGTCGGCTGCAAGTTTGACTGGGACTGTCTGACAGCAAAGACCTGTTCTTGTATTTCACATTGGTCATCTGTGCTGGGAATAAGTTGGTCAAATGTTGGGGCTGGTTGGGAGGCCAGTCTCCAAACTGCAAGCTCCTCAGACTTCTGCTGGGTCTCTGCAGAGAGAGCTCTTACCTTCATCTGCAGCGCCTCCACCTGGAAAGGAAGAAAATAACAGAAGTGAGTGAATGAAACTGATAAAGCTCACATATTAAAACAAAGAAAGATAATCTTTTAGTCGTTCTTTTTCAGTAAAACATGAAACATCATCGTGTTGAGTTTATTCGCTGCCTCTACCTGTTGCTGTAGGTGGTTGATGTGGGCCTGAGACACTTCATCTAAATCTTCTTCAGCTTGTGTGGTTTTATCTTCTCTTTCTAGATCGTGTCCTTCACCTTCACTCTTCTTCACATTCAGCGACTGCTGTTCCTCAGTCGTGACGTCATTAGGCACATTATTTGTCTTCTGCTCCATTAAGCAGGACACAGCAGCATCTCCTGTGTTATGGCTTTGCGTGACTGGGTCTTCTCGGTTTTCAAAGTCGGTCTGTGAGGTTGGGCTCCTGGTGTCTGTAATGGTCAAATCCTCTAGTCTTTGTTTCAGCAGCTGATTCTCTTGTCGGAGAGCAAGCAGTTGTGTAATCATGTCTGCTGTTACTCCATTGTGACCGCTCTGATTCTCAACCATCACACAAGCAGGGTCGTGGTTACTCGGAGCCATTTTCAAGTCTACAGAGTCTGGATGCTCTCCCAATCCTCGTGCTTCATTGTCTTCTTCACTGCTACCAAGTGTTGGTGTTTCAGCGATACATGTCCTAGTCTGTGGTTGACTTACATCTTTCTGTAAATGTAAGTCATCATCCGCCAGTGAGTCTGCAGCGTCGTGGGGGGCGATGAGACACTTCTGTTCCTGTTTCGAGTGGGTCTCCGACAACTCCAACTTGTCATCGTGTTTTTGTTGTCGTTGTCCCTCTTCCGCCACCTCTTTGACCGTCATCTTTATCTCTTCTTCTTTTTCAGTTTTCAATACATCAAGCTCTTGCTTACATCGCAGCAGTTCTTCCCCCTGGCTGAGGAGGGCACTCTCCTTCTCTTGCAGCTCAGCTAAAAGGCCTGAGATATGCTGACTCTGCTTCTCAAAGGCCATGGTTAGCTGCTGGGTCTGACGTGTCACCTGAGAAGAAAATAAGATTGAAGGAATAAAGAAAATGCTGAAGAGAAACAGGTAATGAGCCACTATAGCCTGTACTTTACTGTGTTTAAAGGACAGCTTGCGCACATTGCATATTTAAAAAGGAAAAACAAGCACTGCTCTTCTCATGGAAGCTTACCTTCTTTATGAGTCAGTTTTAACAGTAGCTAATATCTACTAATTTGGTAATACCAGTCTACAAACTAAATGTCTACTAGGAAGAACTGTGATGGCATGCTGTGAAGTCACTGGTGTAAATTCAAATGATCTTTGCCACTTGGAAATTTGCCTCACAAAGAAAGCTCCGATCATCTGTACTCCTAGTGCATTCATTTGTACACAGAGTTAAATTTTCTTTGATCAAGACTGAGAATTTACCTCCTTGGATTAGGCAAAAACAAATATATATGAGGTCTTCTATTCCTTTTGGTACTGAGCTTGTAACCAACTTGCAATTTGGCCAGGTAGGCTTTTTTCTTTCTTTTTTTTTTTTTAAACAGAGGTGTACCTCACTGTCTCCTCCAATGGTTTTGGAGACAATTACAGCAGTGATGTTGGAATTAATCTATGTGCATGTGTACTTTTCCATATTTATTGTTTGTAGTCATTTTTCCATATATTTTTTCTGACTGCCGTCTTTAACAGCGTCCTTCTATGGAAGTCTCAGCACTTGGCAGCCATCTTGACAACACCCCTGGCCAATTATTGCGGGCTAATAAGACTATTCAATTCAATTTTATTTGTATAGCGCAGCTAACAACATATGTCATCACATAGCACACAGTGAGGTATAGACCTTACAGATTTAAACAGAGAACCTAACAATCCAAAGTTGCCTTTAGACTCCCTCTGAGCAAGTGGGACTAAGCCCCTGTCTAAATGAATGGGGAGAGAAGGAGCAATAATTGCAATTTCAATGGTCACCTGGACATAAAACCTGGATGTACAGTCACCAGTTAAAACTGAAAAACAAAAATCGTAAAACATTTTCTAACTTCGCCCCACACTGAGGCGTAAAAAGCATCTTTCCCTTTGGATCATACTTGTACTAAGCATGTGCACAGTTTCACGACAACAAGATGACAATTCACTTTTTGAGGGATTGGAGGGCTATTTGCCATACAATGCCATCTTTGGCATTACTTCCATACTCCCATAGATTTCAATCTGGGGTTCTCTCTCTTGTATAGTCTTTGACTGTAATAGTACCCTAAAATTAATCTTCCATGTTGTAATACCAATACTTTCTATCTGAACCCAAGGATCAAGGATCAATACGTGACATGTAGCATAAACAGTAACACATGACTAAAGGCTAAGGTTTAACACAGCAGGAGTTTAAAAAAAAAAGGAGATTAAAAGATTCTACATTTGGCCGTCATGATCTTTTAGTGAACTGATAAACAAGAGTGATGATTGAGTATACAAAAAATGGTTTTTGTTGTACCTTATCAATATATATGTTTTTTTTGTTTTTTTCTACTCAGTCTCTGTATATCCACCATTATTTACCTGGTTCTGCAGGGCCTCCAGTTTTACTTGGTACTGGTTAGCACGTTCTGTCTCCTTTGCATACTCCCCCTGTAGGTGTGCTACCTCTTTTGCCAGATCAGAGACAGCAACTTCACCTTTCTGGGGATCGGATGGAGAAGACCCTCCCAGATAGTTATGTTCGGTGTCTTTTAGGTCAGAGGCCACTCCACCTGTTTGATCATCATCTGACACAGGTGAGTGCTCAGCATCGATCACTTTTATCTCTTCTTGGATGATGTCTGCTGTTGCCTGAGACACAAGCATGTTGCGTTGGTTGGTGGATTGGCAGAAGAGCAGGTGCTGCTCTGGTGAAGGGAGGAGCTTGCGATCGCAGGAGACGATGTTTGAGTTGAGCTCATCATTGTGGAGAGTCAAGTATGTCAGTGGGCTGTTGGCAACTGAAAGTCTTTCCTCTTCTTGTGATTCTTCTTTGCCTCTTCGCTTTAGTTCTTCCACTTCAGCTTGAAGTTCTGCTAGTTTTATGCTCAGCTCCGTCTTCACATCACTGTCTGTGTTTGTTATTTGGTTCCTCTCCTCCTCCTCTCTTTTTCTTTCCTCTCGTTCTAAAGCCAGCTGGGCTTTGAACTCTGCCAGCTGCTTCTTCAGCTGCATATTAAGCTCTATCATTTCACTCTCTCTGTCTTCTTGTGCTTGATTTTTCTCCTCCTCCTGCTCCTCTCTCTCCTTCTTGTCTCCTTCTTCCCTTACCCTCTTCATCTCTGCCTCCAAAGCCCCTATGGTCCTCCTTAACCTTTCTGTCTCAGCCTTTTCACTCTCCAGTTGTGCCTTCCATTCCTTGTCTTTCTCCTCCTTCTCCACAGTCTGACTGCTGTGTTTGCGGCTCAACTGTTTGAGGCGGGTCCTGGCTTCTGTCTCGGCCCGTCGTTGAGTTTCAAGGTCTTCAAGACGTTTCTGGAGTTCTTCACGTACATCCTGGAGCTCTGAACGCAGCATGGCATTCTCCCTCTTGAGCTCTTCAGAGGGGATGGTCTGCTCGGACTTGAGGGAACGTGTTTTTTCAGGATCAATCACCTTATCACCATCTACAGACAGGTTGACGGGCGCACTGACTACAGAGTGAGAAGAGTCACTCTTGCTTGGTCCAGACATGTCACAGTCTGAAAACTCATTTCTACTCCTGTTATCCTCTTCATTACTTATTCTTCTGTGTCCTGCTCTTTGCAAACGCTCCGAGCCTGGGGAGACGAGGTCAGTGATGTGTTCAGAGTCAATTCCTTCTCCTGGCTCTCTGTCAGAAGGGTAAGATGCTGTAATCTCAGCCCCTCTGGCATCTACATCCTCCTCCTCTTGCCTCCTCTGCTCAGCTCGGGTAGAAGCAGGTCTCTTGGAGTGGGTGGCCGGTCGAGGGTGATGAGGAAAGGAAGACTGAGGTGAGAAACTCTGTCCAACAGGGCAGAACTGGACAGGTTGTGAAGGGGGTGCTGGAGCGGAGTTTTGCTCTGGAGTTAAAAAGAAAGAGACACAAATAAAAGAATAAGAATTTATTTTATTATATAAAGACCCAATATGCACTAAAGAAAGTTGCTTTCTTCCACTTATTGAGCCCATGCATTAAACCTGCTTAAACATTTAGATGAATTTTAATATGGATGATGCATCACTGACCAGCAGAGAGCAGCACAGGGTTAACACTCATGCATTGCAGGAAATGAACAGGACATGTCCTGCATTATATATATTAACAGCAAGTACAACGTTTAGGACTCCTCCTACATAAAAAAAAGTCTATTTTATTCTCCACAAAATCAGAAATTATTCAACGGGGCAGCATTATCACAGTAAGTCCACCAGAGGTCACTGATTCAAGATAATGTCAACTACAGTATTTGTTCTGCTGCAGTGTCTGTAAGCCTGCACCCTTATCAACTCCTGACCTCTGACTGTCATGTGAAAGGATGCAAGAGAAAACAAAGTCTCTCTACAATGTTCAATAACATCTAACATTTGCATAACTATTATCAGTACTTATTGCATGACTAATAAATCTCATGGATTTGCTCCACCACCCACAGCTCACTGCTCACCCTGCAGTTCTTTGATGAGACGGAGGGCGTCAGCTAGTTCCTCCACTCGTCTCTTCCCCTCCTCCTCCAGAGCTCGTTCCCTCTTCCGGCTCTGCTCCAGACTCACTGCCACACCCTCTGCCTCACGCACCGCTTCCTACAGCAAGGATAAAAAAAATTATATTAATAATATGAGGTGGGTTGATTCCAGTCAACTCAAACTGAACTCTGACTGAATTTATTTAGGCATCTAAAAGAAGTGCTCAGCTTAGTGGAGTGAATCTTCTTTAATAAGTCAGGATCTTCAAATATTTGTGAAATTAAGACATCAGTATCCCTAAAATATGTTTGCCAACTATGTCCCTGATAAGACATTTTTAATTTCTCAACATCAGATTAAAGCTAAGCCACTAATAACTATATAGAAAGAGTCTACATACAAACACAATGTCACAACAGCAACAAACCACAGACAAACAAGCTGTAGATAAAGGCAGCATTAGCACTTATGTTGCAAGCTGGACCACATGTTACAAGCAAACAACCCAGGAGTGTGAAATTTCCTCTGCTCTCGTAAAGTTTTAACAAGACATTTTGATGCAGAGAGACACTTTACTGTGTGCAAGTTCAGCAGTTCACCATCCAGATTCAGTAATTTACACCTGGACATTTTTGAGTACACTAGGATGAGGTTTATTTGCTGCAAAAGTGACTGGTAGGGGAGGTAATTCATTTTTTACAAAATTTACGAATCTGACAACCAATGTTTTTAGCTCTTTGAAATTCTGTCTAATGCTATATCTTTATTAAAATATGATGCTGCAGTTGGATGATTGAAGAAGCCATGATTAACTTATTATTTATTTACACTCCACGCATTATCAAAAATATTAGTCTGACAGATGGCACATTAAGATGTTGTTTAAAAATGTATGGAGTTTATTATATACCAACTGCCCAGCTAGTGAATAATTGATAAATGTAGACTTTGACTCAGGATCATCACTGTGTGTCTACATTACCGTCAGTTTGGCTTGTGTTTGTGTCTCTTTCTTCTGACTCTCCTTCAGCTCTCCCTCTGTCCACTTCAGCTTCTCTTTCGTGGTGTCCAACTCTTTGTCCAACACCTGCTTCTGCAGAGACAGCTGATGGAGGAAATTATAACTCATTAGCTGCTAGACAACAGGGACACTCAATTCAAAGAAGGCAAAGGAAATGATTCATAAAAGAAATGAATGTAAGAGGTAAACGGAAACAATAAAGAAGAAATGAATGGCTGTTGTTTAAGGTGCTGAAATCAGAAAAAGCGAAGGAAACGGAAAGCAAGGCAGCGATCATTGATCAATAGCAAGCATAAGCTGTGTCTAGTGTATTGACTTTCTCTCTGGGGAAACTAACAAAGACTGAAGCTGATCGGTTTCCCACCAGTTCTCATGAAACATGGTACATGGTCTCCTGTCATTGTACATATGAACAGTCATAAAAGTAGCATTACAGTGAAGCACTGTGCAACATTACTGATCTAATTATAGTAATTACAGTACCTTCATTAATCAAACAGGTTGATACTGTGTTACTTTCTTCACCTTTTAGAATTTTATAATCCTTGGATCATATGCTGTCTGAATGTCATGCTGGAACAGCAACATCTACACTGTAGTGTGCATGATCCAGAAAAAAGGGTGGCAAATGTAGAGGACAAATAGCAATTAAAGTGTTGTTCTTAAAAGATGAACTTTATACTTCTTGTGGTGATGAATAATTAGATAGTTTCCACCACTAACAATGGCTTTGTTCAACAATTTAATGAGGCAATAATATTAAGTAAAGCCAGAAGTCATAGTAGTGTAACTTGTATTGTAAGTATTCATTACTACTGACAGAAGTAGCAGGGCTTGGTATTTTTGTTTCAAATTTTTTATGCATTTCCTTCCCCAACACAAGACTACTAATAAATTGCGCTTGCATGCCAATCAAATCAGTGAAGTGAAAGCAATCCTCTTGGAAATGACCGTTTTTCCGGTTTTGGAGAGTTTCTTCAGGCCTGTAGTAACCTGCTGTTTGACAGAGATTTCAATCAGCCACTTGGGGCACTTATAGAAAGTGGAGATTAAACTTAAAATTTAGGGAGTATCAACAAAATTATATAAAAGGTCTCTCAAAAACGACATGCATGTGCAAACGGCTGAATGCTAATTCCACAAAATTCCCTGTAAACTGCTGACTATCTGCTACTGAATGTTCCTGACGCTGTATGTGACGCTGAGCCTCTTTGGCATGTTTACTCTCTGTAGCCTTATCAGGTATAAGAAGATAACATCGGTGCAGTTTACAAAGGGCTTACAGTAAGGTTTTATTGGACACTGTGGGTAGAATGAAGAGCTGTTGTTCAGAATTTTTACACCAAAAGCATAAAAAGTCAAGGAAATGTGTTTTTTTGCATGAGAGTTTAAAATTTGCCTTATTGTTCTGCTGATTAAATATAAGTGCCACTACATTCCTTCTTGTTAAATAAATCCAAATAATTTAAAAAAATCTTCAAGCACAAACACACTCGCCCTTCTCTACATTCATGCAACATGCTTCCAACAAATCTTCCATCCATCTTCACCCTCATCCTGCAGCCATTCCTTCATGCAGTTCCCACAGAAAACAAGTTCTCACATACAAGTTATAAGTTATGAGTTTGTGTCACGCTTCCATAACCAAAACACTCTGCTCAAACGTAGTCACACCGTCATTACCTTCACCGCTCAACCTTTCCACTGGGGAGAAACCGAAGGGAGAGGAGGACGAAGCGGAGAGGAGGAGGGGGAAGGAAACAGAAACACAGAGAGCAAGAGAGTGAAACACAGAGTGAGAGAAAGCAACAAGGGCAAGAAGCAAGTGTGGGAGAAGAAGTGAGATAAGTTTATTGACCTTGGGATCAAATGATAAAAAAAAAAGGTTTAAGAGAAAAGGTGGAATAAAGGCAGAGAAAACAGGAAAGAGATATAGGAAATAGAAAAAACAGGACAGAAAAACAAACCAAAGAATAAAAAATATCTAGAGTATTATTTTGGTCTTTAGTTTCCGGTGTTGATACAGACCTTATCTTTGCAAATGTAGTTGAATGCATATAAGTAAAGTATGTACGTTTGTTTTTATTTACCTTGTCAGCCTGAGCCTGCAGAGCATTGTGGAGCGTCCTCGCCTGCTGGAGCTCCTGATTAAGCTTATTCACCTCCTGCTGATGCTGCCTCTCTAGACACTGCCTCTCTTTCTGAAGCTCTGTCAAGTCCTAGACACACACATACACAAAATCTATTTTCAACTGTAACATGGAACAAAGAGATTGGAACAAAAGCAAGTGTCTTCCTTAGTTCTTCATCCATATGACCCTTCTCCATCCATGTCTCACCCTCTGGTGTTGTTTCTCTAGCTCCTTGGTACGTTGTTGGTGCTGCAGTCGGCTGCTCTCGGCATTTTGCCTCTGACACTTTAGCTCCTCTTGTAGCTGCTTCAGCTTCTGTTCAGCTCCTGATGCCTGATATCACAAACACAGACAAACAAAATGGGATCCTTACTGTTACTTAACATAGAAACACTGTTATCTCACAGATGTGTGTAAGGTACTTGTTTAGTATTGGTACAGATAATCAGGAGGTTTCTGTTGATCCAAACCACAGAAGCTCCAGCTATTAGTCACATAACATTGTCCATGGGGAAAATTAATGAGACGTTTACTCCTGAAACCAGAGGCCCCTGAAATAATTCCTCCCACTTTACAACTCTATAACAATACCAAGCCTTTTTGTGCTCATAACGTCATGGGTTTTTAATGTGTATGCCCATGAAAGATAATGCAGTTGGTAAGACTCAAATTTTGTGAGGTTTAGATCTAAATGGTCATATTTATGGTGACATTTGTGTCTTATAAACGTTTTATATAAGTCACTTCTAAGACTATTGCTTTCATGTGATGTGTTTTAACACATTTGTTAGTGCTTTTCTTTTACTTTCCTCATTTTAATCATGTCATGATAATTAAAGACACATCATGAAAGCATTAATGAATGGGAGGTTTGGCAGTCTCTCCCCTGCATTACACGTGCAGGCCAGATGGATTCAGTTGTTTTCCAGCACAACTGAAAAAGGGGACCGTTTTTCCAGCTCAACATCTCCTGATTATATTTCAGGGAAGAGCAATGTTGTGATAAATGACACCAACGCCCATTGTTTGTTCAAACAGCAGGGCTTCAGAGAAATATTAGCACTGGTATGAAACACATTCGTTTTCAGTCATAGAAGCAGGAGGAGCACCACCAGAAGAATGTGTAGCAGTAACAGTGTGTGTGTTCTTACCCGCTCACTGTCCTGGGCCATGCGTGTGTGTGCCTGGCTCAGCTCATCGCGGACTTTCTGCAGGTTAAGCTCCTTGGCAGCAAGCTCCTTTTTACTCAGCACCATTTCGTTTTGAAAGGTCTTCAACGTGCCAGCCTTCGCAGACAGCTCGTCCTCCAGAGCAGAGATACAACGGCGCATTTCTGATAAGGATACTGATGGATGAACCAAATGCACAAAGATATAACATTAATATACTCAATCTAGCAATAAAGCAGGTCTAAGAAAAACTAATTTTACTTGAGCACCTTTCACAATAACAAAAAAAAATTAAAAATACAATATAAAACCATAATAACAGGACTGAAGAGTAGACTAAGGAAAGGGACAACAGGAAGTCTTGTTACAATTAGCAATTACAATGTCTGTAAACACAGTGTGTCTACATTGTTTTTAAATCTATGCTGTATGTATTTTAAAGTAGGCATATGGCACAAGCAGTCCTGTAACTGCAAACAAATTCTCTAATAATTGAGACACTTTTAATCATTTTCAAGTGTAACACAACTGCACCAGTGTTTGTAAAAGTTTCACCTTACTCATTACTAATTACAGTGTGCTGCCATCTTTCAGTAGAAAACACTGCTCACAAATGTTGGATAGAACTGGGTGAACAGTGACTGAGTGGGTGGAGGGCGACAAAGAGAAAACAGATGATGGGAAATACGTGGAAAACACATTTTAGCACTTTTTCCCTTAAATGAGCATTTTCAGTAAAAGCAAGAATATCTTGATTTCTGACGTGACCATTAGCAGTCAACGATAGAGCAGCAACACACAGCTGGGATCTTCACAAATGGGGTCAATCCATACAGACTAGCTCAGTTACAACCACAGCTGCTGTAACTCTGTATGATAGACCAAGCCTGTGGGTGTCACGCTGCTGATTTCCAAAGCCAGGGATAAAATCAATTTTTGGCTTGTCCTAAGAAAAATGTGTTTTGTAATGTTTTGGTATCTATTGTAAAATCTGTATTTGTGTGTATTTGTCTTACATAGACATAAATGTAATCACAATTTCTTGCACTACTAATCTCAGACCTGTTTTCACAATTTACCACATACAATCCTATTGCAAAATAAATCAGAATAAAATCCTGGAATGTATTTGAGTGACTTGAAGAGCTACAGTGGAGAGGAGCAAAATACAGCAGCAAAAACGTACAAAATAAGCACACCTAAAGCAAATTCTGTACCACTCCTCCTCTTCAGTGTCCCAGCAGCTATAAGAGGCATTTACTGTTTCACACTGACCTGTCCCTTTCCTCCTCTCAGCAAACAAACACAGAGGAGCCAAGAGAAAGAGGAGTGTTACATCACAATCATAAAGTGTAGTAAAGGCCACTCTACGTTATGAAGCTGGCCTGGGAGCAGGCAGAAGAATCTCCGGCTGAGCCAGTGATTTCTACACAGCCTCTTATGTAACAACTGTTGTTGAGGTTATACAGAGTACATGAGACTCAGGACAATCACATTGCTTCAGGTAGTCCGATCAGAGATAAAAACCAAACCAAAACAAATAACATTTTGTTATTTGGCTTTACTGTTCAGACCAAGATCACAATAACAGCTACATTTCTAATTTACTAAGTGACAACTCCTTCATTCAAATAAATAATAAATAAACCACAGTTTATGTTTCTGTCCTGAACATGGACACATTGTTTTTGGCACCTGATATTGATCAAGTGCTTTGATTTAAAATGGGTCTTAGTGTAATTTTTTAATTCTCTGACTTTTGTTAGTTTTACTTGAGTTTAGTCAACTTAAACTAAAAACATATTAGTCGCATTTAGCGTTTTAAATTTTCATGTCTACTGAGCACTTTGAGGCCACGGCTGTCACCTTCTTTGCATACTGCTACCATAGTTACATCTGTGGCGGGGTTTGTGGAAAAGACTGTGTCCGAGTCCCCTTGTCCTGCAGTGACACAACAGATTGACTGTCCTCAGTAAATGTAGTTATCATTTACAAACTCCCTGTGACAGACTGGCGACCTGTCAAGGGTGTACCCTGCCTTGGCCCTAAGTTAGCTGGAATAGACTCCAGTCCTCAAGCGATCCTAAAGAGGATAAAGCAGTGTATAGATAATGGATGGATGGATTTCCAAACAGTTTGAACAGAACTGCTCCGTCTCTGTCTGTCATTCATTAACCATTAGCATTACCATTCAACAACTCATTCAGCAGATGATTACCTTACCTGATCACTACAATCCTGTTTACTGTGAGATGCTGAATGGCTGGACAACAATACATTTATTCAACAGTAGTACTTAAGCAAATATCTAGACAAAGCTTTAGATGGAGCTCTGTCATTAATCCTGGAACTGACTCATTCTTTCTGACAGCAGCATGAAAGACATTCAATTGAAAGTAAGCAAACATTTAGTATTACATCAGCATTACCTGATAAGGTAACATCAGTTTACGTTTACATAAATGTAGGCTCATTCCTGCTTATTTCAGATGCTTTGTTACTGCTTCCTGTGAAGATCTTGTTTAGTTTAATTCACAAACATGCGTCTTCCATGTATCGGTAACATTACCAACAGATGCATAACGTTACTGGTCCAACAGAAAAAATACACAGAACAAAAGATACTTTGGGCAGCAAAGTACACTTTTACTACTCAGAAGCTGCAGGTCGCTGAACAAGATTATGTGTAAAAAAAAAATAATAATTTTTAAATCTAAAAACATTTCATTCTAGTCATTATTTTAAAGTATTACTTCTTATTTATATATATATATATCATTAAAAAAAGGCCAAGGAGTAATTTTCATTCACTAATTTTTGTAAACAAAATCATCACAGGCAGTGTAATTTATTTAGCACTTCATTCCAAACAGATACACTATTAATGCCTGGTTAATAAACATTTGCTTCTGCCCAGGATTTTAGAAAAAGACTGAGCATGATATAAACTTATATATTTTTGATTTATTTTGGTCTTTAGTAGTGAAAAAACAGCCTTGGAGCTAAGGTCCTTAGACAGGAAAGGGAAGCGTCTTGTATGTATTGATAAACTTATCACATTATTGGTTTTCCTCTTTTCACTGAATATTTTGGTAATAACAAAAATCCAAAATAACTCCAGCCCTCTACTTTTAGGCAATACACCAAAAAGTATTAGTTAGCGATGAGTTCTTCTGCCCAGAGTTTGCAGGCCATCGCTCAGTATAAATTCAAAACCAGCTATGACTGAGCTTCAGCTGCAGTGACCCCCAGGCTCTAGAAGAGCCTTGCTATTGACTTAAGGCTGGTTAACACTGTTGACTATTGTAAGCAGCACCTGAAAACCTATGTAGACTGCCATCTCGTTGAGGACTGTAAAAGCCTGCATCAGAGTTGTGACAAACACAGTATAAATGATCAGTCAGAGGCCTGCCTCAGAGCGTAGGATTACTGAGTTAGATAGATGACAGCATGTCCGTGCAAGGTCCTGTTCAATCCAGCTAACTTTTAAATGTTACTTTAGGATGAAGGCTGCTTATCTGAGCTGCATGTGTGTATATTTAGAAACTCCAAATGTCACTATAGTAACCACTGAACATGCTCACTCACTGTCCGTCTCTGTCTTGAGGTCCTTCTCCTTCCCACAACTTCCCTGCTCCGACAGGCCTTGATTTGTGACATCAGGGCAGGGCATCTGTGGAGAAGGTGGCAGTCGTCTCCTGGCTGCTGGTCTCGAGTCATCCCGTTCCCATGGAAATGCAGCCGAGGGAGTGGAGAAGATGTCCGATTGGTCGGATGGATGGCGGTGTGGTGTGCTCTTGTGTTGTTGTCGTGGCAATGAAGCTGTGGGCATGTCCGAGAACTGGAGCCGCTGCTGACAGAAGGAGAGAGGGTTTAGATGGAAAGGAAATAGTGGTGGCACAAGTGGAAACATGATGCAAAACTAGGAAGAACACTTCAGCAGAGTTTACAAACATCAGGGCCTGGGATTCAAGATCTTTTCAGTTTGACTTAGCTTTTGACTAAGTATGACTAATATCTGTTTAGTTCATGATAATTTCTGAGTAAATAGTTTACTCTGTGCAGCGCCCCGAGCATGTTTTTTGAACTTAAGAAAGAGAGTGGAAGATGAGAGATAAGTCACAAACCAGATGCAAAAGTAAAAAATAAACTGCCAAAATATTTAAATCCTTTTAGCTTTTATTTTTCATCTGTTGATGAAAAATAACAATGATTGAACAGGACACAAGTGTAAAAAGGATAAATCTAATGATATACTTTCCTTCCATCACTGGAAGTGAATACAAAATCAACAATAATTTAACATAATTTATCATTCCATATAACTCCACTGTTCTAAAACTGTTAATCTATGTATGACTAATCTAATCAGTGTGGTACATCACTGCATTGAGTAGTTCATCTAAAGCCAAAC
>NW_007577770.1:929547-936680 GCF_000690725.1 Stegastes partitus | reverse complement strand
CAGTGCCATTGCTGAGCATTTCCACCTTGAAACGTCTGTGTTCAGACATGCATGGCTGAATTACTCCAAAACTATAATTTGCCATTTTGTAACCCAGATTAGATTTACAGTGTTTAAGCAGAATTGTGCTTGACATCTAAGCCACTTTAGCCCAGAAATGGATTACATTAATGGTAAAAACTAAATATAAATAATTAAGTAACTTTGATACACAGCAGTGTTTTTTAGGGGTTTAACCGATGACCAAAAGGGACTCTAAGCAACATTAAATTGATTTAGCTGATTACTGAGCCCATTTTAAGAATAAACTTTAAGAATAAAATTACATTATGTTTGTGACATTGTAAAATAAGTCAATCCTAAATCTTTAAATCTGCATAAGATTAGAGATAGATTTGTTCTTTCCATGAAACTATTTACCTTGCTGACAATTAGAAGAGTATCAAGGAGCCACCACAACAATACTGCGGTTAATCCCTTTTTATAACTGAACAAATACATCCAAATTCAATCAGTAAAATATCCAATGTAAAGCCCAAATGAAGAATCATGGTGCTATGCATAAAGGACACTTGGGAGAGTTTTGAAACACCAGAAGTCCTGCTGTCCCCACCATGAGACCAGACTGAGATTGGAAAAAAAGTCTAATCAACATTCTAAATTACAGCATGAATACTAACTTGACAACAATGATTCTGTGGATACTGATTCTATTTAACCTGTTCTAAATATTTTGAACTGCAACACTACTACATTTAAGGGCAACAGAAATAAAACAAAACAATGTCCAGTTTAGTCATAGTAGTAATAAGCGCACTCTTCATATTAGCCATTTAGAGAATTTTGGAAAGCCAAGTGCGTCATGCTCTCCAAATCCTCTCAAAATAGCTACAGTAGGTCATGTTATAATAACACGTTGAGCCACTCACGGTAGCTGGTTGGAAAGAGTTAATTAATTAAAACTGTTAGAAAATTAAATCAAAACTAAACAAGGAAGGAGGGAAGTTTTGTTTTACTGATATGAAGTGCAACAAATCCTCCAAGTAGAGAACAGCTTTCAGCTAATATCCACCTTGGATTAGCCTCCACATAGCTCAGTGTAAGAACATGCTGGTACTTACTCGGACACTCGCCTGGTTCTGTCCTTCATCTCGCTGCCCCGACCTCTCTTCCTGTCTGCTCCCTACAGGGCAAAAACACAGCATTATGGATTAAACCTAAACCAGTCGCCAAAGTTGAAGAGGAACAGTCGTAGTGAATCACCAAGTGTGTTAGTGACAAGAGGAAAGACAAACACAACAGTCCCCGGGGAGTGAAGGGCTGGGAAAGCATAGGGGCTGAGGGGGTATATTTATAAACTCTCTGCTCATTTGGGAATCTTGTGGTTTTTTCATTAAATTTTCAGAACTATATAGTGCTTTAATGAAAAGAGAGAGAGAAAAAAACCCCACAGAGAACAAACACAGCAGGCATAAATCTAAGAGTCTGTACCATTGTTTTCCCAGGGCGAGGTTGTATTCCAGCAGGGTGTAGAAAACGGAGTTATATCTGTTGGCCTGCTGCTGTTCTGCAGCTTCTCCAGCTCAGCCTCCAGCCTGCCACAGAAAGATGGAGGAGACACAGAGGGAAACATTTGAGTGTGGGCAGGGATACAGAGAAAGCTCAAAAAGAAAACAAGTACAGTCCAGTGTAACATATTAAGGATTTATCTGTTACTGGCACCATAAACCTTTATTAAACCATGACAATTACAGATTCAAGCCATCTAAAAGGTCAACAAAACTCACATGCAGGAAAAAAAATCCAGGAAATGGAAAATAAAAAAGATATTTAATCAACATTTGCATAAGTATAAGTATGAGATTAGAGTCTATATTGAGATACCCAATAATTGTATCTTGGACCAGGATAGAGCTCCAAAAGCTCTCGATCAGGACTTCCCTAGTTTAGCTTCGATACGTGCAAAATATGGAAGAAAATAATTTGTCTCTCATCTGCTTTTTGGTAATACACTTAGCTTTAGGAAACATTTCTATCTGCAAAAAATATCCAATATTAAGTGTTTGTACTCATCTAGAAATTTTTATTTTACTGCTGAGTTTATTTTTAACAGCAGTTACGTTATTACGAAGGTACAAAACTCTACTGTGCTCAATGAGAACGTACAAAAAAAGATCCAATGAAAAACAAGAACATCTGACAGAGAAGCAAATTGTCCCCGATGATTTACATTGTGCTGACCTTTTGATTTCCTGGGTGAGCTTGTTGCCAAGTGTACGAGCAGCATCTAGCTGGCCCTCCAAAGAGCATACTTGGGCCTGCTTAGTCTGAATCTCCTGGGTCAGGCGCTCCCTGCCGGTCACGGCCACCTTGGCCTCCTCCCGAACATTCTGGAGCTCTCTCTGCAAAGAGTGCAGCTCCCCACGCACTTCCTCATACTTGGCACAGAGGGAGGGAGAGAAAGGACATGTTTTAGGATTACTTAAACTGAAAAATATTGCTATGGATGACTATGAGTATTTATACAACACAACTTTATTTTCAAAGGTTTTCAACTTTTTTCAGGCCTTGCCACAACTGTTCATGATGAAAGGCTATACAACTGTTACCATCTTTTGCTGAAAAAAATAATTGTAAGTTACATTCAGGGCACATTATATTCAAGTACTGTGCGACATAGAAGGCACAACAACCAGACAAAAATATTTAAATAAACTTTGAAATGGGTGGGAAAAATTCCCAGCTTATGATAAAGTGTAGTACAATAAAGTATATGGCCCCTTATAAATAACCTTTCCCCAGTCCTGCCCAAAATTCATCACACTATCAATGTCAACAGCATAAATTATGAATATCTCTAATAATATAATTTACAGTTATTTGTAACACAGAATATTTTTTAGGGGGACAACAGCATACACACCAATCAGCTACAACATTAAAACCACTGACAGGTTAGTTAAATGACATTGATAATTTCAATACAATGCAAAGTTCAGCCAGTCAACCTTGGTTCCTGGCATTTGTGTGGATGATACTTTGTGTGGATGTTACTTTGACATGTACCAGCTAAACACTGTTGCAGACAAAGAACCTCCCCCATGCAGTGGCAATGACATTCTTCAATAGCAGTGCCAACAGGACATTGTGCCCTGCCATGCTGCAGAAGCTGCTCAGAGATTGCTTAAAGAGCACGACAAAGAGCCCAAGGCATCAACCCAGCATCTGCAGGATGCACCCAAACAAGTTCGATCCAGAGAGGCCCCACCCTGCAACTCACAGAACCCAAAAGAGTACCCAACACCACAGTACACCCCCTAAGGTCCCGTGTCCATGGCCTGACAGATCAAAGCTGATTTTGTAGCACAACAGGGACCTCCATAATATCAGGCAGATGGTTTTAATTATGTGGCTGATCGTTGTAAGTGAAAACTATAAACTAGCATTGCTGTTTGTACCTTCACAGTTTGCTTTTCAAGGCTAGTGTTGATATTATCCAACTGCAGTTGTTTCTGCTTGTTTTCTCTGGACAGTCGCTCCTGGTGGATCTGCAGCTCCTTAACCTTCTGCAGAACCCGTCCAGGCAGCCCCACCGTCCAGTCCTCCTCAGCCCAGCTCATCTCTCTCTGCCTGGGCCTGACAGGGTAGGAAAATAACATCAGCACAAGCACTCAGGTACAAGTTAGTTTTTATTTTTAGATTCTTAGGTAGACACTCAAGAAAACATTCCCTTTGTATTCTGAAAGGCAATTTGGTTTCAAAGAACTCAGTGTGATTGTTTGTGTTTGGCATTCACAAGACAATGTACCAGCTGACTGGTGCTATTCCTGCTTGACAGAGATCAACTAGAGCTGTGAGATTCACCGGATGGACTGAAAAAATAGCAACTCCCAGTCTAACACAAAGAGGAAGTACAGACCTTTTAAGTAAGGTGAGTCCAGCTGTATGTCAGTTTATGTTGTTACAGAGAATCCAATCCATAACACATCTATCTAAACATGCTTCAATCATCTGAGCCTCTGGCTGTGTCCTGTCCTGAATATATTATGTTGCTAAGGCTTTTATCCCTCAGGGGGACACTGGTTGTCACCACTGGGCAGCTGTGACTCAATGTTTTCCAACTCAGACCGCCTGCAATGTTCCAGCAACATTTTAAGCTGAAAATAAATCCCTTCTCTCTCAAACTTTTGCAAGAACAGCTACATGGTCACATAAAACTTTTTCTCAAAGTACATTACATCTGAGGACTTTTCCAAAGTCAAATGTACAAACAATACATTTAATAGCACTTTGTATATATGAGAAAACAACACACTCACACAGATGAGCTGAGTTACAGCGAGAGTGTCGGAATGAGGAAAAGCCTGATTTAAAAGGATGGCCTGACCAAACCTGTAGAGGTTAATTCTGAACTCAGTTTTGACTTGCATTACAGCCTGAAGGATATCAGAATCAGAACTCCTGTCACAGCACACAAGTTGTGTCGCTATGTTTACGGGCGTCTCCGGAGAAATCAGCGACTGCAGTGACAGTTAGAGTCAGTCACATTCTGTAGCACTCTTGACTGTAAACTAACAAATTTGAACAGACTTGAGTGTTTTTCTAGTTTCATCAGAATAACATATTAATCTTTGCAACAATAGGAGCAAGATAAACTTTTAGTTTAGGGCAACAACTATCCATTACCGTCATTACTGATTAATCTGGCAAATATTTTAATTATTATCAATCTATTTATAGTTTAGGCAAAACAACAACAACTATTTCCCAGAGTCTGCAAGAGCCTGTATACTTTGTCTGAATAACTGTCCGAAACTATATCCTGTTAAAAAGACCAAAAGAAGCAGCAAACCATTACATTTGAGAAGCCTGAACCAGGTTGACGCCAATTAATTTTCTTTCATCCACTAACTGTTTTAGCTCATGGATAGAATAAAAAGTCCCAGGCTCACTTCAATTGTTCCCACAGATGTTTTCACTGTCCAATTACTTAGCAAGATAGAGACAAGGGGTAGACCAGTGATCTAACACACATACTATACAACAGCATTTTTGGATACTTTTGCTACGTATCATCCCTCTTTTCTCTCCTTATGTTTTCTCTATTGTCAAGATGGAGACAAATATTCAATGACCTAGGATACATTACAAGCACAAAAACAAGCAAAATGAAGCAAAAATACAATACATTATGGGTGTTTTTCAATGCATTCACAAGGCAAAAGCTCTTATAGACACGCAAAAGAATCACATCTTAAAAGAAAGCAGCTGTTCATGAAGCAAACATCAGTAGATTGAAACAAATCATGTTCACATGTGAATACAATCAAAGAATACCATCTACCTGACACTACTGAACTGAGGTGTGAGAATTTGACAGTTTCATGAATAAACAAGGCAGCTCATATTTTTAAACAACAAACCACAGAAAGGAATTACGATCAACCTTGATCTTGAATCTAGAAAAAAAAATGTTTGTGACAGTTGTTCTGGTAAAATGACAATTGATTTCTAATTTCAAGCAAACAAAAGACAAAAAAATAGGAAATGTAATGTAAAAAAGTAATTGTCTTGCAAAAAACGATGCTGTTTGTGAGAGCAACTATCCCTATGTGTGTGGATTATTTCACCTGTTCAGAACAAAAACAATTCAGCTACTTTTAAGCTTTTTGTAGCAGTTTTCCATTTGCCAAAAGTGACCCTATGTCTTAACTAAGATGCCATTAATAAACAAACATAATGACTTATATTCATTAATGACAGTCACATATTAAAGATTATACCCCACAGGATAATTGTAAAGAATTTCTTTGTCATCATTTCTAAGTCTTTACAATTACAGTCTAAATATGGATACGAGACATACCAAACACACACAATCACTGCCTGCAAACATTTTTGGTCACCATTACTAGTTACAAAAAAGCTAAAGTTTCACAAAGACACAGTTTTGCTGTCACCACGGACAAAATGTTTTGTGTCTTCGCAAGTGATGACGGTTTCCAGATAAAAGCAGCTGAAAACGTTTGTGAACTTAACAACAAAACTTTAACAAGAAGCGTGTAATTAGTTTTAGTCAGAAGATTACTTTTTGGTACGACACCGGCACTTCTCAGTGAGGGTTCCTGAAGCTGGTAAGACTTTAGCGAGATGTGGACAGAGAAGGCAGACATCCAGAAGTTGGACCCTGGCCTATGCTGAACCGACGTCTGTTCACGAGGCTCAAAGAGAACGAGCAACAACTGACAACTTCAGCGAACAACAGGCTGAATGTCAGCTAAACGTCTGTCATGAACAATGTCAGTGAAGCGAGCCACAACCGGACCGTGACCGGCACAAAATCACTTTTTCATCGGTTGATAGTGTTGGTTCGTCAACGGTCAGTGACTGACAACTACACTAGCAGTGATGCTACAAGCTAACCCGCAGTACAGCTACTTACCATTCACTTTAGGGAGTCACAAAGGGCGCCAGCCGCCGGGGTGGCTCACACACATACACAGCTGTGACGGCGCTCTGACACCGCTGTTTAAAAAAGTTGCACCGGGCTTCGGTTCTCCTGTGTTTGGCGGGTGAGACGTGGCTGTGAACCGAACCGAGGCTAACCGCTAACGTTTACTGACAGCTTTCATATCTGGGACAAGATGCCGCGCGTCTCGTGCAGCTGACAGAACCGCAGCCGTTGTGGCACGAGGCGGGGAGGGGCGGGGCCAGTGACGTAGCAGGGAATGTTTTGGGAAATGTGCTCGCGGCGGCGTGAACCTCTGATGACCCCTAGCGACGCCGCGGACACCGACACAGGTAGATGAGAGCCGGTAGAACTGGACACTTGAAGAGAAAATGTGTCCTCTGGAATACTTAATAGACTCCAGAGCCGCCTCCAAACACTTTTCATAAATGTAGGCCACTGAAGCTCTCAGGGTGTCACACTAAAACCAAGAGAAAGAGCTGAGTTTTAGTGATTCTGTTATGCTGCTGGGGGCTAAACTGGGGTAAGATGGCCCTCCACTATAGGCCCCCTCCTGGGACACCTTATGCTTTGATATACAAATAGAGAAATTAAGGAATAGAACATTTTAATGTCCTCACATAATCGTACAATGAAAATACAACAAAACAACTGAAATGTAAAC
>NW_007577770.1:910096-929428 GCF_000690725.1 Stegastes partitus | reverse complement strand
AGAAGAAGCTCCTGCTACCTACAAATAGCTATCAGGAGCTGTTATTGGTGTGGTAATACTTTCTAAGTAGGCAAGCTAAACATGGCTATCCCAGCTTGTCTTGTGATGTACATAATAACATCTCATCTCAAAATAAATGGAAGTCAAACAAAAAAAAAGTTACATTTTTTGCTAGCTTAGCAATTGTAATGTCTGGGATCAATAGTCACTGTTTTTATGTTTTCTTTGAAAAATGCTTGTTGCAAAGCTCAACTGTCCCAATACTCAACCTATGTCAGCCACTTTTATTAAGGATATTTACTCAAGTATTGTAAACCATGCCCCTTATAACAATGTGTATATTCTTTAAGAAAAAAAAAAGATATATACATGTTAAATATATATTTATAATATGTACACGTGTAAGTGAACCCTTTAAAAGGTAATTAAATCATAACAACAACTACAACTTTGGTATTATAAAACTAAATGTAAAAGCTTAAATAGGCCAAATAAGAAGCCCTCCTCTGTTGGGGAAGAAGCCCCCCAGGAACCTTGCCTCATGAGTTATTTTGATCAATACAAACTTGTTACTTATGTGTAGGGGTAACTCCAATTCCAACAGAAATTAGGTATCATTAGTACTTTAAAGAACTGCATAAAGTACATGAAGAATCATGCCTTGATAGTGCTTCTTAAGAGACACAGAGCCTTTTGAAGAACCATTTAAGAACTGTTCTATTTCTGCGAGTGGTGGTGAAGTTTGGGGTCTACTCAGTCATCAGGATTACACTGCATGGCACAGGCATCCCATATAAACCCTGCATGTAGAATTCTGTAGATCTGTATTAAACATCTGAAGTAGAACACCAACCAGTGCATGCTGGGCAAAATTAGGCTATTGATTATTGCCATGAAGAAAAGAACACTTAAAGATTCTCAAATCGAACCTCCAACACACATTGAGATTTCAGGAACTGCAAACCCAGGAGCTGAACCCCTAAAAGACCCTTCTGTCAGCTGATCCTCAGACTCAGTGGCCAGACAAGACTTTAGATCAGGACTGCTCTCCAACCGGTGATCAGAGTCAAACAAACTATTACAGTGACAAAAAATGCTTAACTTGTACATTTGCATGATTAAACCAAAACTAAAAGCAAACTTTGCTGTCTGGCCCTAAATCATGGAAATTAAAAGGCCGAATATGTCTTTGATGCAAAGCAGAGACAAATCCTGACAAAATACAGACTCCGTGACCACAGTCTATCCACAGAGAAAGGACGACACAGAAAGTTGTGATTAGCAAAAGAAGAAAGAGTTTGTGGTCACTAAGGTATAGATGGAGATGCACTTTCCCTAAAATGCAACACAACAAGGACATATGAGAGGAATACTGTAAAAAATTTGACTCATTAAGCCCAAACTTCACAGAACTAGATGACAATAAAAAGCAACATTTTCTGTTAAGAGAGGGATACGCAGCACCTGCACAATATGAAACTGCATAAGTGATATTCAAAATATCAATGAATATGGAAATTGTGTTGACATAGTCTATTATACATATGGCAAATACACATGAGACACTTACTGGTTTTTTTCTTCTTTGTAGACATTCTAGTCTTGTTTATGTTCATTATTCCACTTAAGTAATAGTGATTTTTTTTGTCTTTTATTTATTTAATTATTTTTTAAAGCTACACCATCCTTAATTCATGAAATGTATCTGTAACATGCCTACAAAATGAAACTAAAAACTTAAAGCTGGCTTTATCCAATGTTCAGATTGCTGTTATGGAAATTAATGCAAATTAGGATTGCAAAAGATTACAGCAGTGGTTTTGGCATGTAACTATTTAATACAGTGCTCGAGGTTAAGATAAGTAAAATCATTCATATTTCATGATAAAGTAAAGATTAAAGATGACAACTTTTTTTCTGCAGTATTTTTGAGCACTTTAAGTAAATTTGACTGATAATTGGCTTCTTAGTGCTTCATCTACGAGGGATTTTGAATGCACAGTTCAAACTTCATTTGTTGATATGACAGTTTTCTGAAGATCGTAGTTCTAAATTTCGGTAAATAAATAAGAAAAACACATTTCACATTTTCTCACCTTGGCCACAATAAGCATTATCCTTGAAACGTTACTGGGTTTCATCACATAAACAATAAATCAAATCAACCAAGACACAGCTTTCTTAGTGACTGGTAAACAGATAATTATTAATCTGCTTTTCTTCTTTTCATTCTGCCCTCCATTAGACCGTTGACACTGTGTCTGGGTGACCTGATCTACCCCTTAATCCACTGGATGATACTGCAGAGTGACACTGACAAGATTTCTGTCTGATAGAAACACAGCTGAAGTTTGTCTTGATTAGACACACATTCAGAAATGAGAGAAGATCTACTTCACACACCAACATATTGATGAGGTATGCTGAATAGATTGGTGAGCGCTCCTACGGAAGATCATATGTTCTACCTGTGCCTGCGGGGGTTTTTCTCCAGCTGCCTTAATATTAGTGATTAGAGGTTATTTAGCCCTGCGATAGACTGGCGACCTGTCCAGGGTGTCCCCTGCCTTCGCCCTAAGTCGGCTGGGATAGGCTCCAGCCCCCCCGCAACCCTAGTGAGGATTAAGCAATGTATAGATAATGGATGGATGGATGGATGGAGGTTATTTAGTGATTTTTACTTAACAGTCTGTGATAGACTAGACACCTGTCCATGTCTCACCCAATGTGAGCTGGGTTAGCCTGCAATCCTCTGTGACCCTCTGCAGGATAAACCAGGTTTAGCTAATGGATGGATGATGTTAACAGAACAATACCTGAACTTCCAGATATTGAATGTGGAGGTTGTGTTTTGGTCCTTGTCCTTTTCCCCCCAAGTGAGTGTTTTTGTGTGTACAGTACAGTACAAGGAGGAATGTCTTTACTTCAGAATATACTTACAGGTAAAAGTAAACACCATGCAGAATAAGCAGTTTAAAGATGTGTGTTATTTTATTTAATGATATAATTTTCAATAGTAATTAAAATTTGTTAAGTAACTAGCAACTAAAGCTGCTGTATAAATACAGTAGTATTAGTGATGTATATAATGTATGTGCTTTAAGATTTTGATGGATAAAAAGATTTTTTATGTAATTGTGCTGAGGATAATGGATGGATAAATGGATACATTTTGGACTTCCTACATCGATCCATCCATTTATTTTCTTATCTAAAGTTAGGCACTGGGTGACTTTTTTCAAATGAATCATCAAAATAGCCATATAGATGGTTTCTCTGGACTATAACGAAAGCTTGAAATTTGTTATTTTACCCACACTGCTAATGTAGTATAGTGTGCATAGCTGTTTGTCACATGTAGGGGGACAACATTCAAATAAATTCAATTTACCTATACCTGTTGATAACAGTAAGAAATATTTCCCCTCTAGCTATAGCAGCAGCAGCAGCAGCATCTACTATAGGCAACTGTAATTAGATTATAACAGTCATTACAACCAGTCATTCTTCCAGGTAGGCTCTGGATTTGAATGTAATCTGGGATTTGGTGGCTCAGTGCTGAGTGGTGTGGAAACCCAGGAACTAGCCTGCAGTTTACCTTATATACAATGTCATATACTAGCTGGTGAGACAGACAGACAACAACTGAGAGTGTACGAAAGGTAGATTGCATGAGGAGTTGTGTAATTTAAGTGTAATGCTGGACCATAACAGTCTGGTAATTACAGGTGTGCTTGGAGTATTATTGTCTGTCCACTGGGAGACCCATTCTCAGACTCCCAGCATGTTATTTCCAGGACTGTGCTGGACGTAATGGTACACCTGACAGTTTGAAACTAAAAAGTATGCTACTTAACATTTTATGACTGTCCAGGAATAACCCACTCTATACCTTTGAGAAAGCCTGCTGGCGTGAATGAGCTGAAACTCTCAATACAGCTTTAATATGAATAAAAAAGAGATGAAACTGGGAAACGTGTGCAAAAGAAAGATGGGTAAAATTAAATTAAATTAAATTAAAATAGTTTAATTAGCGAACAGTCCCATGCCGTTATGTAAACACCCCACTTGAACTCTGTCAGTCCACCACACACCACTCGCCCAGGTGTTCGCTCATGTCATGACGTAAGCTCATCTCGTCACTCATTCGATATTAGTAGAGGATTACATTTATTCTCAATCCCACACTCACACACACCATCCATGCGCTCCTCATAGAAGTTCACGCGCTGTCTGCCAGGGACCATCTAAGGTAGCAGGCGGTCAGGTAGCTGTGTGCCACCAGCTGAAGTCACAGGAGTTTCGTCTACTTTGAATGTGACAAGCCCATGGAGGCCTACTGCTCATCAGGCTGCTAACTGAGGCTTTACCAAACAACTGGTGGATTTCTGTCAGACAAGAATACATTACAGCTTTGTAAACCTAGTTTCATGAAGGTAAGACTACAACTTGAAATTTGTAAGAACTGTTTTTATACCTCTTATAAGTAACATTTTACTTCAACAGTCAGTTAAGGTTTTATAGTAGTTTAGAGCTGCCTGTCCAAGAATGGAAACTAAAATGGTCTAAACACTATGATTAAGCCATTTCCATCCAAAATCTTGTATAAAAACTGACTGCTGAGGTGATTTTAATTGTCTCCAAATGATTTTTTGGCTTTAAAACTACAACCTAAAATATGAATTTGCTTAAAGTTATATGTGATGAATGTCACAACTGCTTATGAAGGATATTGTTTTTCTTTCTCTTTCTTAAACTGTGACATAACTGTCCAACAAATCTTTGCTTTTCTCAGATGTTTCCTTGGTCTGCTGTTTTCTCCCTCGAGCCCAAAGTGCCCGGCCAGCGCAGCACTGAGGAGCTGGTAACCAACACTCTGATGCTGGAGCTGGGGGCCATGGTGAAGCGCACTGAACGCATTCGTTTGGAGAGGGCGACGGAGGGTCGCCGTCGCCGCCGCAGCTCTTCCTCCACAGCTGACTACAGCTGGCTGGCGAGCGCGCCGACCCCGCAGCCCTACGAGCTCACTCCCAATGACCTGCTGGAGCTGCAGGACCTCTGTGCCAAGATCCCTCCTGCACAGTGTGGCCCCGCAATCGTTAGGTAAGAAAGACAGGGAGGGATAGAGGGAGACATTGTAAGAAAAAAATAGCAGGAAAAGGTGTAACTGAAACAGATAGTATGAAAAACCCGAAGCCAGAGTGAAACAGAGATAGATGCAGAGACAGTTATAATATTAGATGCTAAAACAGACAAGTAGATAAAACAAGTCTGGGACTAAGAGCATGACATTCAGATAGGAACGAAAAACTAGCTCAGATCTTTTGTCAACAAAATTAGACATGATGTATATGTATATGATAAGGTCTCCTTTCTGCGTAATCTTTGAGTCAGAGTTTCTACAACAATATGAAACAGAAGAACAGAGCTGCAGGGCTTCAATCTAATCCCTATAACACCCTGTGCAATAACTTGCTGATACTCTCAGATCCACACTCTTACATTTTAAATGCCCATGATAGCCTACACAGTGCTCAAACACATGTCCTATTCTGCTCATAACTAGTTTAGCTTTGCATTTAGCTGAATGGATCAGCCAGTGATGTTTCTTAAGTAAAAATGCTGTCAGCTGTGAGTATTTGCTGGTTTTATTACTGTCCAGTGAGAGCAAACTTAATACCGCTGGATGCTGGACTCTCAGTCAGATAAAACATGCAAGTGGATAAAAATTATGTACAAATAAATTGTGATGCGCATTTTACATGATTTTCATCAAAACTCAGGTATCATTGCTGACCAGCAACTATCACCTCTGTAGACAAGTCCTCATTAAATTATGTTTTGCACAGGTTGTCCTTTTTCCAACCTATGATGATGAAATCAGAGTTCATATCTTACCAGGGGCATAGTAAGGGATTTTGGTCCCCTATGAAGAGGCTGCCTGTATGCTGGTAGTGCCTCTTCTTTGTTGCCTGTCTAACCTTGTTTCTGTTGTTTCGCCTAGACTGTAAAAGACCCTATGAAAGTGTCAACCCATATCACACTTATTCCTCCCCCTGCAGGTTCAGAAGACTGGTGTCGCAGATGGAGCCCGAGGTTCACGAGGTTCCCCGGCTGTTTCGCTCAGTGCTGCGTGAGTGCGCAGATGAGACAAGTGGGAACGACGTCGTTCAGACTCAGGACCCAGTGTATGAGAAGCAGCAGCGCAGCAAGAGTCTGTCTTTCGTTACTTTTCGCACAAAGTTCCGCACTGGGCATTTCTTAAAGGGCAGCAGCATGAGAGGCTCCAGGGGGAATCTGCAGCAGCAGGTGGATTGGTCCGATGAAGAAGAGGATGGAGAAGGGGAGGAGGAAGCCATCAAGGCCCGGGCGAGGAAGGGAAGGAGCAAGAGCATGCCAGAGATCACCCCTTTGGAGCAGAGTGCTCAGGGTTGAGAGAAGAGACAGAGAGATAGTGAAGAGGAACTGGTACGAGGGAGGGGAAGAGTGAGGGAAGGAAAGCAAGCCTAAATTGTAGAGAGTGAGCATAAATATGGGGAAGGACAGAGGGGGGAAGGAAGCTTTCAGGGAAACGGGGGAAAGAACAGATCTGAAAACGTTCTTCTTTCAAAAGCTGGAGAAAAGTCAAGAGAGTGGATTTTAATAGATTTCTCTGTTTTCCGCTTAGTCCAATCCAAAAGCTCTATTGTTCTGGTTTTAAGATATCTAAAACATTTTTGTTGCATCTGGTCATTGCATAAACTCCTAAAAACTCATCTCGGTGTATCAAAATTTCAAAGTTAGAAATCTTTCCATGAAAATAATGCTTTCCTGCCGAAGAATGCACTCTAAAAAGTAATTCAGAGAGCCTATTTTGACCACTTGATTAAATGCATGGCTACAAGATTAACAATATAATTTGCTAATTTAGACAAACCTTTTAAGTTGCAAACATTATTTTTTCAGTTGGGTTGATGTAATAATGTTGGTAATTGCATTCGCATAATATTGTGATAATATAAGCTCAGACTTCTCAACTCAAAACTAAATTCAGGTCAAGGTAACCTAACTGGCTTGATAACTTACTTTTTCTCCACCCTGAGTTCAGGATTTAAAGTCTCCTCCTCAATCTTAACATGGCTCAGCGGTTCAGACAGGTAATACCTTTAACATCTCTAATTCCAAAAACTCAGCACAGTTTGTTGGTTGAACATAACTTTGTTAGAAGTTGTCAGAATTCAAAACACTAATGCAAATGGTTGCATGTTTTTTGTTTGTTTGTTTGTTTTTTGAGCCTACTGAGAACATTGTTTTTGAGAATGGGGCTTAGACGTAACTCTACACTGTTGCTTCCTCTACAGTGTGCAGATCTGTGAAGTCCCCACCTCTCTCTCCACTTAGTTCTCCCTACTCAAGCACACCAGCTCACCCAGGACTCTCAGCTACTTTATGTTACACCCCACAAGTTGACAGGATCGGTTTCTCTGTGTTGTTTAATATGAAACCTGAGAAGTTTGAATCCTTGTTTTGACAGTCCTCGGTACATTTGGAAATGCTAGGCGATGGTTTGATTGCTTATTTTGCTCATTATGTGTCTTCTAACATCTAAACATCATCATAAAGGATTTGTTAAGAAGATTTTAAAAAAACACTGATTTCCAACGTAGGGGGTCTTCAACATGGAGATGTTTAGCAGCAGGTGTAAATAGTAGCATGGTAATATTTTGTAATCAACAATAAACACTAAGGTGTTTAGCTTAGTTTATTTGGTTATGACTTAAACAAAATAAAATTTTGACCTGAGGATGGCACTACATTAAACGGTCAAAGACCACCGGAGATCTTACATTTTATCCAAGAGGGGACATCAATATGTGAACCAAATTTTATGTGTGTACATAGTTTCATGGCAGTGATTCTTCACACGTTTCTGTCTCTAGTGGACCGACAGACAGACATCGTTCCCATGAGTCATACTAGTGTTATGAGTAAAACCTCCTGCATTACTAACCTTTGCATGCTTCAGGTATCTCTAAAATCAAACATGTTATGCAAGGGCTTTCTGAAGAACAGCTCCTGATGAATCATAAACACGCCTCATGAACTGTCCCTTTAAAAGCATGTTATGCAACACACAGGACAGCTGTATTCTGCTGTAGAAGGAAGAAGTTCAGCTCAGGTCGCACGTCGCCGTGCACTCAGCAGCCACAGTTTGGCTCCAGATCCTCAGCCTCGTCACTGGTGCTCTACCATTAGGCAAATAACTTGGAGGCAGGGAATAACTAGAATCGTGTCTAATGTTGTTTTTTTTATTGTAAATATTACGTGTTTGCGGAAATAGATATACATTGTCTCTTCTGTGTGATTAAATCGTTGCTTTTTTTCATGAAGATGTCTATTTGTTTTGATTTAAATATACAATGAGTGTAGTTTTGTAACATTTGAGACTAAATGATTCTGCAAAGTGCAAATTTTTAAAGTCTGGTTCTGTAAAATGAGTTTGAAGAGGTAAACTGTACATGTGCAAAGTCTTTGTGTTATAAACATGCTGAATATTACCTGCAGCGCTGCTCTGTCATAACCCAGCTCGGCTAAGTATATCACTGCTGACTAATCCTCTTATCCCGAGAAAATCTCAGACATGAATGCCAGCACCCAATTATTATTTTATTAATGTGCACTTCCTTATCAATACATCATTATAACTATTTGCACTTTATACACTGAAGTCAAGGCATTTGGCTAAAAAAAAGAAGAGGAAAAATAAGGGGCAATGTCTTCTTTCTTCTTAAAAATGCTGTAGTCATTTAAATAACTGTACATTGGATAGATAAAGAGGGGGAGCACAGACGTCCAACCAGACACTTCCAGGGAATCTGGCTGATTGAGTCACTTCATGAGTGGGCCTTCACAACCAGCATAACCCCTTCATAAGCTCTGATCCTCTCTGCAGCACTGAATAAGTGAGGTCTAAACCTTTCCGACAGGTAAACCTGCCTGATGGCTGGCAACCAGACAGGTGTATTTAAAACCAGTGCTGTTACATCAACATTTCGTACAGCTCGTGCCTCAACTACACCAAAATCTTCCCTTCGGCGGGCTGCGACTGCCTTCTTGTGCCTTTAGGATCACAGCAAGTGTCTTCGTAATGTGTCACAGTTCAACAAAAGTACCCATTTGGCAAATAAACCTCAAAAGCAGAACAGAATGTAACCGGATAAAAAAATATTGAACATGGTAACTGAAGGGTGGTTGGTTAGGAATTACTCAGAGACACAGTCATGCTCTTTCAATAAAAAGTAGGTAAACTTAGAAGCACAAAAATGTACGGACAAACTCCAGTTTTGTTTTTTGGCTTTGAAATAATAATAGAGAATGAAATGTGGTAAAGCAGGAAAAAAAATAATAGTAATTATAAGACAGTTTGCAGAATCAAACCATTAAATTATAGCCATTTTGATTAAATGTTTATGAATAGTTGGTCAAAGTACAACACAGAGTAGTTTCCCTGCTCTCTCTCTATACAAAGTGGGGATTTTTAGACAATATATTTCTTTTGTTTTTTTGGACACAGTTCAAGATTTTCATTCTTCACTGAACTGTGGAATAAGATCAAGAGTCTGTGGCATGGGAATAACCGAAATGTCTTTAATCGTCCCAAGCCTCCATCAAACCGTGACAGAAAGGTCTGTCCTCCAAACACTTCATCTGGACACGTCGTCTCAGTCCAGCTTTAGTTTTATTTCCTCTCATCTGATGTGCTTTCCCCTCCCCCCCTCCAGCCGCTCCTCTTTTCTTTAAGCGAAGAAGACGACAAAGATGATGAAGAAGACGATGAGGACGAGAAATATCTTAATCATCAGCCAGCGGTTGGAGGAGACTGACTGGAAATATTTGAGGATCTCTGTGTGCGCGGCCTCCACGTTCAGCTGGGTGTCCTCCACGTTAGCGTCGATCCTGTGAGAACAGACAGGACCGTTAGTGCATCTAATCATCCAAAATGATGAATTGTTGAGTAACCACTACAATATTTGTCAGTACAACATGCAATTAGTTTTTATATGAATTTTGCCTGCATTTCCCATATGTTAATACCAGAAAATATCTTTAATAACACTCTAAACCTCTTATTTATTCATTTAAATGGCCAAAATGACCCCATTAACCAGCAAGAAACTGTAAACACAGATCAAATCATCAACTTTATTTACTAAAATGTCCAGAATATTTTGGTAAAATACACTATATTAGATAAACACCTACAGATATTTTACCATTTAGCCACCATTTCTCCTGTTATTGTACAATATCTGTGGGCACTTGGAAAAATGGTGTACATGTTGACTCCAGGTTTCTTTAAAATTTCTGTAAAATAAATAAAGAAATAAACTTTGGGGTTTTTTTTCTTTTTATGATTTAGGACAGAGCTGTCATAACGCTCCGAATACAATTTTTTTATTTCACTCAACTTCCATCCATGGTTTTGCTGTTTTTATGCAGGTGCAAGACTTTATGTTGCAGCAAAAATAAGCCCAGTGAGTAAAAATGTGACAGGAACAAAAAACGCCCAGAAACTGTATGGGCTTCAGAGAGGTGACGCTGTGACTGCGATTCCAAGCACATGAAATATTTTCTAAACTGACATCACACTCATGATCACTATAAGCTATTTCTCCTTTTATCCCCCCTAAATTTTGTATCTCGTAAATATCGTATTTCCGTCCTCAATTTCTTACTGACCTCTGGATGGTTTCTTCTTGCTCCTTGACCATGTGTGCCAGCTGTTGGAATATAGAGCCCAGCTCCACGATGGTGCTCTCAATGTTCTGCATGGTGTCTGCACGGCTCTGGATGTATGAGTCCTGTAGCCAGCAGGATTTTAGGAAAGGACACAACCGAGCATTTTAGTTTAGTATTTCTGCAAAGTTAATGTTGAATTGATGTCCTTCTTATGAAAGGGATTTAAATAAAAGTACACATCAACTGACTTAAAAATTGAACTGTCCATCTACCCTACCTGCTCATCAATAAGTTGGAGTTGCAAGGGATTGCTCTGAGAGTCCATATCGATGGCCACATCCCCCATGCTCCGGGACTCATCCTGCATCAGGACCGAGCTCTCTGAGGGGAGACAACAAGCAAAAAAACACACCCATGTTCAACGACATCAGACAGAAATCCTCAATGGTAGAGGGGAAAAGCAGAAAAGAACAGCGGGCACATACAGTAGCTAGTCATACCCGCTGGGAGAGTCAAACGTTCCAGGGAAATACCTTTTAAATTTGTGGTTGTATAGCCCTGGTAGTCATTGCGCGGCTCGCGAGCTGCATGCGGCTCCTGGGCCCCTTTTTTGCGGCTCCCTAAAATATTTTTTAATTTTTACATTATAAAGGACCAAATACAGTGATAATCATTCACAAGGACTTTGAGCAATTCCCTATTACAACAGCTGTTGTTTTGAAAAGTACACTGGCAGTCAAAACATCTCCACAAACTTCAGAAATTCAAGCAACATGCCCAATGTAACACCATAAAACTAGAAAATATAATGAAATGGGTAAAAGTGTATGGAAAATAATTCCATACACTTTTAAGTCAAGGTCAAAATGAGCTTGATTATGATTTCATTTTTCTTATCAGAGGATGGTAGAAGTATGCAGGTTTGACTGTCTGCATTTCATAGTGTATTAAGTGTCCCATATGCTAAAAATGCTTGTGAGCAACAAGGTACTTGAATCAAGCTGGTAAAGCTACATACTTAAACCATCATTTGTCAAGAAAAACTAAATCATAATCAAGCTCATTCTCAATTCGACATAGCTTCGTCCCAAAATCTTAATTTTCCTGGTGTTTACAACGAGCATTTTGTTTGAGATTCAGCCAAAAAAGCTGAACTGAAGCCTGTACGTGAACATTTCACTGGCAGTGTTAATTCATGCACAGGAAGCAATTGAGCTCCCTGTGCTCATTAGAGGGTCTCTGGTAATTAGCCTCTTTAGCAAAACATTAAGCAAAACGAGGAACTGAGCAGGAGCCACACATGCCGAAGCCAAAACTAAGGAACATTAAAGGTGTGTTCACTCTATTACGTTCTTTGAAAGTGACAGCACAGTTTTTTAGATGAAGAACGATCAACGGTTTGGGATCGACTTCTTGTTCGTATTCTTAGAGGAGTGCAGATGACCATGCATGAAAGGCCAGACCGGTGACTGTGACACCAGAAACCTTGAACCATTGGCTGCGCTACAGGAGATAATGTTTAGGTTGTGATTTGATTGCACACAAAAATGTGGCTGAGAGTTAACTTTTCATACAAACAATAGGAGCATAGAGTGAACACTCCATCATGAAGTTACAACAGCATATTTTGTTTACCTGTGGTTACCATTACTTCAATACGAGACCCTTGTTTAAATCACAGTGAGCGACTACAAGCATGAAGCTAAGATGCAGATGGACTTACTGAAGTTGTTGGCCATTAGAGGAGAAGACGACGCAGGAGGCTGTGAGAACTGCTCTCTCCTGCTGCGCTGCTGCTTCAGGTTCTGCAGGGCAAGAGTCAAATGACGGAACGTTAAATAGAGAAGGAACCTTAATCCAATTTAAAAGTATTTTCTGGCTTCAAATAACAAAGAATATCAAATGCTTCTCACCTCTGTTCGGACTTCCAGGACTGATTTGAAGTCATTGGACATCGAAGCCAGTTTGGACTGTAGACAGCAATGAATAAAGCAAAGTTAAACAAAGTGCTGCTTCGTTACATCTATTTTTGTTGCTACACTTCACCAACATGTTTTGATGATAATATATATAAAATATAAACTACTGAAAATGTATTTTATTGCATGTGCACAACTGGATTTAAAAAGGTTCAACAAAAACACTAAAACTTTTCAACCTCATTTCTTTTCAGACAAATTCTCGCAAACAACCAAAAAGTCACATTTAGCAGGTAATAAACAGCTTCATGTTCTCCATGCACACATACAATATAGTGTAAATTAGAACTTCATCAAATCACCTGTAATGACACCACTATAGTGTTTGAGTGAGTTTGGATGTGTCGTCCCCCCGGAGCTCCGCGAGATCTCACCAAGTCCTGCAGCTGTGCTATCTGTTTGTTTAGACTGTTGATGTCCTAAAAACATTGAAAAACACAGGAGAGGGAGAAATCAGTGTATATAGTTTCATTATATATTTACAGGAGATGTTTACATGGGATGTTGACAGTTCAACTCACTTGTTTAATAATGTATGTTAGCTCCTCGATCTCCACTGCCTTGTCGTCAAATAGAGATTTTCTTTTTGCCACTAAAACATCCAAACGACACACAAGCAGCGTCAGCACTTTGGACGATATCACACACACACACACATTTAAAATAACATTGAAACAACAATAAATGAACACTTACAGATTGTGAGCTTTTCCAATTTGGCAAATGTGTTACTCAAGTCTTTTCCAATTCTCCTACAAGGACACAATCAGAAATGACACTTTCTTAGTCGTGCACATACAGACTACTCCAGCATTTGGCTTGTTGACATGCATACCACAGTTAGATAGATAGGCAGATTACAACATTTTTTTCTGCCTTCACACAGCTTTTAAAGTAACACAGATTCCGTGAACCAATCTCGCTAATAAAAATTCTGAGCAATTTTACATATTACAAGTGTGGTAAGGTTTATATATGCCGCAATGGATGAGGAGGATAATAAAGTAACACCCAATATCAACATAAAAGAACGAGTGCATTCAGCAAATATTTTAAGCTGTTCAACCACTAAAGTAAACAGAATATGAGGAACTTACTTGGCCATAACTGTGAAGTCGCTGCGCTGCCTGAGTGCGCTGAGAGCTGGTTTACTGGGCTGGACACCATTCTGCCAAAAGAGGCAAAAAGTAGAAAGCATGAGATAGAAAGATATGCTTAAAAAAAAGAGGTCAATGACTAACTCAAGATATGACTGCAGAACTCATTAACTGGTTTCAGAACTAATCAATCAGGGAACAGGGATTGATTTCAATTCAGTCGTCCTGGTCAACACTGTGGCCAGTTGAGAAGTAAAACCTTTAAATATTTCCTGGTTATAATTCGTCTTTTACTATCAGTTCAAAAATAATATGACCTTTTTAATCAAACCAAGTAAACAACTTCCAACGCTGTCACGTTTGAGTACTACTTACTTGTAATTATAATCACTTCTCACACTGGATTACTGAGGTCTAGATGTGATATTTTAGAGTTGAAAAAAAGAAACATCTAAAAAATGAATTGGCCAATAATGTACCATTGAAAAATAAACATCACCTCAAACTTGTCTTCGAAATCCTGCAGTGTTGTGTTTATATCTGCTGATATATTTGTAACACTACTATCTGCCACTTAATGAGAAGAGCTCATTGACTGCCATTCACCTTTATTTTTGAGAATGGCCAATGATATTTTGTCACTAGTTGGGGATTTACTGTAGGGCTGAACCATGAAGCGATTGATCATTCTACACTAGATGGTTCGGGGGGCTCAGCTGACGTACAGCCTCATTATTTTAAAGCCTTCTACACTGACACATTTCAAACACAGTCAAAAGCATAACTGTCACACAGAAAGGATCTATTACATAGTGCAAATTTAACTAAAAAACGTCACAAATCAAATCACAATACCAATCAAAAAATGTTGTTTATATTTAAATACATTTATCCAAAATGATTGGCCCTTAATAAGTAACACAGACGTTTCAACACAGCCCAATGAAGACAACAAGAACAACAACAATACTAATTTATGCTAAACTTCCCCGAAATTGTGCAAAATAAAAAAAAAAAGAGAGAGAGTAGGCCAAGGTTGTTTGGATGTTTGTTGCCTGGGTGACTTTACTAAATGAATCTATTTCATTATTCAATATGGAGTCAAAACAGACAGCAGAGAGAGAAGTAATAAAGCAACCAAAACCAAAAGTAATCTGTCTACAGTCAAATTGACGGTAAGTACCTAAAAAACACATCGGTGTACTTCAGGCAGTTTTACCTACTTTTGACCCTAAGTGATCCAGCTGTTATTGTGTGGCGGTGACTGGTGTTTACCCCAACATACCTGACTGCCCTGGAGAGATTTGCAGGCTGATTGGAACTCGAGGGTCCGGTCACGGCACGTCATGTTGCTGCCGTTAAAGGGTCACCAGCTGGCTGAAGACCACAAACCACCTGGAACTGCCTGTCCCTCCTTTGATGAATAAATAGGAAGATCTCCCGAAATGCGGACAAAATCACATCCAAGGTGGGGTATCCTTCATGGACATATGTACACACATGTCTGCGGTAACGGGAAAAAACAACTGTTAGCCTCACAGATCAACAGATCCTATTTGATCAGGCGGCTCCGTTAGCACCGACAACACGACTAATGAGAGACCCACTAAACCGCAACATCAAGGCAATAGATGGTACATAACGGCCCCAACTCACACATAAATCCACAGGTGAGCTAAATATACCGATCATTAGGTAACAATGATTATCTCGAGTCTGGACCGGGTCTGTCTGAGTAAAAGGCCGCCCATCACGACACAGCTGATCGCGGCCCGACCGGCTAGCCACAGGCTAACGTTAGCTCCAGAAAGCTAACCGGGCTTTTCGTGCGGTTCCTCCGGCCTTACCTCGGTGAAATTCGACCTGGACTGACCGTGTGAGGTTTATTCTTATTTAAAAGACATACAGTGATCGGTTCCAACTTACTTGAATCGATATCACACCATATTTTCACAGCCTCCGATGTTTCTGGTGAAAACTAGTCAACCTCGGAGTTAAAGTTCCGATCCGGGTCATTTCCGGCTCTGACGTCGTTGCCACGTCTACTTTACCGAGCTGGAAAGTCGGTGCAGGGTCAGACCGCCTCCAGCAGGGGGCGCCATGCGTCATGCAACCAATAGCACACCAGTGTTTACTGCCTCCACCCTCCAATCAATGGGTCCCAAGGTTATTTTATCCACAGTTTAAAGTACCTGTTCATTAGTACCACCGGCCATGTTCCACATGTTCATTTTGACAGCTTTTAAACTGGATGGTATATGATAGTATTTACATACTATAGTGAATAATATTACAATATATTTGTTTCATTTTGTTATCTGTCATTGTGTAGGTTGGTTGTTTAGTTTGCATTTGTGCCAACACTGACAGAAACTAGATGTTTCAAACATGTATCCATCTTCGGATCATTTCATTGTTTGTTCATTACTTTTACTAAGTGTATTTCTTTAGGATTTCTTTAGCTATTAAAGCTAATTCTTGGTTACTCTCTGTCTGCGTTCTGCTATTTCAAAGCATTTGTCTGTTACTTGTAGCCAACTATTTTTTATCATTAGTGTGCCATCTATATCCAGTAGCTAAATCATCTAACAATTGGTTTTAGCTATTTATTTACTTGTTTGTTTGTTTGTTTGTTTGTTTGTTTTATCGAACAAAACATCTCTCTATTAGCTTTGGTCTATTTCACATTTTTGTCCGATGCCTCTTCTAATGACTGACTATTTAAACTGTTTATCTGTTCGCTAGATATCAATTTTTTACCATTTAATCATTTTTTTTACCAGATTTTTCTGAGAAAAAAAGTTCAATATGTAATTTGTATTGTTCTGTTTAGGAAATTTTGCCAGTTGTGCACAAAAAGTTTTTGAACTGTTGAGCCAAATTCTCAACCACTGAACTCGTCCACGCCCTCATCAGTTGTCACGCCTGGGATTTTCTAGTCGATGACTCCACTCTGCATCAGTTATCATTTCCAACATAGTGTGTACTTGCTAGTTTCATGATATCAATTCTGTTCTAGAAACGATGTGTGTTGAAACAACAAATACTTATTTGTCCATGCTAAAAAGAATGGGTAGAATTTTTAAAAATATCACATGCTGCATTTATAATTTTCTGTAAAGCTACTCCACACTACGCAATGTCACGTTGTAGTATTAGAGTAATTTTGCCCTACAAACTTAAACTGCTGAGTCTGATAAAAGATAATAAGGAAAGCTCCACCCTGCAGGATTGGCTCCTTAGGTTTGCTACATATGAAATCCCAGATGTCTGAATCTGTGATTTTGAGATTGTCTCAGCACAGCAACATTAATATAATGAATGTTTGTAATTTACCATTAAAACAGTTTTGTGTGTCAACATGTGAGCCATTAAGTAATTGTCAGAGTTGTAAACAGAAATGCCCCCTCATGGTTTGTAAACTCATTCTGTGATAATTAAAATATACTCCGAAGTGGCCTGGTAATAATGTGCTCATTGCATTAATCATGATGTATTTTTCTATGTTTTATAGCTGCTTTTAACACGAACAGTATTGATATTAATGATTCTGTCCCTGGGAATACTTGTTGGATGATCAAAGACAAATTCTTATGTTGTATGCTGCCTTGCTCTGCTGAAAAATTACATGACCTCAAGTTTGTGGTAATTTAATTCATTTCAAGTGAATATGTCTCTCATGTAAGTATGATGTGGTCAACATATATACTCACATGCATAAGTGAAATAATTAATGTCTTTAAGCTAGAATTCCCCAGATATTGCACTCAAGAAACTTATATTCTCGAAAAAAAACCCAAAAAATGTTAAATTTGCACCAAACAAGTGCCAACAAAGAGTTGTTAAACTGAGTATATTTAAAAGATATTTGACTCTATAGTTTTGTTTACTACTAAGTATCTGCATAAGATGTATAACAGCTGGGAATCATTTATTAATAGTATTAGAGTAAATCGGGTCAGTTTAAGTTATGTTGGCCGATTGTAAAATTCACATTACTGGATACATTTGAGTTTCATTCACAACAGGAGAATTCTGAGCTTGATGGAGACTTGTAATCAAAACGTCCATGTCACAGTGGAACTGAAGGTGTACATTCTAGGTTTTAAACCGACAGTATCAAAAACACTGATTCATAAAAATGATCTCTTAAAGAAGATTAGAGTCAGAACAATAACTGCCACCCGCGTGTTTGACGGTTACTGACATGTTACCAATGAAAGAGAAATTAACCTTTAAGTTAGTGCGAACACAGAAGACTGAGCAGAGAACGTGATTGGCTGCTGCCTCAGGTGAGTTGACCTGCAGTTATGGTATGGAGACAGAGATAACATCCAGAAGGCTCTCTGATCTCCTCTGACTCCTACTGGTACCCGCATCCTCCGGCTGACAGGATCAAGCATGCCCAAACCACAACTATGTTCTCAGCCGTTTACCTGCTAGACCCACAACCACAAAAGCCCCAGCCCTCCACCATCCCCCCTGAGCCCTGCATCTACTTCAGCTACCCTCCACTTCACCTTTTATACTTCACTTTAATCCACAAAACGTATCTTCTTCCCTTTATGGCTTCAGACCTTATTTGATGTTACAATCTGTTTTGCTGAACAAAACTACCCACATCAGGACAGAAGAGGATGGGTTAGTTTTTAAAAAAAATAAACACACACACATCTCCTCTTGTATAATACACACTGAACAGTAAAAATCTCATCTAATTTTATCATATATATTCTTATATTGTGGATATTTTTCATGCATTGGTCAGTTAGTCCATTACTTTGGTCCTGATTGAATATGTCAACAATTTGGATGAACTTTTGTACACATGGTCATGGTGCCCAGAGGATCAATCCTACTAATGTTGATCATCTAACTTTACCTCATGTGTCACTGATTTGTTGATATTTGGAGGTTTTCCAGTGAAATGACTCAACAACTATTTGGGATTGTCATGATATTTGGTACGCATATGTCTTTCGAGAAAGGTCGTGTGGAACCTTTTAGAACCACTGGCTGGCAATAGAGTACTAGCATGTCAGACCAAAACAAATGGGCACAATTGTTTTGTGTATATGTTTCCATGGACCTGGTCAATTCGCGGATGGCCTGGAGTAGAACAGACATGAGCAGAAAAGATGAAGCAATGCAGCAAAACGGCAGCAGAGACTCTCACACTGAGCTGAAATAAAATGAAACGCACATAAATTTAGGTTAAAAATCGTATAAATAAATTACTTTGTATATAAGTTCTTTGGATTTTTGGGGCACTGGCTGAACACTGGACTGTACTTTGCTTTCACAATACGGTGTGGGAATCATTTAGTCTACCAGTTGCAAAGGGAAGGACTCACATGCACATGCTGCCGGATTGGCTGCCAAAACACACAGCGACAAAGCGCTCTGCTAATTACGGCATTACTCCACTATATCTTGACACAGCAGATCTTGTTGAGTGCTATATTATTGCAGTACAGCGCTGCCCACTTAATGTCATATCGTTTTATAGAATATCTCATTTATAATCATAGAATGTC
>NW_007577770.1:755323-909361 GCF_000690725.1 Stegastes partitus | reverse complement strand
GTGAAATTTCACTGAGGCAAAACCATAAAGCTCTGTTTGAATAAATATTTCTTGATCTTTAAAGAAACTATCCCTTTGATCTTGTGAAAACATTCCCATTTTGGCTTTATAAAGCCCCGTTTTTTGTCACACAGACACAATTTTGTCAGCGCTCTATTGTTGTGATTGAAGCCCACTTATTGGAATATCCCGGATATAGTCATAATTCCATCCTGGACTGAGTGTATAATAATAAACGGGCAGCACTGTATTCATGTTCAAAATCCTGCATTTTGCACCTTTGACCTCTTACTTTTCCTCTAGCGCCACCATCAGGCCAAAATATATTGCAATGTAGAGGTCCAATATTTAAAAGTAGTGACATTACCATCAACCCTGGTTTACAGGTGCTCACTGGCAATTTTAGTATGCTAATAAATTAAAATAGGATTGTTAACATGGTACACACTATAAAAATATGCATCTTAGTCTAGTTGTTGTGAGCATGTTAGCACGCTGATGTTAGCATTCAGTCACTAGCTCTGATTAGCATAATGGACCTGCATGTTTTACTTTATCATGTTGTGATTTTTTTTTTACTTGTATTGTACACATTGTGCACACCAATGGAAACACCAAAATATGTGATTAAAAATATATATAATTGAGAGAAATTCAACTGCTTCATAAATGCATCTTCCTACTAAATTCTCAGGCTGTTTACACATACTGTTTCCCATGTGGTAACAAGAGCGGTAAATCTTTTATCAAGGTTGATGTCCTTCACTGGAATGAGACAGACAAGGTCTGTGGATCCATGTTTCTGTTAAAGATAACGCAGTTTGTTTGCTCTGTAAAATAAAAAAAAAAGTTCTTTGTGTTCACAAGGGACTTTAAAAAACACTCACTTTCCTGTCAGCTTAACAGAAACCAGCAAACATGCACGACTCTCCTTTACATTGCACATATTGAACTAGATCTCACTCTTTCTCTCTCTCTCTGTCTTTTTTATCTGTTTGTCTCACACATACTGATACCATCTAACAACACACACTCGCAGGACAGATAGGGTCCAGTACCTGCTTCAACACAGCTGCTGCTACAAAGGCAGGGAGGAAACCATGGCTGGAGTTATTAGAAAAACAGTGACTCTGAATGCAGAGAGAAGCAAGGTGGAAAAATACAGGAAGTCCTGATACAAGTGCAAAGACTGAGTGAGACAAAGTGAGGGGTGCAGAGAGAGAGACAAGAGAGCTGCAAATGCATAGGATGTCAAATCAATGTATGAGAACATACATAGAAGCATGAAAGTCTGCAACAATGTTTCTGCCTTTTACGGTTCAATTCTCAACATTTTCAGGAGTTCCTGACGAGCACAGACCTTCAAAAAGCAGGTTTTGGAGTGAGAGCATCCTCTCCGTATTGAGATATATGACTCACTCTGTCCTTTTCTCTTTCTCTCTCGGTCTCCCTAATCTTGCTGCTATATTTAGTACTGGCATCATGCCCTTCGACAGATAAGTTGGCAGCAGCCCCTCCTCTCCTCTCTCCTCTCTTTCTTATCCAGTCCCCCCTTTTTTTCCTCCTCCCCAAAACACAGACTCTAAGATCCAGCTGCCACTCCATTGTCGGAAACATAAAGTACAAGCTATCAATAATCACTAATAAATCAGTCATATGTGATTATATATTTACAGTCAGTAGCAGTGATACAAATAGGCTTCCATTATTGGTCTAAGGTCTGCTGTCTAATATGACTGTCTAACATAGCAGCACATAAGGACTGAACATCGTATTGCTATCAACTTTCATCATCACTATGCCTGATATCAGGGGGATAAAAAACATTTTTTCATGTTTACTGCTGCTGCTGCAAGCAGGTATGTGCACAGAATAAACTGACAAATATTCAACAACATTTGTTACTAGAAACACAAACCACTCTGTATTCTTTGTGGAGTGCTGCGACCACAGCTGACAGCACACAAGCTCTGTTACTTAGTATAGAAGCATATTGGTGCCACACCAGAAAAAGATAAATGGATCAGTTTCAGTTATCAAACTTATAGGCTAAGTAATCATGTTATAATGTGACAGCTTGTGGAGAGAACAGATAAACCGAGGAATATGGAATATATAGCATATTTTGATAAAGTCCTGCTTCATGCTTGGGTTGAAACAGGCTGAGCTTCTGCTGGCATTGAGCATGATGGATGACATTAACTATGCATACACAAACTGGGATTTTAAAATGCATGGGGCAGTACAGAAGGATGAATGAGTCTGACCCTGTGGAGCCTTGCATCATTTCTCATTGATCAGCTCAAGGGGCACTGAAGGCTCCATGAATACATCCATCACACTCAATTACAGCAGAGTCTCGCCATGTTTTAACCTAGACATGAAGTACAAGTTGTAATATCTCCGTGTAGATTCTCAGTCATGCAGGCTATCGCAATCCTAAATTCTTCAGTAGAAAACAACTGGACTTTTCTTTGAGTTCTTGAAGACATTTCACCTTTCATCCAAGAGCCTTCCTCTGTTTAAACTGACTAATGTGGACTCACAGATATATATTGTCACCCCCAACTCACACTGCTACTGGCCCATTAATGGCTGAAGACTGACGTGCGCTGTGAAGTGAGACGTGATTGGCTGCGAAACTGCCAGGTGAGGAAGGGCTAAAAGTGGTGATGGTGCAGAAACTGTTTGTGAAGGGAACTCAAGACTGTGTTATAAGTACCTGATAAGTGGTATTATATACTCCCTCCTCTGCTTAGATATGGTTATTCCAATTTGACATAAATAACCTTCCTCACTCCATTCAGACCATCGGTCTTTTCTGTCCAAAATGTCAACATTGATGTCTTCAAGGATATCCCTTTTCTTTAGATGTAGGTGGACTGCTGAGTCTTGTCCTGAGGAGCTGGATCTTCTGTGTTGAGCTTGTGGACCTGCTTTTAAGTCTTCCTATATAAAGGTCTGTGCACTCCTCACTTCATTAGATTTCATACGCAATGTTGCTCAGCTTTTGTTTTGGTGTTTGATCCTCAGGTTGAACTAGTTTTGTGTCAGTGTTGCTTGGTCTGAAGAGCACCAGTGTTTTGTATTAAACTGAACTTAAATCAGACAAATGGGCAGTTTTCCTCTATTTATCCGTTGTCAGTTCTCATTGATACAATAAAAATCCTAGAAAAATAAATGGTATCTTGCTGTAACATGTATGTTGTATGGTGGTGATAACATGAGAAACATCTTGTCGTAAAAAGAAACTTTTCATGTCATAACATGATACTGATCTGTTTTTATTTTTTGGGTGTGGCAGCAATACACTGCCAAATCATGGCAGTAAAGTCATCATAAAATTAAAAATACTCAAGTAAGTGCAAGTACCACACATGTACTTGAATAAATTGACAGTATTTTTCCACACAGTGTGGGGCTGCACACCTTTGTACTTGGCCAGCTTCTGACTCAGCAGAACAGACAAGAGGAGGAGAGGGAACAATATTATGTCTCATAACATCGCGTCACATCACATACGCACTTGTTCCCTGTACCCAACTCCCAGGGTGGCACTGTAATCAAAAATGCCTGTTTACCTTTCATTACCGTCAAATGAGCGATTAAAACAAAGAAACAGGGGAGGAGGGGGGGCCGAGGTCACAGCAGAGGAACGTTAGACAAGAACAGAAGGAAAACGAGAGGTTTATATGAAAAATAAGACATTTCCTTTAATAACATCTGTAACATCACGGTTGGATCCTGGTATCATTTTGAATATATTTGACGATGCAGTATACACTTTAATGTGGACATTGAATTGATTAATTGGCATTATATACTAATACAACATAAAACTGCATTGTTTTCTACAAAGACATCATAAAAGGGCACAAATGGTGTAGCAGCAAAAAAAGAGTGTAGTTTTTCTCTATACATAGGCTACAGTAGTACAATGTATTTGCAGAGAAGAGATTCATTGCAAGGTACAGCTAAAGTGAAGTTACAAATACATTTCTAAAGTATGCACTACGTCATACACAAGGTCATGGCAGGATATTAGAGATTATAAAATGTTACATAGTTTAGTAAGGGGTATCTATAGGCTACAGGGCTACCTTAACAGCACAATGTAGACTATGCAGAAACTCTGATGTTTGATGCTCACACAGGATCAGTAATACGTCCAAGCTTGTGATGTTGAAATGACTGGAGGCGTCACTAGAGAACAATACATCTTGGCAGAACTAGCTGTTGGTGCTTTCATTGATCAGAGTTAGTCCTTTAATACAAGAACATTTGGTCACAAGACGTAACAGTTGGAGCCTGAGATGAACCCAGAAGGTTTGTCTCAGAACACTCTTTTAAGTGGAATGTCATCAATATGTCACATATGTCTGTATGAATGGAGTCCCTTAACTCCTTCAGCTTTGTCGTCACCATCCTTTTTTTCTTCCAGTGGACTATTCTACAATATGTGCTTTGTAATCTCAAACACAAGTAAAGTCTGTACTGAGATTAGAGTTTCCCTCTTGGGTTTTCCCAAAACATTTGTTTGCTTCTTCACAAAATGCAATTGTTCCCTATTAATAACAGAAAGTGTATCAGCTCATATGAATTATAAATGCATAAAGAGAAATAGCTACAAGTGAAAAAAGTTAAAGGAATAGTTTTTCAAAATTGTGACGTACACTGCTCTGTTGCTTGGAATTAGTGAAAAGATTGATGGCACTTCCATGTCTGTCCAGTAAATGCATCCACTTGGTAGTCTAGCTTAGCATGAAGACTGGAAACAGGAACAAACTGCTGCTTAACAGCGCCTTTAAAGTTTGCTTGCTAAATCTGGTGAAGTTAAGACATCCAGGGGGAGAATGGAGTATAGATACTGCTGCTTCGCATTAAAAGGAACCAGCTTGTGTGGTTCGGGAATCTGATTAGGATACCTTCTGGTCGCCTTCCTTTAGAGGTGTTCCGGACACTTCCGGCTGGGAGGAGACCCAGAACCTGCTGGAGAGATTACATATCCCATATGGTCTAGGAACCCCTCTGGATGTCTCAGCAGGGGTTGAGAGAGGTTCATCTGGAATGCCCTGCTTTGTCTGCTTCCATCACGATCCAAGTCTGAATCAGTGGGAAAAAAAATAGATTGATGGATGTCTAAAAACCAGAGAGTGAAGTGCTGCTGTATGGAGTTTGCTCCTTCTGGACAAGCTATTCCCCCTTGTTTCCAGTCTTTATGCTAAACTAAGCCAAATGACTGCCAGCTCTAGCTTCATATTTACTGTACAGATTCAACTGCATTGATTTTCTCATCAAACTCTGAAGTTTATCTTCCAAATGTTAAAGTATGGGGGTCAAGAATGGTCACCAGTCGTTGGAAAATACAAAAGCTTTGGAAAACCCTCTCCTGCTCCAGATTATCACACAGTGTCTGGTCTGTACTCAAGAGGACCAGTTCAGCTCTCTTCTCATGAAAAGTTCTTCCCTTCAGAAAACTCCTATAGCTTCCACTAAACCAGTGATATTCACTACAGATCTGCTGCAGCTCCGAGTCTCTGCACTCAAGACTGTGCTTATTGCTAAATGTATCATTTATTCATCTCTTAAAAGAGGCCTGAAATAACACAGAGAACGTAACAATAATGCTCTAATACATGGTCATCATTAATATGTTAAGATATAGAGGTAGTGATTGAAGAATTGATTGACAGTAACACACACTGAACAATGAACTTGAGCATGGAAAAAATAATCTCATCTCAGGATAGTATAAATACAAAGCTTATCAGAGCAACCACTGAAACAAAGCTCTGTTGCTTCAAGGCTGACACATAAATAATTCAGACTGTGGACTGCACGCTGTTTCTGGGTGACTATTCTTCAATCCACAGGATCATGTGAATCCTGGGGGAGAATATGGATATGAATCATGGCGTTTCAAAGCTACTGTTTCTCAGGGAGCCTAAACGTCACTGGTAAAATGTTAGCACAGCACACAGGCTCTGAATGGGTGTCGAAAATGGCTTTAAACTCACCAAACTGCTACTTTGGGTCCTCTGAGCTCTGGCTTTAGCTCGTCACACTGACTGACAAGCTACTCAAGACCTCATCCTTTCTGAAACAGTCACAGTTCAAATGCCTTTTCCCACCCAGCAGCCAAGCAGTCATGAACCAACATGGAGTTAAACCGTGAGATTCAGTCAGAATATAAACAAGTTATGTTCCAAATGAATAATACTCTTCCCATCCTGGCTCTAACATGCAACAACAACTGCCGTGTTTTCCTTTCACTGCACTGGGGACGGCTATTTGCTTGGGTTCTGTGTGCTGCCGACGACACAACCCCTCTGATTGTTTGAATTACACATTATAATGTATAGAGTCTCCCATTTGTGGCCCGTGTGAGCCGTCTCTGTTTAAATTCAATACATTTGGATATTGGTTGAACTGGCCACCCAGCGTGACTCTTTATGCAAACGGATTAAAGATTAACAAAAACAAAACAAAGACACATTCTGCAATATAGAATATCTTTCCAATCAACGTGACAAAATTATAATAAAATATAAAACAGTGGCATGTAATACAATACTTATGAAGACTTTGTAGTAAACTGCAAATAAACAACTGGCATATATTTGCACACTTGGTGTGGCACACACAAAAGCTTATGGCTACCTGCATTCATTTCACATCACGTGTGTGAAAATATGGACGTATGTGTGCTGCAGCAGAGTGTGTGTGTGTGTGTGTGTGTGTGTGTGTGTGTGTGTGTTGTGTCGTCTGTGTTCCTGGTGTAATAAGTGTGAATGTGTGTGAAGCAGTGGACAGCCGCCAGGCCTCATTATTGTCATTCTCCTCACTGCCTAAAAGAGTGGCAAAGAGAGGCAAAGCGGCTCCTTTCAATCGACGAACCGAGGAAAGATGGAGACAAAAGGCCCAAATTAAACAAATGCCGGAAAGCGGCTTGGAGAGCCAGCCTGTGGTCGTGCGCTTTGAATAAGCGAGAACGGCTGCAGGGATAACCCATCTGGGTCTTTCAGTGGGAAGACCACACAGATATACTATTGGTCCACACACTGGGGTGCCAGTTCATGTGCATGTCCCATGTCCTTCTGGTATGTCTCAGTGTGCATGTGTCCACCAATGATCTGTTGCTGTTGTTGTTTAAATCCTCTGCTTAAACATTGGCCTTGACTTAACCCAGGAATCCGTCTCCATACGCAGTTTCCTTGTGAGCCAACAATCACAGCCTCCACTGAAGCGTTCACACATACGACACCTGTGTCAGACTGGTCCACTTCATCCACATTGTCCTTGTATGGTATGATCATTCTCATTTCCACTGTTCTCTTAAGTAGAAACATCTTAGAGTTCAATCTTCAAAACCACAGCAGAGTACATTCACTTCTGAGCTTGTGTTCACAAAATAGATTTTGCCTGGTTATTCCCATGTCTCTCCAAGTTGCCATTTTTCTGCCACTTTCACCCTCCACTCACTGGATGTGTTTTGTGACGCTACATGTCTGTACATGCACGTACATGTGGACTGACAGAAGCTTTGTCACTAAAGCAAGCAGCTGGAAAAACACACGTAGATCTACAGTACTTTAAGGGTGCAATGACGCACTTGTTGCTTTACTAGAGCTCTACTGCAGGTTTGTGTGTGTGTGTGCTTCCACTAATATTTCCTTCAGTTTGAGCTACTGGATGTCCAAGCGTCTGTATGGTCCATGGCACTGATGCTGAGAGTGGGTGATGAATTGACAGGAATTTGGTGGAGAGAAGGTGGTGAAAAGACAGCGGGCAGACATATCAAGTCCTCAGGGCGTCACACCTGGAACAATGAAGAGAGAAAAAATTTAGCTTTGCTAAAATAGTTTTCCGATACCAGAATGATTCTCACATGTATGCTGAATTTTACAATTATGCACACTATGAGTCTGGTGCTTCTTGGCAGATGGTCTTGCCAAACAGGTTGCATTTTCTCCATAAAATATACCCACATTAGCAGCTATTTAGCATCAAGCATTTTGTTAAAAGACACAACATGTGGAATCAAAATGCTGACTCCACAACTTACATATAAACTGCACTACCACATGAATTATAGATGCTCAAGCAAAGCTTTCTTACTGCAATTAACGCTAAAGCGAATGCATCTGTGGTTGTTATAACAGAGGAAAAATGGGAACACACTAGACTGGAGCAAAAGATTCAGTTTAGAGTAGGCACTGGGGCTTCACTGATTGCATTTTACTAAAGTTAAACTCACTAAAGGTGTTGTGTTTTTGTTACATACACGTATCGTTAAAAAAATAATCATGTTTAAGAAACAGAGTTTTATGTTTTGGTTGCACATTGACTGACTTGCATCGGCGAGGGTTGAGCCTCAGGCCCTTCTGGCTGCAGTTCTCAGCTCTGATGGTGCAGCGGCACTGACATGACGTCACATCCAGGGCCCACTTCCTCCCTCTGCAGGGGCGGCAACGAGGCATTGGAGAGGGAGTTGGAGAGAAACTGGTGGTAGGGGGTGATGGAGGAAGAGAGGACGTAACGGGAAGAGAAGGGATAGTATGGGTTCTGGATGGAAGAGGGGTGTACAAACAGTGTGGTTAGCTGAAGAGTTTATTAATTCACTGATTATGAATGTTCTACAGCCAGTGTTGTAGAACATTTCCAGATGTATATTGTCATCCTCAAATCACCTGGCTAATGGCTCATTAACGAAGAAAGACTCACATGCCTTGAGATGTAAATAGTAGTGAAACTACAAGGTCAAGACTGACTTAAGATGTCAACGCTGGGGATTTTTTCTGTAGCGAGATCTTAAGTAAGTAGCTGATAAGTGGTGAAGTAGACATCCTCCTTTGTTTACAGATGGTTGTTCCAGGTCAGCATCGATGACTTTCTTGAATCTTCTCTCAAATTATTTGTTTTCTCTGTCCAGAATGTGAACATTACTGTCCTCAAAGGAGTGTCCCTTGTCCTATAGATGCAGGTGGACGGCTGAGTTTTGTCCCAAGAAGCCAGATTTACTGTATTGTAGCAGGTGCTTGTGGAGTAGTCGTCTCTTATATAGAGATCTGTGCATTTCTTGCTGTATTGGTCTGCATATGTCACATTTTTCAGCTTGAGTGTGAGTGTTTTTAGCGAAGATATAGTGGAGACTTTGTATGGGGAAGGCTAAAAAACTACTTCACATACAATACAAAAAGCAGTAAATCCAGCTCCTCAGGAAAAGACTCAGAAGTCCACCTGGATCTAAGAGATAAGGGGCACTCCTCTGAGAACAGCAATGCTCACATTCTGGACAGAGAAGACAACTTTTCTGACAGAAAAGTCAAGAAAGCCATCCATGTTAAACAGGAACAACCATTTCAAAACAGAGGAGGGGGTTGCATTACCACACATCAGGTATTTATAATGTCGTCTTGGGACTACACTCACCAGAAGTTTTCACCAGCATTAACACCTTGAGTCATCCCTGACCTGGCATTTTGTTACTATTTACAACTCAAGGCATGTGAGGCTTGGGCTGGTAATGGCCCAATAGCCAATGTGAGACTCTCCATCAGTCAGTTAAAACTGGAGAAGCCTCTTGGATTAGAGGTGAAAAATCCTCAAAAACACTTGATATCACTCAGTCAACAAAATTTGGTTTAAAAACCACAAACATCCTCAAAAAGGGTAGCAGGCATCATTATCTGGGGAATTTCAACATTTCAAAACACACCCATTTAGTTTTTGTTGAGATATTTCCGTCTAGACCAAAGCGGAGGACCGGCTGACTGGTTAAAAATGAAATGCAAGGATTGTTTGAACAGTGCCAGACTGAAACAAACCCACACAATGCAGTGTGTGGGAGATGTGTGACTAATGTGGGATACTGTGTCCTTAGCTGCTGACAAACTTTCTTTTTCTTTCTGTCCGTCTGTCTCTCTGTCTGTTACCATGGCTATGTTCACATAGTTGCCTATGAGGCTTTCAGTTTCTCCTCTAGCCGCCCTGCACTTTCCCTCTCTGAGGTCTGAGTCTGAGAAAGTTGCCTACGTCAGTCGGTCCATTAACTGGAGCTGGTTCTGCCTCAGTCTTCCCGGGAGGCTGGCGGTTTTAATGAAGTTACTTAATGAGGCAGAGAGGGACCATCTTTGTTCACATCCCGATGACCACGCCTGCCGCTGGCATGGACGGAGGAGGTGGCATTTAGGAGCAAATTACACAGATTTCACCCCTGCCAGAGTCTGAATAAAGCCTGTTCTGAGTGATGGATGGGTGCTGAGGGACATCACACCCAAACCAAGCCACCTCCGGCCCCCTGAGGCCCAGAAATGACTGACAGCAAAGCGAAGGGGAAGCAGATTAAAAAAGAGTGGAGAGGAAAAGAACACTAACTTATCCTTCACGGCTCAGGACTTATGGAGATCAGGTTCCATGTAGTTCCATATTTTTATTACTGAGATGAGAATGATATAACATGTCCTAATGACAGTCAACATTAACTAACTACTGGCTAAACAGTGTCTTGATTGCTGTGATTATTGAGTTTACTGGTGGATTACTGCATTTGTGCGTCTGTGTGTGTATTTGTGTGAGACCTTGACTGCTGTGGCTGTAAAACAAATTGTCCTTCAGTAATATTGTAGACCAGATAACCCAGTTTTCCCCTAATCTAAACATTCAGTCTGAGGCTGTGAGTATCTGGACAACACTGACTAACACAAGTAAAAACTTAAACTCAAGGCTTCGAACAAGCTTAAAAAAATCAAATGCGTGTACTGAAAATTCAACCTACGCAGGTCTGACAGCTCCAGTCGCCCTCTGTTTGGACTTTCCCCTCTCCCTTTTTTTTTCTTTTCTTGCTGGCTTCAGATGGGACCTGAGAAAATCCAGGAGACAAAATGTTACACACATGATCAGGAGTTGTGCCATGCAAAACACTGTTTTAAGTTCTGATATCTGATATCTATATGTGATACTCCTGAGTGAGTATATTGAATACATTCTTAGATGGACCAAATAAACTGCATACTGCAGAGAGAATTTTCAAAGTTTTGTATGATTTAGGTAAAGCTTTCATATGACTAAGTCTACTAGGATTTAGCTTCTGAGATTTTAGAAATTTGACTTCTTTGTTAAATAAAAAAGGGGTTTGCACACCAGAGTCAGAAACTTTAAAAAAAATAAAAAAAAATCTCAACCCTAATTCCAGTATATTTCGGCTTAAGATGTTATTTTAAAAAAAAACAAAAAAAACCCAACATATCAGAACACTATAAGAAACATTCCTTGTATAACACATTTAAAACATTATCCACCATTTTACTTCACGTGTGATGTTATAAACCTTTTTCAGACATGGTATATGTAACATTGCTGGCTTCATCAATCTGTTATAATACAGATTTCTTTCACTCACATATAGGTCACTTTTCAGATTCATTCAGACACATCCAACACAGTTACGCAGAGAGCCTTGGTACTTGCAATATTTGTTGTAGACGCAAGACTGGACAGCGTGTTGTTATGTAACTAGTCATTTTCTGTATCTTATAAACAGTGACTCTGTGTATGACGTAAAGTACATAGTGTGAGCTGCCGCTAGATTCTGATTTATCCTGTCTCCATGTTGGGGATCGTTTGTAATTATAAGTAGGCTAACTCATTAAGTTATCGTTGTTATGTATTGTGTGTAAATGAGTACAGCTGTCTTTGGAGACGCTCATATGGCGCCTGCTGCTGCCTGATGTTGCAGGTATGTAATAAACTGATAGAAAAAACACTTATAAACAGCTGGAAATTTTTTTTTTTTTCCCCAGACTTCAGTTTGTAACAGTTATTCTGCTAAGAAAATGAGAAAGGTGTCTTTTGTGGTCTCTGTGATGTTTTTGTACCAAAATTACTGTTGAACTGTGGAAAAAGCTGCTTTTCCCAAAACACTTTTGTGTGTGTGTGAACCGATCTGTGAAAGTCTGGCGTCGTTCAGTTCAGACTTGTTCTGCGTTGAAAGTAATACAGAAATGTTACTGGGTCGGACCCAGTCCAGTAATAAATGTTCTTGTTTTTCCCAAGGACAGTTATTACTACACTGATTGAGTAAATGAAAATTAAAGAAGGATGGACTTATCAATGAACAAAACAGTACAATGAACATTTGATTACTATTCCCATTACATGACACAAAGAAGAGAAACACCAACATCAGTACAGAGGACCAGTTATCAGGGGAGAGGAAGTCAGTGTCTCCAAAAATGGAGAAAATGTCACTATTTAGCTTTGAACTTTTATTTACTTTTTTATTTCTATTATTTTGAGCACCAAGCCTGTTTTACTTTAATGCATGCTCTATATAACAAAGTGCATCTACAGCTCTAGTGGTAGTGTTTCAACCTTTAACTTGATCGTCTCTGCTGTCCTAAACTGTATCCAGTTATTGGGACAGTGTGTACCAGTCTAGCTCTAACATTATTAACAGACTGCTGCTGTTGCTGCTGCTGCTGTTGTTTTTGGAGCTCTAATTTACTATTATGGATGCGTGACTTTGCTCCGTCAGTCTGTGAGAGAGCACATGGCAGGGGAGATAAAATCATCACTATGGTGACAACAGGATGCGGTCGGTCCCAGGGGATGCTGGGAGAGAGTCACACAGATGCTAACTCACTGAGACACACACACACACACACACACACACACACACACACATGCCCTCATATAATAACACTCATTTGTATGAACGCAAAGAGTATGTATGCATGCAAAGAACATGTGCAAATGTTGGAAAACGTCACACAGTCATGCACATGACCTTTAACTGAAGGGGAAAAAACTGTATACACGCATACGTTGGAATCCTTTATTTATGTGCACATCCTAACAGGAAGCTGGGGACATAAACATTAAAGATGCAATCATATGATTGTGTGGTTGGACCTGCCAGTATGAGGCACACAAACAAACACCAGGGATGCAGCAGAAATGTTGCTTTCACAGTGTACAGCTGTCAGTTCCAGATGACACTCAACAAAACCTCAACAGCAGGTCTTCTACATGCTGAACAGGAAAGTTTCTTTACTATGTTTTTGTCAATGCAGAAGAAATTTGAAGAGATAAGGTCAAGCTGCAGAAATGTCAAACGTGCTTCCCTTGAGATCAATAAATAGAGAAGAATTTATCAAATGAATTTGCAGTATCCTGTTGAGGCGGCGCTCTAAGATCCACAACATGTAACTAGAATGTCCCTGTATTGTTTCCACCTTTCCTACATTATTTTTTATATGTCCTGCCTGATGTATTAAATGCACTTTACAGTCTGCTGCAGAAGAGCAAAATAAAGGTTCCCTGGGAAGTTTGTGACCTTTAATAGTGCTATGGATCAACTAGAAGTCAATGAACGCACATGTACTTTCAGATGAAGTAATAGACTGTCCTACCAGTAGTTTCTCTTTTATTGATCTACAGGTGGTGATAATAAGCCATGATAAAAAGTAAGGGTCAATACAGGATACAGGAAATAGTTAGTTACAAACTGGGCTGTAGCACTGTGTCAGTGTGATTATTCCTGGGGTGTGTCAAGCACAGTGGACGGACACAGGATTTCAGGAGAATTTGGAATTTCCCCCTGTGTTGGGGCACCGTCAATGAAAGCATGTATATGTCAAAGCACCTCCAAAGTCCGGCAGGGATGACTTACACTTTTTAATGCTGAATTCTATATGTGTGGATGTGGAGAATCTCTTTGCACAGTCTCTTCTCAGTACAAGCATCAATTTTAGGAATACTCTTTTTCCTCAAGCATAAGCGGATGACTATATTAACGTCATGCATTGTGGACTTTGGAAAGCATGAATTGGCACAAACATACCAACACGGGCAGGGGAGGAGAAGACTGCAAGCTAGCAAACATTGATGTAAATATTTCAAATGGTGGTCCATCGATATGGGAATTTCAATGGTCAGTACCGATATGTAATGCTGATATCATGTCTTGTTTATTTGTATCTGACAAATTACTGCAAGTTAATGATGAGATACAAGTTGAATTTAATGCTTACATTGTCTGCGATGTCATTGTCTAAGTTTAACGAAGTGACTTCTATCTCTCACTGTGTTTCTCCTTCTCTCTCCTGCTCAGTGTGATACATTTCTAGTTTTTCCTCTGCCTCCTTTAAGCAACAATGTTTGCTACAAACGTAGTTTATTGTCAGCATTGGATGCGAGGCTTACAGAATCGGAAGCGTGACTCTGCACAATGGGAAACACCTCATTAGCTGAAGAGGCAAGTCGGTCCCCATCCACTGGGGCAGACGACCCAATGTAGCCCCTGTTAGCAGCCACCTGGTAAGCAGCCAATAGCAATTAACTCAAAATGACATTTAATTGGCTAGATTAATTGCCTGACTGATTAATTAGTCTATGAATATGCAAAACGCATTTTTGGGGGGTACCATTAAATGTAAACATTTCGACTTTTGTTTGTTTATAAGAAAAGCCCACAAGATACCTTTACCAGCCTAAGCTAATCAGCATCCTGCTAGATTTTACTGGGTATTGCTGGTTTTGCTGTTAAATGCAGCAAGAGGTGCAAGCACGTTGATTTTTCTCTATGTGCTATTATAAGTATATCTTACACATTAAACACTGAGATGTTTCATGGACTGACATGACTCAGATGATATGAATTTGATAATCTGTTGCACTGTAAAAGCTGAGTTATTTGCCAGAGATGCTGGACTTGTGCAGTAAGGAAGAGCTTTAATATCAACCCACATGGCAAACGATTTGGAATTAATGATTAATTAAAGCATGCTGGCCTTGTATAATGAATATGAAGACAAGTAGCTGATGCATGTAACCTTGTTCAAACAGTAATAAGCCACTTATGGCTACTTGCGTTTCATCAAAAAGAGCTGTTTTTGATCAAAGTGCCAGTTTGACTACTGTCTGTTCATTATTAGCATCATTAGTATAATTTTAAGCACATCATCAGCGCAGAGGTAGAACCTGGCCTGATAGACAGGGTTTATAATGTCATCAAAAAAGTTGGAAAAGCTCACTAACACACAAACAACAGGAAGAATGAACTCCAGAAATATAGAGAGAAAAGAATTGATGAATATTTTACCTTGCAGTAGGCGTTGGCTGGAATTGTTCTTTTAACCTGCAAGTATAAATGCGCAGTGAGGTCAATGACCAACAAGTACACCGTGCAACCCTACCTTTGTGTATAGAGAGTGCGTTTTTTTATTACCTGCACTCACACTGGCTGTGCTCGATGAAGGGCAGCTCGATGAGCTCATGTTTCATGAAGGACGTTCTCATCAGCTACACACAGATCAGAAGAAAATCATTCAACTTTATCATCTGCGAGAGCAGATAGGGATTTTGCATGTGTGCGTGGGAGTGTACCTCCATGGTGAGTGTGTGTGTGAGCGAGGGCACACACTCCAAGGCCTCGTCCGCACAGCAGCCGCCACATCGCCTCAAGGACACGCAGGACGGGACGAAGAGATGGTGGATCTCGCCCGGCAACTCCCGCCAAACCTCCACCAATGTGTCCCGAGGCTCACAACCGCTCCGAGAATAAACCTCCAACCACCGTCGCACTGGTGGAGAGACGCAGACAGATAATGTGTTTCGATTTCACTCTTTCAGCTTCATGATGTGAAAGTGTTCGTAGAAAGATGGAGTGTACCTTCTCTGCCTTCCCTGGATTTGGGGGAGTCTGCTGGCCGCCAGTGAGCGAGCTGGACAGAGAAATACAAGTAATGAAAATTCATGTGAAAAGCCTGTTTCAATAAGTTCAGAGCTCAACTTGACCTGTTAAAGAGGATTTAGCGCTGCATGCTAGAGTGGTTTAATTTCAGATTAGTAAAAACAGAGAAATCAGCAAAAAGGCAGGTAAACTAGGTCATTTGTAGGTTTTCATCAAAGAAAAACAATAAGTTTCTTTAACTAAAATATCCTCATATATGCTCTAGTAATTTCACAGTGAATCTGAGCGATATATAATCATGTCAGTCATGCAGAGACCAAACTAAAAGCCTGGTTTTCTGGATTTATTTAATCCTCTGAACCCCAAAACCTGCTAGTGTCTGAAAAGAATCTGAAATCATGAATGACTCAGCTGAGACCAACAGTCACATGAAGCTCGTACAAGACAAATGTGGAAACAAATTAAAAATGTAAGTCATAAAAATATCAATAGCAAGTAGAGTCACCATTTTTTTTCCATTGGTAATGCATATTGGTAATGCCTGTGGGCACTTGGAGAAATGTTGTACATGTTGATTCCAGGTTGTTGTTTTTTCATTTTTGTAAAATAAATAAAGAACTTTAACTTTAGTTTTTTCTCTTTTTTATGATTTATGGCATTATAAGTACATCAAACTGCCCAAAAGGTATTTTGAGTTACCTATTTCTTCAAGTCATAGTTGTGCTTTTTCCATGCAGGTGCAGGGCTTTATGTAGCAGTGAAAAACGAGGCAAGGGTGAGTAAAAATGTGACTGGAGCAGAAAAACCTCAGCGACTGCTTGAGGTTTAGACAGTTAAATCCCAATGTAACTGTCAAATGAAGCCAAAATATAACAGTGTTTCTCAACAAGAACATGAAAAATACAAAAGAACAAAAAAAAGGAAATAAAAAGTCAAATGTAATACAAAAAAGTATGTAAGGACACGAAGGAAACCCGACAAGATTTGTTCCAGATTGCCTGCATATGCTAAAAGGCTTGAGCTTCAATGTTTACAGTTTGTTATATATCAGTTTTACAAAGGTGTTCAATAAGATAACAGTTCATATTTTGGCTGTTATTGATCAAAACTCCTAAACTCTTTCTTGAGTAAACCATTACAGGGCTGTAATCTGCCTTTTGAGCTATTGTCTGCAGCCTCCTGTTTGAAACTGTTGTAAAAGGCTTCAGGAGCAGATCAAAGTGTTTCCTGTTAATGAACACCACAATATTTCACACCTGGCATCTGAACATGACAAGCTCAATAAAGTGAGGAGGTAAATATCTGGAAGAAAGTGAAACCTCTGAACTTTGATACTCAGATATGCTTGCAAGACTGTAAAAGCAGGCCAGCAGTGACACTGAGAACTCAAACTATTCTCTTTTTAAGGCCTGTTGTAAAGCATTTTCTGCACAGGTGAGGTCTGTCAGTATTTGGAATATATGTATATATGTATATAATATATATATATATAATATAGTATATGTATGTAATATATGAATGTATGTATATGGAACTGAATTCAACCCTTTATAATCATATTTCAACCACAACTTCACCTCCATGAGAGAGGGAGCTGCTGAATTTTTGAACGAGTTGCACCCGTTACCTTTGTCCTGAAGCCTTTCACCTGATTTGAAACACTTTCAGCAGGCACACAGTTGTAGACAGTGAGTGTCTGCCGCTGGATTTCTCAGCAAATATTACTTTTTAGGAAAATGATGGTTTACTTTGACATGAATATTAGTCCAATATTTTGTCTATGATTCTTATCTACTTTTGTTTTTTGTTTTTTTTAATCTCACCTCCTGTTACCCATTTCTTCTAGCTAAAGGAAGGTGGAAGTACATATACTTGAGTATTTCTATTTTCTGCAAATTTACACTTATACTCACCCACATTCCTAGGGTGAATATTGTACTTTTTGCTCCATTACATTTATTTATAGATATAGCTACTTTGCAGATTAACATTTTGCGTTCAAAAACATCAATAACTGTATTAAAAAAAACACCATGTGCTATTAAACATTACATCTGTGCTTTCCAGGCTGTTTGGCTTGTGATAACTTAAAAACATAAAAAATAAAATAAAAAAGGAGTGTCTCTTTGGGGCTCATAAGAAATGTTTCGCTATGACCCCTTGCAGGGACCTAAAACCTAGGTTGGAAACCACTGGACTGAGCAGCTTTAACAATAAAAGCATACACATGTTAATAAGCTAATAATCTGACATTTAACAATGTATCCGTCACAGGGGCAGAACAAGTACTTTTGCTCAAGAGGAATATAGAAAGCGGGACTTTTACTTGTAATGGAGTATTTTCACAATGTCGTAACTGTACTTTTACTTGAGTAAAAGATTTAAATACTTTTTTCACTATTGAAAAACACACAGAAGGATAAACTGAATTTTACAGCACTATGTTTGGGCCTTTGAAGACCAAGGCCATTTGTAAGGGAATGTAGACTTTGTCCAGTTGCCCCCCCGTTAACTGTTCCACCCCCTTCTACACACACACTCACACAAGTCTGGCTCACATTGATTGAACAACACTGAGTTAAGCTGGGACTGAAGCCATTTTGTGACTGGTATGGGCTGAAGTGTGTCGTCTCTGTATCAGTCTTTGAGACAAGTCTAAGATTAACTCTTTTTGGCAGCCATATCTACGCACACACACACACACACACACACACACACACACACGCTCCTGAGTGCCAGCCCAAAGCCATCTGCACTGGCATTGCTATCTGTCTACTGTCTAACCATTCTAACTTCCAGCCACTCCCAGAGCACACAGTACAGATGGGCCATGTGTGTGAAGAAGATACTGGCCTACATCACTACTGGAGGAAAAAGATGACCCCTTTTTCAAAGAAGCTGTCAGTAAACCATACAGCATGAAAGCAGAAATTACTGGGTGTGAGACACAGCCGTGAGCAGGTGAGGAGGCTTTCTGGTGCACGTTGCTGTGAGCCATGTATTGTCTAGGATGATGAATCACTAAAACATACAGTCTACAGCAGCACAGAGTCAGGGCTGGATCCCACATCACTTCAGAGAACTGCCTGTTCCTGATAGAAGTCTCCAGACATAAATAAAAAACCAGCACATGCAGGTCTCTCCATATGTATGTGTGTGTGGAGAGTGGAAAGTCATATTGAGGACTGTCAGTCAGTGCGATCAACATTTCTTATAAATGATAACTCTTGCATTATGCAATACAAAACATTAGTTTGATAAAGACTAATATAGTATTTATTAGTATATAATATCCTTACAGTTGAAATGATTAGTTAATTCATCAATTTATCTCAAATGACAGAGATTAACTGCTAATATTTCAACTGATTGTTCATCAGCGTTTATCAATCAAAAATATAGATCAGTCTCTAATTTCTGCAAATTGAAAGTGGGGTTTTGTTTATTTGCTTTAAGTCACTGAACTGAAGGCCTCTCCATGGGCTCTGAAAAATTGCAAAGGGCTTATTTGTACTATTTTCAGACATTAACATATACATCAACTGAGCTATCAATAAAAATAATACACATATCAACTGATAATTGAAATAATGGTTAGTTGCATTTCAAAATGACATTAATAATATTGAACAAATAGTCTACTCAGACTTTAGACATGAATTGTGAGATACTAATAACTTGTTTGTATTTTTAACTAGCTCTCAGTATGGCAGTTGAAATGCACTGGTGGTGCAATTTAATGACTTGAGGAATACTTTCCCACCATTGTGGGAAATAATTTCATTAGATTTCTTACCCAGACTTAAATGAGAAGCTTGTGACCGTTTAATAAATTTGAAGCTAACTTGTTAGCTTAGCCTAGCACCAGGACTGGAAAACAGTTAGCCAGCTAGGCTCTTCAACAGCTAAAATTCCACCAACCAGTGTCTCTGAAGTTTATTAAATAGTTAACTAATAATGTTGTTATTCATAATTAGTTTATCTAGTGAAAACATTAGTATAACATGATGAAGGGTACTTTTTCCTAGCCGAACCGGTTGCTAGGCAACTAGCGGAGAATCCAGGAAGTTAGCAGACTGAGCCAAAATTGTCATTCTTCTTCTTCGTTTATTCCACAAATTAAAATAAGACTAAATATGTTAGCTCGCTGCTTTTGTGGTGCTATTAGGCATGTTTGTTACCTTTAGCCAGGGCCAAGTTGACTTAGCCGTTCGATTTGTTCTCAGTCTAAACTAACCTAAGCTAACATCAGCGGCATGATCCTATTTAACTCCAAATATGAACGCAAAGAAGCTTACTTCCCAAAATATCAAACTAATTCTTTAATACTGACGTTGTCGATGAATGGACGCCTCTACTACGGATTCTGCAGCCCCTTTCACTAAAAGGTATGGAGTTTAACAGTAAATTTCGTAAATGAAAAGCTAGCTAAAAGAGATCAAGCAAGCGCTATGCTGGAGGGGGATTTTCCACGAACTGGCAACTCAATAATCGTCGTGATGAAGCTGTAACAGGCAAACACTATAACTCATCACACTTTATAATGCTGCCTTTTATAAAACATCACTTAATTATGACAGTAAAAGGAGTCAGGAAAGGATAACGCCACTGTAAAGTAATTACTGAGAAGCACAGATAAACTCCTGCAGGATTATATTGTGTTTTTCTGTGACAGGTGTCATTGACCTCGGGGATAACTTCCACAAAGCTACAACCTCCCACCACACCAAATTCATACAAAAAAAAAAAAAGCCTAGTGTGCAAATAAAGGGAGTAAGCTTGAAATGAATTACAGAGGCTCCATGCTGGTGGCCGGTGGAGCAGCTCACACATGCAGGGTTTGAGGTCAGATGGTCCATACATACATACCTTGGCATGGGACGTCGGTATTCTGGTGAGCAGCAGGAATTGAAACATTCCTAGAATAACTTGAAGCATAATCCCCATTGTGCAGGAGTCCAAGGGGCACGCAAAAAATATTTTTGGACCAATCCAAAAAAGAAAAAAGAAGGTTGCTTGTCCTCCCTCCTTTTGCTTCTGTGTCCGATTAGAGACGCAGAAATCCCGCTTTCATTCTCCAGTCTCCTTTCCCTGCAATGCCTCCCAGGGTGGCATCCTCATTGTAGGAATAAAAACTTTATTTTGTTGCATTTGTGCTTAAATTCTAGTCTAAACTACACCAGGAGTCAGTGCCCAGCCTACACGCTATCTGATAGTTATATTCTTTTAATTAGTGAGACACTGGAGAAAGCCAAAAATAACCCTCCCTAAAGACAAAATGTGCCTTTCTTATATTATTTAATATCTATCCCAAAAAATCGTTGCCTTTTTTCTTGAAACTTGTCTGAACTTTCAAGTGATGTCTCCTTGTATTTATTTTGGGTACCGTCAGTCTGTTGGTTCTGATCCAAAGACACCGGTCTGGGGGGTCCGGGGTGGCGTGATCATTCAGATTCCCGCTGAAACGTGATGCGATCATAAAATCCGCCTGTGTGGCTGGAAGAAATCACACCATCCAGCTATAGGACGTTCATCCAGTAAAAGATCCGACGCTTTGGCCCGACGTGCAGAGGGACAGTGCCGCATATTCCTCTCCCCGGCTCGGTCACAGTCTCTCCACACTGTCGCTCCCTCTGAAAATGTGACGTTTCCCCTCCAGACGCATCTCCGGTTTTTTTTTTCTTTTTTCTCTTTTTTTTTTCTAGCCCCTTATAAATAAACCTAGAATATCGTCCTCCACTGACACGGCAGTGCAGCTACAACAGAGTAGCAGATCAGTCCGCTCACAGACACGGGCACGTCTGGGAAGGTAGCAGTCCTCATTTGTTGTTGTGATCGGTTTCCTCATTTCCTTTGCCCTTGGGACGCACGCAGCGTAACCATTGCGCTGCCAACTTTTTCCAAACGGGACAGACGCACCGCATACAGGTGCAGCGGCTCTGCTGTTGGAGCCACAGCGGGGGTCTGGGGGGCCTCCAAGGGCCGCCTTGCAAGTGGGGAGCCTGGTTGTAGCTTCCACTGAGGACACCGAGGTCATGTCACTGGTGTATTTATTTATCCACCTTTTCATTTGGCAGGTTGTTGTTACCCAAATAATCAATCCATGTTGGGTATTTAAATATGAATAAAGAGCTGTAACATGAGGTGGGTGCTGAATAATGACTAAGTCGTTTCATAAAGAGAAGTGTAAGTGGTTTTCTTACTTCTTGTTGATAGAAAACTTGGGTTTGGCTGTCCACTTATCAGTTAGACAAAACAAGCAAGTTAAGATGTCACCTTGAAGATTGTGATGGGGATTTCTTCCTATTTTCTGACAACAATGAGCAGATTCATCAACAAAGCAAAAGCTGATGTTTGCAGCCATATGAACATATTTACTTTTTTTTATTTTTTTTGCTGAACAAAAAGTTTTCACCTACCCAGATTTGATTTGTATTCTTAGTACTTTAAACACTCGTTGGATAACACCATATTTTGGGGGCTTCATAATTTTCCAATAATTTTCCTATTTAATGAATAGCTTCCTACAAATGTTTCCTGGAATAAATAGTTTTCAACTAATTATTGGAAAAATAAAAAGCTGAATTGGTAGACTTTGAAACACTAAATGCCAATGAATGGTAGAAAGTCTTGAGAGAAAAAAAAGACACATTTCTCTGCAGTAAAGCAAACAATTCAACATATGTAGAGAATAAAGGTTGAGAAGATTCATAAACATTTACTTTAGTTTAAACTGAGCAGTATTTTTAAAAGCAACTCCTCTGGAAATCAGCCAGTCAACACAACAAACAAAAGTTTGTCCAAGTGGGTCACACTGTTTAGAAGGATACTTTTACCTTTCATAGGGGGAAAAACACAGGTGTTACTGGTAACATTAAAAATGGCTCTGTTCTGTTTAAATGTCACAGTAAGGCTGTGTCCCATTTATCTCTCTGAGTCAAAGCTGGAAATGACCTCACACCAGAGACGTGACCATACATTATGTGGTAATTTGTGCATGCAAACACCGTAGGAACATCCACAGATAGAGGCTGGACAGTACTGAGTATACGACTGCTTTCACTATTTTTCATGCACTTAGCAGCCATCTTGGTTTTTGAGACCTAGGTTAGTGATGTTCTCCTGACTTTCAAAGTGAGAAATCCTGAATAAGTCTGTAACTGGACTTTCATCTAGAAGACTGGGGCTCACGTTCATGGGGGATCAATATTCCTAAAATTAGCGTATTCATTTGTCGTTTAGTCTCACTTTAGGAAAATACTACGACCTATTTGCCACATGTCTGAAGATTCTCCTCCATATTCTGGGTTATCAGGGTGACAAGTCCCGCCCCACCTAATATATGATTGGTTGACTGAAAATGAGTGACAGTAAAGTCATAACATAAATTACAGAGACAATTTGGTTGGAAATTTATCTGTGATGCATCACAAAATAACATAATCAAGCAGAAAATATGTGTCTCTCAAACTATAACTGAGAATGCAGTTGAGCTGTAGGGGGCACTTCAGCTGAAGTTTCTAACTGGGAGCTCCGATTTCCCAGTGCAACTGGAACACATGATTGATGAAAGTTAGAATTTGGACCTCAAAATAACATAATTTTGAACATCTGCATGTTCAGTGTACAAAGTGTGGGGGACAAAAAAACATATCTGCCTCCAGGTTTGTTTTGTTGCTTTTCTCCAAACAACAGACGCTCATCCACAAATATGTAGTTCATTGAACTAAAGAAACTGAAGAGCAAAATAAGTCCAAAAGGTACATTGTCTGATGTTTTAGACATTAAAGCCATTAAAAGTAGAGAAGCTATATTTACGTACCCTTTACTGTGTTGGCTGCCGTTCTGGTTTGGGGTTGAGAAACATTGTCTGAGTTACCAGAAAGGAAATACAACTTCTGAGGGTGTTTTCTCAGATTTTTCTTCATTAGAAACTCTTAGTTCTGAGTTGCCACTGAAAGCAGCATTACTCATGAACAGTGACGCTGAAACTGAAACAGCTAAATGGAATTCAACCATTGTTACATTTGGTATTTACACCTTTTCTGTCCAAATAATTGCTTAAAAAAAAAAAAGACAGAAATGAAATGAACCTTCTGATGTGAGGCGGTGGGTGGTCAATTAGGTGCTGGAGAGACTTTCTTGCGTCCTACCTACGGCCCTGGTGGAAAAAATATTGTGTTTGTATTCTTTTAAACAATCCAATGGTGAACACAGAGCCAAACGGTGCAGTCTGGACTGTTTCATCTCCTCCTGTCAACTTACTCAGTAAAAAAATAAAAAATCCTCTCAGACGTTTTTTTGGGACTGAATCAAGTCAGATAAGGCTGTGCAAGTCTGAGGGTCAGTTTGTTACTGAACAAGTCAATGATTTATGTATTATACAACCTTCTATTGTTTTCCAAAGAATTAATCAGAGGACAGGCATGCCAAGAGTATCATTTCAGTGCATGATTTGACACAGTTTTTCTCAGCAGTGCATTAAGCTGAAGATAAAAGTCAATTAAAACAGTATTTATAGCCGGCTTTCCTGTTTGGCAGCAAACTCTCCAACAAGCCTCGTCTTACATCAGTATGTGTGTGTGTGTGGAGGCACGCCGACACCAGAATCTCAGTCATTATGGTGTGTTTGGGTTATGACAGGGCACTCACACGCCACATGAGGGTGAGGGTGTCTGTAAGCTATGCGGGGACATAGTATGTTATCTCCTGCTGACGTCTCAGGGCAGGGGCCGCTGGTGACAAGAAGACAGAGAGGGGAAAAGGGTAATATCTTTTCTTACAACACAGTAGTTGTGGGATTTCACAAGTTCAGCTTATACTTGTGCATTATTCTTTCAATTATTTTTAAAACCAGACCTCAGATTTATGAGGTCAAAAGTAAACAGATGTTGTGTATCCTGGATGATCTTAAGAAAAGTTTCATAACCAAATAACTGAGCTTTCCTGTGAATATAAAGATAAAAACATGACTGAATGTGCTTAATACATTACAAATACACAATTAGAGGTTTCAAGAAGTTCAAACTCATGTTCATGTTCATGTTTATTCTAACCACTCACATAATGGAAAATGGAAAAAAGTTCTGAATTCTGACACCAGGTAGATCAATAATTAGCTAATTATGGTGCTGGCTCTTCTGTGAAGTTGCTCATTAAAATGTAACAGTACAGCTGGATGTCTAAGCTTCTTTTTAACCACTGACACCGCTTTACTATGGAAAGAGATCAGTAAAATGGTATGAAACAAGGAATGTGCAATTTTTCAACTGCAGTGTCTTAAAAACAGAAATAAAACATGTGTGAATGAGAGACAAAGCAAACAGGGAGTAAAGACCGATGAGTAAAAGTTGACCCTTTAATCGTTTCTCTCTCTCTGACGCTCCTCCAGGGAATAGATAAGGCAGTCAAAAACTGATAAACAATAACAAACTCTAAGATCTAAAAACTGTGAGGCAAAATGGTGAATGTTGGCTCTGGAGGTTGAAATGACCATCAGTTAAATACTTTTCTGTTTTGGGTCTTTCCATTAAATTTATACATCTTTACAGTCTCAATAGTATTACAATAGTTTGACTATAAATAAAAGGAGTCAGTGGCTTGTCTTCTCTACTCATAACACTGATCATTCATAGTTTCTGTTTCAAACTAATGGATAATTGTGTTATGAGCTGGCAGGAAATGCAGAGCATTTCCACTGAGAGTCCAAATGTGGACAGATCAGGTCTGGTAGCATGTATCAACCACATTACCTGGAACATGTTATACTGAAGCCTCTTAAATCTCCCTTCAAACAATCTGAGGCTCATCAAACCTTAGAGGACTTGATGGAGCGACAAGATTAACCAATCGGTTTCTTTTACAAGCAGGCTAACATTCTGATGGTAACAAGGATCTGTCTCGTCATAACTTGATCAGCTGTCATCCAGCATTAACTCATGGTTATCTGTGAGCCGCGCATGCTGAACAACATTAACACAGACATGAGGCAGCGGACATTAAACATGTTCCTGTGAGTTCATTAGAGGCAGTTTGATAGTGTTCATTATGGCTCCTGTGGACAAACTGCAGCTGGATCCTTCTGACATCATTTCAACACTGCACCAACTATAAATCGTTCAGACCAGTCCAGTGATATATATATCTCAGTGTGGTCATGCACAAACACCTATATGACCAGATGAAACCCTCCTGCATTACACCCGTCTTCTGCAGATATGAAGATCACATCTGAAGACAAACATGGGTGCAGAAACATCTTTTAAAATGTCAGAAAAACTTTAAAATCCTAAAACTAATACCACATCCAGTCCTCTGCCTGCTGGCAGTTCAGATTCCATCATCACAGAGTACAGCTGGACACTCTTCTATTTGTCCTCTCCATCGTTGCGGAGTTTGTATTTCTCCAGAAACTCAGCATGTTTCTGCCGCAGGATTTCTGTCTGTTTCTTAAAACCATTGACCCTGGAAAAACACACGTAAGACGCCGTCAGACTCAATTCCATATTCCATATTAACAAAACTCAAAATTACTGACCACATAATGTACCATTACAGAAAAGAAAGACGCATGTGAAGGAGTTCTTGCGCTCACCTGGCTCTCTCTTTGGCTTCATTGTAAATTCCCGTAATGACTCTGTCTTTCTCATCCATGAAGTTAGTGTGAACTTCTTCCAGTTTCCTGCAAGATTTGGAGAAACACTTGAGTTAAGACACCGTTCAGAGAATAACTTTGCTTAACCTAAACACTCTGTGGTCAGCGGGCGCTCTGTATGCTCTGCTGTATTTATGAGTTTGTACAGCTGTTATAACAGCTCCTCAGATCACAAAGATGTGAATCTCAACAAACAGAAGTGGCACCGAGTCAGTGTGTGAAAACAAATACAAGGCCATAAGGTGTGAGGTTGTGCCAAAACACATGGCACTGAGACACGTCCATGAAATACCTCATACATCTAGATGTAAATGAGCCGCAAAGAAAACTCACAAATGCAATGAGGGGAGTCAGGAAACAATATGGATGGACTGAAGGACAGGATGTTAGCAGAGTATAAAATAATCCAACTCAGGAAAAAATTGAGCAAATATATACTTTTTGTGAAGTGATCAGTTAATAATTTAGTGTTTAAAAGTATATTGTCCGACATTACTCAGCAAGTATAATATGTAGGGTTTTTTACTTGAAGAAGACTGCGTGGGCTCCGATGCTCAGCATCATAGTGATGATGCAGTAGGCCACCAGGCGGAAGTTCCTTGCTTTCCTCTTCTGCTGCTCCTCTGCTGTCATTCCCGGAGTCTGAGACTGACGAAACTGCTCCCAGTAATGAGCGTTGTCCTGAGTGTACGTACTGACGAGAAGAGAAGACAAAAACTGATCAAGACTGGTGACTTCAAAAACAACAGTGGGTCACGTGATAATACCAAACTGAACTGAACTGGGAAAGATGCCTGAGGGAATGAGAGCTGTTCAGTAGTAAGTTTTCATCAAACTGTGAAAATTGTAATTCTGAGTCACATGGATTTTCATTTTTTTCTCAACAATAAGGATAGTATTTTGTGTACTGAAGCAACCAACTCTTTGCGTCATGTTTACACCAACACCTCAGTGTAGATGAATGGTCATGTGATGTGTGTTATTATGTACACAGATTACTTTGGAAACAGAGATTGTTTTTAAAATGCTGTTTTAAAATGAAGACGTATTAGTGTGGATTTAGCCTTAGGGACGGTCCTGTGTTTGTGTATACTTGTTCATTATTATGGCTTACTGGGACACTTAATGGAAATGAGGCATGCAGAAACAACCTCACATGCACAGTTGCTAGATTTGTGTGCAAAACTGAATGAAGCCAGAAACATCAAGCTATGCAGCACCTTCATTATATAAAGATAGAATTAAAGCTGCTGATTAATAAATTGCAAGGACACTTTTTCTTCTTTGGGAAAGAAAACAGATTCATTTTTCATCTTTACGGCAGCCCTTTAGCTTTTGTTAAGTCTTCACAAGAATGTTATGTCCAGTAAGACTTACAGCAGAGAAACCTGTACCCCAAGGCCACAGATATTTCATTATATTGTTTCATTGTTGTACAGTAGAAGGTCAGGTTACAAGCTATCAGATTGTGTGAATCCTCACCTGGCTCTGTAGCTGGTGTGACTGGAGGCAGAGCTGAAGGCCTGGCTTCCACTGTACGGTGGTTGGATTTTGATGTCGTACTCCTTCCTGCTCAGATCTTTGCTCAGCACTCGATAGGCCTCATTCAGCTCCACAAACTGGCTGTGCAGCGCCGGGTTGGAAGGGTCGCTGTCTGGATGCAGCTGCATGATGAATAGAACAGAGTCAGTAATGTGTTTGCTAATCCAACAGCAAATGAAGCAGTTGTGTGATTATCTGGACATGTATACTTCTATTAACACAAAAATGTCCTTATTTTCTATGGTAAACAAATCCATGCATGTGAATGGTTTGCACTTACAACCAGACTTCTTTCTCTAAAGTCTGAGTTATCTCAGCCCTCAATTAATTCAGAACCACAAGTTAAATACACACATCCATCCTTATTTACACTGAGAGCCAACACATGAAAACAAACAGTCAGGAAGTCCACTGTGGGAACAGTTAGCAAGTAAAAACTAGTTAATGAAAGGCTGCCCTCATGTGGCCAGACATTTTCTATAAAAGCAGAGCTTGTTAACAAAATAGGGATGATACCTTCTTAGATTTATCAAAAAATGCATTTTTTATTTCCTCCAAGGTGGCATCAGATTTGACTCCCAGGAGCTCGTAGTAATTCACAGCTTTTCTGTGGTGAGAAAGCAAAGAACTCAAAACCAAGCAGGCATTCAGACCTGTGCAAATACAGAATATATAAAAACAGTTACTGAGGTGTTTCCAGTAATTCTGCTTTGGTTCAACACACACATATACATATATACAGCATCTACCTGTGAGCAGAACTCTGGGAGAGCAGCCTCAGTCCACTCTTGCAGCACCAAATACAACTTTGACAAAGACGCAGTTGAGCCTCCAACTGCATGATGGAAAATATCCGAGGTTCTACAGAGACGACCTGCACAGAGGACAAATGTTAACATCAGCAATGATACAAAGACAGGTCATTACAGGACAGAAGAGACAATTAAAACCAAAATCTTAACTACAAAGTGACAGAGCTTCATCCATAAATCAGTCAGTAGTCAATGATTAAATTACTCTACAACTATTTTGATTATTGATTCATCAGTTTGAGCCCTTTCATTAAAAAAAAAATCTCTAATTTTTAGCTTCTCTAATTTGTATATTTTCTGGGATCTTTATTCATCTACTACAGTAAAGTGAATATATTTGAGTCCATAAAACAACACATCTGAGGACATCATCTTCGGTTCTGGAAAAAACTAACATTTTCAATAATTTCTGACATTTTATAGAAAACTGACTACGGTAATCAATTATTTGAAAAACAATAAACTCAATAGATGACAATGAAAATAAGCATTGGTTGCAGCGGCACTAAGTGATACTCCAGACCCAACGCTCTCTTATTGTACACTGAAGGTATAAACACTACGAATCTACTTCTGGTGGAAAAACACAATCTAGTGTTTTTTTCTGAAAGTCAAAATGTATTCAGAGGAGCTCTTAGGGACAAAACCAACACTGCAGGCAACATGCTAACAATGTGGCTAGTTATTTTCATATTCATTTTCTAAACTTGTCAGTCAACGTCCCCATAAGGGTCAGAGATCACCAAAGAGGTATTTACTTGGTAGAGAAGTCGATTGTCCCTTTTGTCATATTATGGTTGGATTATGTCACAGTAAAATAATTCTAGAGTTCAGAAACAAATCCAGAGCATTGAAATAGCTACAGGAAGCTCTCCAACCACAGATAATTAGATTGTGGTTGTCCATAAAATAAATTGTATAGACAAAATGATCTAAAAGTACATATGAAAAATATCTAAAATACTTACCAAGATAAGAATTGCACAGCTTTTGGGACACACTACAACCAGTTTTACATGTCACTGAAAGTTCCTGACCCTGTATAACTGGCATACATGTTGCCCATACTATATCAACCATTTAACCTGAAAAAGAAACAAAAAACGACCAATTTATAGTTTTAAATAAAGAGAAACACCACAAACATGTTGGCAGACAGACCGTTTTCTGTGTCTTTACCTTTCAGTGTGTTTCCAATGAAACTGTTGGTGTCAGCAACTGACCCCTCATCTGTCCACATGTGACTGAGGTCCACAACAAAGGACGAATGAGAGAAATATCTGTGAGGGACAAACCAACCAAAAACTTCCAGCTGAACCGAGGAGATTTCACATAATCTGCTGAAACATAAAACACAACGTGCTTCACTTTGACAGCATGCAGCTTTGTTATTAGGGGGCGGGTCGATCCATTGTAATCTAAATTAGTTTTATATTCACTAAATTGACACGTGTAGCTCATGCAAACACGGCAGCTACTACAGCTGCCGGTTTTGCACACCAGTTATACCATAAAACAATCACACGTGTTCAGTAAAAAGCGGACAGAGCTCATGAGATACCAGCAGCAGGAACACTTTGTTCTGCTGCCTGAGCAGTAAAGCTAATGCTAGCCCGGGTTAGCTTTAAGTGTTTAACAGCATTAACAGCTAATGTTAGCTTGTCAAAACCGGTGTTATTTAGCTAGTGGTGTTCTTTTACAGACTAAAATTAAACATGAGACAATACTTAACAATGGGAACAAGTGTAAAACCAGTGCTAATTGTACGAAAGGTGACATACCAGAGGAACCCAGTGTCGTAACACAGTAGCAGCACAGGCTAAGCTAACAGGAGTTACGCCGGAACAAAACAGAGTGCGCCTTCAAAATAAAGCAGCTATTGTTTCACCACTTCAGGATCACATCTCAATCAGCTGAATGCAATGAAACAAGAGGCGCTGTTAAAGTCTTCACATGTTAGTGTCCTTCAACCCAGTCCACCAGTTTTTAGATTTCAACCTCATAACTGCACAATTGTCAAGTTATTTCACAGTAAAATGTAAAATGTACGACACTGTCAAAGTAAGGTCATCCCACCTTTTTTTTCCCCGTCTTTTTAGTGCTCAGCCCATGTTCAACATTATTATCACAGTGAGAGCAGGCCAGTCACACCAGTGGTTCTCAAACAGTGTGCCTGGGAATTACTTTATTTCTGATGATTTAAAGCTATAATCATATGCAAAAATGCACACAGATTCTCGTAAGCAATATTTAATAGTAATTTGGGTGGCCGACTCTTTAAATAGTCCTGGCGAGGGAGAAAAAAGTTCAACCATAAAGCTTTATAACAAAATGATCTGGACAAAAAAAAATTTGTCCATAGACCCATCATAATTTATTTAACAACAAGAAAAATTCAGCTACCTGTTGTCACATTTTGTTCGTTGCTTCGCTATGAGAGATCATCTTCCACATGTAGTTATGCTAAACATACACAAAAAGATGTCACTGCTTGACAGAAAAATCATTTACTTTAGCAAACAGATCAAACATATACTGAAAGTATACAGTGTTTTTGATTACCTGCATCAAATTACTTTTTAAGGCTTTAATGCATAATGCATGACGGATGATAGATCCAAGTCACTTTTTATGAAATCATAATTCATATTTTTAAAATAGACAAATTTAATGTGGAACAATTAATGAAACATGTGGGGCTATAACCTTGGATGCCCAGGCCTAACAAAGCTTCTGGTTAAAAGACAAAAAGCTTTACATAGATAACCACTGTGTATAACAGAGCAGGCATAACAATAAATAAGTACAATTATGTCTTCAAACCTAGAAAAATAATAATAAACAAAAACATACATTTCTGCAGTTTAATTTATACAATAGAATAGAATTATGTAGATTAACATTTACTGCACTGTATTTGACAAAATAGTACTTCTTAGAACTCGCATTTATTCAACTTCTTTATACTACAGCACCATTCAGCCACACTTTGCCCACTGAGGATTTTTATTTTGGTTATAACCGAAAGTTGTGATTAATTCAGGCAGCTTGACTCAAAAACAAACCGCCCCTCCAAGTGTCTGTTTACAGGATATTAACCCTGCGTTCAGCTGCAGAGACGAGCAGTACAGGAGTTTATTAAGAAAAACGTCTAAGAAAGATGGACCGAGCTACCGGGACATCACCCGTTGGTTTGTGCAGTGAGATATTTTGATTTTACTACTTCCTGGTTGACATCTTGGATTTTTGGAGCCAGAGTAAGATGTGACAAGGAGAGCAGTGATTGGTCAGACTGACTGAGCGCAGAGGACTCGCTGTCTGGTGTGTTTACTGATGCTGATGGTAAAACATGTTCTAATGTCATGTTGAGAAGTTGTTGTCTAAATCCCAGGTTAGGTTTCTTGACTTAGTGTTAACACTGGTGCTAAATCAGGTCATATAGATGGTAAAGATCAGCAAATAGAAACTAAACTAAACTAAAGTTAACATTCCTCCACAGAACACTGTTCATGATTATATTTGCCCATCGATAGCAACTATAGAGTAATGGTGTCCGTGTGTTTGCTTGTGTGTATGTGTGTGCATATTTTAATTTTATTTTTTTGTCTGGTAACAGTGTAGCGCTTTACAGGAGAGGACTTTAAACCGGAACCTTCATATATGACCTCAGTATGGTCCCTTCTCACAGTGATTAGATTTTGGGGTCAATACATGAATTGGTGACCGCTTCAGAGGTCAAAGGTCGTCCATCTCTCTCATACAGTCCGTGAATGCTGTGTGTTCAGGTACTGTGTGTTCAGGTAGTGGTGGACCCTCAGCAGATGCTTTGCAACATTTCAACTAGTCACAGCAGAGCGTCCGTTCCCCTGATCCAACTACAGACCGTGTTAAAGTTAACGGAGTGTCCACACCTCCAATGACACAAGATGAGCTGCAGTTTCTCCTCTCAGCCGCTGGGAGGGGGAGAACCTGAGCACACTTCTACCATCTGTCAGAAAAGAAGAAGAGACCATCCTGAGCTATGTTCATTGCTGCTTCCACCCATTGACTGTATAAGAAAGATACAGTCTATGCTTTCAATCCACCTGATCCACCAGTGAGGAGAGAGTGATGGAGTTTCATTCCATATGCCTTATTGGCAAGGATGGTATTATTAAAAAGCCAAAATGATGTAAATGTTTGCAAATCTATGTGTGTGGCCTGGTCATAAAGGATGGGACCAGACACCAAAAAAATGATTTTATGTGGGTTTTTATTCTCCGACTGAACGTTATACATAAATCAACAGTATTGACTTAATCATTCTGAGGATAGATGAGCTCAGGACAAAACAGAAAACTTCCCTAAACTTGTCCACATAAGGTCTTGGTTCTTAGCTGCTGGACAACTGAAAGTAAAGCTTTACAAGACAGCTTCCAGAATACTACATGCTTAAAAAGCACAATATAAAAGGTATTCTACTTCTTCATCTTCTTCTTCTTCTTATTATTATTATTATTATTATTATTATCATTAGACAACTAAGAGTGGTCTTGTAGACAACAGTAGTGCTTCTATTTCTAGATAAAGAAAATAAAATACAATTCAAGTACTGAAGTGTTTAAACTTAAAGTAAACTTAAAATATTTTTTACTCACATGGCCCTCACATGCATGGAAGCAAATCATTTACAACCATAATCACCCACTAGCTTCCATGCACATAAAACCCACTTTTTAACATTTTCACATTGTGCACATAATCTTTCATGTAGTCTTTATCTTGTCAACACCTGTGCAGGCAGGCAGGCATGTGTCAAAATCATTCAACCTCTAAACAGTCTTGCTCCATTTTCTTCAATAATTACTTCAAATCAGTTCAATGTATGCTTCAAAACATCAGTCCGTTAAACCCCGCAGGAGTGATCAAACCAGAGACTCTACCTCTAACAGAGGGTGCAGCTGCACAGCACATACCAATACGTTTGATGTGGTTAAGAAGAATCTCTCACAGTTTCTGCAATTACTGGCCATGGGAAAACAACTCTGTTTGAAAGGTAATAATGATAGCACTGCTTTACTTCGACAAATAATCATCATCATCATCATCATTGTCATCATGGTAAAAATATTAAAAATAATATTTATAATAATTGCATTTCTGTTTCAAATTTGGTACATGTTCTCAAGGAAGGCGGCAGCAGGAGTGATCAAACCAGAGACTCTACCTCTAACAGAGGGTGCAGCTGCACAGCACTCTGAGCCGACCTGCAGACCCGGGACTAGATCCTTCTACAGAGCATGTCTCTGAACCCCAATGACTATGGTTGGACATTAGGTGTGCTTGGGTATGAGCCAGTTCCAACACTAGACCCCATGGCTCCTGAGGAGCTACTGAAGTTCACGAGCTGTAATTGTCATGGAGATTGCAACAACCAGCGGTGCAGCTGCAAGAAGAACGGGCTCACGAGCATCTGGGCCTGTGGAATCTGTAAAGGCATTACATGCAGAAACTGCAGTCATTATGTTGTTGAGTCTGAAGAAGATATTGTGAATGGGAAATAACTGAGTAATATATAAGTATGTGAAAGTAAAGCTACTGTGAATGTAAATGTAAAAGTGAGTGTGGCCTTTTTCAACAATGGAGTGTTTGTGGTGAAATATAAATGCTAGCAATCAACTCAGAATCATGAAAAAACCCTGATTTGGCCCCTCATAAGTTACTTAAAGCCAATTAAAAATATATATATGAAATATATAAATTTTTTGACAATCATTTATCAGTACCCTAACTTAAGCAGGCTTTTTCAGGATTTCCCATGGGAGCTGAACTTCAACATTTTAAAGCATGTTATTACACACCTTTACAAAATATTGGTGAAGAAATTGTTTGGTAACAATTTAGTTGGCAGATTTATGAAATATCTCACAATATCGCACTTACAGGAGGCTGGCCGCAGATTCGAAGAGAAGGGTGTGTCTGCAGACCCGGAGGCTGCACTCTCAGGGCTGCACTCTCAGGGCTGCACTCTCAGGGCTGCACTCCCAGGGCCCTGCGTCACTTCCCACAATGAATGATCGCAAAAAATTTGATTTAGCTGTAACCCAGATGCAGTAGTATGAGTGTGTTCAGAGCTCTCAGGACCCACCGACAGGTTGGTGGTGTTTGTGTCACATGCTGATTTGGATGCTAAAGACAGCAGCAGCATTTTTCGCCATGATGGAGGACGGTCACAATGTGAGTACTGATTGTGAATTGTTGTATTAGTTTAACGTCGTAAAACAAATGAACGTTTGTTTATATCGTTTTGTTGTTTAACATTATGAACATTTCTGCTGTCTTCATCTGCACAGCACAGCTGCTGGTAGCTCACTGAACTGTGAGAAAAACTTTGTTTTAAGTCCTCATTAAACTGCAAACGGTCACGTTTTAACTGATGAAAGCTGCACTAAAACCAACATTTAGCTTGTTTATGTTAAACTGAGTCATAGTTAGATTTGGGCAGCAGAGCTCAGAGATGATGATAATAAACTACAGATGACGTTAATGAACCTTGATCAGATGATAGAAGCCTGTTGAAGTGATGACTGTCAGCTCCATGAAGCAGTGATAACCTTCAGTGTTGATGCCTGTTCATATACTCATTGTTTTACATTCTAATCATACTAATAACTGTCATGTTGTTCACTGCAGGCATCTGAACTTGTCCCAGTAGAGAAAACAGAGGTGTTGTAACTCTGGCTTCATTCCTCTGAGCAGAGATCCTGCTGTGATGCTGCTGCTTCTGTCAGAGTTACCTTTTAAATTAGAAATATTTTTTGAGAGAAATCATCCTTCAGAACTCAATCACGCATTTTGGCAATCATTCATTGTGGTAGGTGACGCAGGGCCCTGATGGCACAGCCCTGAGAGCGCAGCCTCCGGGTCTGCAGACACATACTATTGGATTCGAATCGTACCAGCGGCAACAGTGCACACACGCTGTTTTGCTGTTTAATGCGCTTTTATCTAACGAGACAAATTCTAGTCACGTTCAATTCATACTTGGAAAAACACTGATTATTAACCATGGATGGTTACATTGCTTCAGTATTAACAACTGTACAGCAGTTATATTGACTTGTGTGATTCGGCGATGCTGGAATGTGATTGGAGGAAAAGGTCATGTGACTTGTGCATGGGGCGGAAATCAATTGGGGAGTGTGTCGGAAGAAGGAGAAGTGAACGGGTGCCGCTCCACCTCGGAAAAGGTGAGATTAACTGTGTTTCTACAAGTTTGAGGACTTTAACGTTAACGTATTATCGTCCAGGATACATGAACACGATAGAGAATACAGCGAAGGAGACATCTTGTTGTTTTATCGGAGCTGTTTGTCCTGAACGTGTCTGTCAGTGCTCAGCTCAGGCTCACGGGAAGTTGTTTGACTCTTTCTACGGTGAGTGCAGAATAACTTTGTCAGCACTAACAAACCACCATCAGATTCTGGGACTCCGGCAGGGTGACAGATGTCACTCATTTGATTTTTGTTAGGTTTTAGCTCAGGTTAACTCGCTCTAGGCTCAGCTTTAATGCTTGACTTTATCAACGTTTGTAAGCTTCCTCTAAGGTAAATCAACATTAGAGCTGCAATGATTAATCAGTTGGTTGACAAATATTGATATATATAGCCTAATCTTACAAATCACACATTCATATACAGAAATGTTGTGCAACCTGTACAGACAACAGCCCTTCTAGAATAAAGAACACCAGTATATAACCAATTTAACAGGGAATCAAAGCTGGAAGATGGATGTTGGTGTTGTCTGTACAGAATGGACAAATATAGTAAACAACACGTACAATCAGGATAACAACATTATAGCTATAAATGGTAAAAAAATAAAAAATAAAAATAAATAAATAAATATCAGCCTGGTGGAACCAAACAGACTCTACATGACCCACATAAACCTCCACCATGAGGGCTAAGTTTAAACAGTTAAAATACTATTGTAATGGCAATATGACCAAATGCAATGTCCACATTTAAAAGCGCTGCAGTTTTTTAAAATAAAAGTAAAATGTGTCACAAAGTCTGATCTTTGACAGACATTGTGGTGCTGCAGAGACGCCCCGGGGCCTACAAATGATTTTCTCCAGATGTGATTTAACACGCTTGTGGAAAAGAAATGGGAAAAGAAATTCCATTAAAAACATGACTAACTCAAATTGCAATATTTGTCAGAATAATCACAATATTATTTTTTTCTTTCTTTTTTGCAGGTCATTTAACCTTAAGAAGGACCAAATTTAATCACATAAATTTTGACACAAACATTAATGATTGTTTTACTCATTGGAAGCCAACATTAACTTGTGGCAAGTGTCTTGATACCAACACAAATGTATTCATTTGCCTATATAAAGCTGGGACATTGTGTTTGCAGTAACACTTGCAAAGACCAGATGTTTGTTTGATCAACCGGTGTACTATTTGCCACCTGTGTGCTCTTAGTGTGTCTGTTTGCCTATGAGGAGTGGAGGGAGAGGTCAGGAGAGAAGTTCTTACCACACTTGATTTTTTTTTTTACCTTCTGCAGCATTTTTACAGCTTCAGACGTGCTGTAGCTTCAGTTTTTCTTATTGTTTTGTATTAATATTTCCACAGTTGATCTTTTAAAAGGACAGTTTGCAATCAGCTAACTGAGATAAGTGAAGACTCCAACAGTAATTCACTGTGAGAAGTTATGGACCCAGAGGTGTCTGTGCTGCTGCACTGTGAACGCTGGCAGGGGCTGCTGCAGTCTCAAGTACAAGTGGAGCTTTCTGAAAGGTAATTAAGAATCCTGAGACGTGTTCAGACGGTACATGCTTTAGTGTAGAACAGTGCACAGAGCATTTTATAAATACTATCTGACTGCAGTGGCCTCAGAAGTGTTTGTTTTACTTCTTCATCCTCCAGGTTTAACAGGCAGATAGATCCAGCTGTAGAGCTTCACATCGACGAGCTGTGGACGGGGCGGGTGTCCAAAGAGCCGTGGCTTTTCAACGGGGCCAAATTCAGGCTTCATTCTTTCTGCTTTGCTACTCAAAAACAGCCTCCATCCACTCATTCCTCCAACATCCCCTTTTTGAACTGTGCAGAGGACCAGAACAGACAAACTAACAGCTGTATAAACCAAACAGAACCCGTAGCGGACGTCATTCAACAGACTGACACTAAATTGCTACAAGATTTCTCCACATGTGGCTGCACAGAACAGAAAGACGCTACACCTGAACTTCCATCACGATGCGGGCCATTCCTCACTCTGAGACTCGGCCTCACTTGCTACAAGGACTATCTAGGAACTAACTGGTCGAGTCAAGTCGCGGAGCTTCGTCGGCGAGGAGAAGTGGAGTTCGGGGATCCTCTGGCGCTGCTGGCTCAGCCTCTGGGTGTCGGCGCCGTGCTGCGAACAGCTGACAGTCAAGTGGTGCTGATCAGAAGGAGTCAGAGGGTGGCAGAGGCCGGAGGGTTCCTCGACCTTCCCGGAGGACACCCAGAGCCCAAGGTGACGTAACCAGAGTGGCACTGAAAAGGCTCAATGTGTTGTTCTCATCATCGCTGCTCTCCTCAGGTGGTGTGTGAGCGTCTGGGCCAGGCGGTGTGTGAGGAGGACATCAGTGTGGTGATGATGCAGCCGGAGGTCGTCGTCTCAGAGCTGTTCTCCTCTGTGTGCGCAGAGATCAGAGACGAGGTGGGTTCTCTGAGAACGCCTTAATAGACACTTCAGGCTTGTTACTTCACTATTAACCCTTGGACAAGAAGAAAATGTTTCAACGATTAGGAAAATAAATTTATTAAGTCACTGAAGTAAGCTGCATGAGGCTGGAGTGTGTGCATCAGCGTCAGTGGTATCTGTAATGTGTGATGGGGTGTGAGTGCTGTGAGGCGCAGAATATAAAGACTAATATCACATGTAAACCAAATGTGCCACAAAAGCGAGACTCAGGCAATCAGTACCAGCAGTGGTTATCACATTCACACATCTTTCTTATAACACCTTCATTTCCATGTGAGGCGCTGCTGAAAGCAGAGTCACAAAATGTCCTGATAGAATAAAAAAAAAGCTGCATTTGCAGATTTTTATGTAGTAAGTGTACAGCTTTCTGTGGTCACATTAATGATTTATCAGCTTCTAAATGTGCCCAAGAAAATAGTTGGGAGACAAAGTCAGAACTTTCCAGATCCTGCACATACTGGTTTGATTGTTCATTTACGGGTACATGTTCACACTTTAATGATTTTTGAACAGCACACCTAAATATGGTCAAAAACCAACCTTGTAAGAAAAATGAGAAACCATGAAAACAATATTCACACCCATTTTTTCTGCATCTGCCATCAAAATCTGACTCTGGATTAGAGGAAAACAAATGGATGGAGGGATCTTTTTGCACGTAGCCAAATGATTATCAAAGATATTGAAGAAAAAGCGACTAAAATGTCTTTTACTTCAGATATTCTTTGCAATCTTAAGCTGTTCTGTCCTCAGGTCAACGTTCCTCTGAGTTCCCTTGGAGAGCCGGTTCTGTTGGGCGTCGCTCTGAATCACACCAGTGCTGGAAGACCAAGTGCTGAGTTCTACGTCAGGTATTAGTTTCTTTAGTTTTAATACTAATTAACAAACAAGTTGAACTAGAATAACCGTATTGTGGCTGTATTTATTGTCCCACCAGTCAAGTTGCAGTTTAAATCCACGTCCTTTAAGACTGGACTTTTGACTTTTTGGTTATTAAATGTCATGTTTTTGTTGTATTAGATGTTTTTGTGAAATTTTGTCATAATTACATATGAATTCTTAAGTTACAGCCAAATGGGTTTTGTGACATCACAGGGATCTATTTTTGTCTTTATTCTGTTTTATTCCTGTGTTTTGGCCCAAATTTAACACCAAATAACAAGCAGCAGCTGCAAATAAGTGTGTTGCTGATTTTATCTTTTCTAATGTAACGGTGTTTATTTGTGACATTTGCGTGTTGCAAACATTAAATTAAGGCTGTGAGCTAACATATGCCTGTGTTGGGATCTAATGATATCAAATAGCCATAAGTCAAAAGCAGTCACATTGTTGGAGAAAGATTACGCAACAGTATATATACAATATATCAATAGAAGAAAATTAGCTTTCCTGCGATTTCCTAAACCAACCCCTTTAGTCACTGAGTCCTCAGGCTTCTGTAGTCTGGCTTATATCATTTTAAAAAGTTGTATTTACATTTTTTTTCCTTCAATGTGGCAATATCCATACACATTAAGAAAGTAGTTGCCCTAAATTCAAGACAGGCAGTAGCTCAGTGCTGTATGGGAGAAATAACAGTGTTACTGTCCATTATGACAGTGTATTATTATGAAACCTTTTTTTTTTTTTTTTTTAAATCTAACCATCTTTGTCTAAAGTTGAAAATAGCAGCATCAAAGCTGCAGAAGATAATACGACAACTGATTAAAGTATATTAAAAATAGGACTGTGAGGGACAGGCAGCAGACATAAATGCTGTGATCTTTACAATGGGTTTTATACAGATGTAATGTGTATTCATTGTTTCTGTGTCCTCAGCTGCTCACTGACTTCTGATGAAGTTAGAAAGTTTTACTGGAAAGGAGGAGCAGAGGCCCACGAGTCCACAGACGTCGTCTTCGTCAGCAGAACGGTCAGTAGTGTGTGGTTACAGATGTGTAATTATCTGAACAGCAACACTAGAATGAGCGTTCTGAGTTTGGTTGTTGTATTATGAAAAAAACTGCAGAATGTAACTAAATGTAGTTACACAAGTTGTGTTCAATGATGGAATTCAAAGTAAATGTGTAATCACACTGTGGAGACACTGAAAGCATCTAAAAGCACCATATATCTTTGAAATATTTTGTATATGATGTAGGAAGTCCTGCAGCTGGACAGCAGCAGCCCTCTGTGGTCCGAGTTGTGTCCTTCAGCTAAAGGAGCCGTGCTGCTTTATCAGATTGTGAAGCCTGACGGAGAACCAGACGACAAGTCGACAATACAAAACGGACCCAGATGATCAAATGTGCACAAAGACAAACCGTTGGAGTCAAGTTCAGAGATTTATTTACCTAAATCACTTATTGACCAACACTGCTGATAAAACTGTGCAAAATACTGTGTAGTGCCTGTTACAGTAGAAACTTCTTAAAATATTTTTGAATAAAAAGCGGCCTTGTTTTTATCAATAAAATTATTAAAAACCACAACACTTGTTATGTTTGATTGGTCAACGCAGAGAGTGCAGCCTGAGATCTCTGTAAACTACAAACTCACTGATGAGTTAAATGACATCAGCAGCATTGTTGTCATTGCAATCACAGATTGTGCAGCAAAATCCGTTTCTTCTTCCTCCAGGTTTCCTCACCAGTAACCCTCATGAGAGCCATAACCGACGTCTCTGTTGTAGTAGAAGCTTTGCTCCTGATAAGGAACGTTCCACTGAAATGGAAACAACACAGAACAATAGCGCGGGTTAAAAAAATCAATTTAAAGGATCTGTTACTGTCACGTCACACCTGATGAATACAGCTGTGATCTAAATACATTTTCAGCAGGTTCAAAGGGACCTGACTTTACCTGAACCAAACCAGACTAGAATATATAATGAAGACATTCTAAATAACTAAGAACTCTTTTTCATATTGTTCTTGCTCAAGAGAACATACAATACATCCATATTAGAACTAACAAGAAACTTTGATAAATGGAACTGGTTCAATACAGTTTTCAGTCTGATTTGACATTTTAACTGACTGCATCATTGACTGATAAAGACACTATTTATCATAGAGTGTAGTTTCACTTTTGTCTATCACAAAAATATTATGTAAGTCCTTTATTACACATGTAAATCAGATTGTAGAACATTTGTGGTGCTGCAATATTTATTCAGTGTCTACAATCTGCTGCAGCATCAACATACAAAACTCAAACACATTAGAAGGAACAGCAGTGGACATTTCATTTCAGATGCTAGGCTTTATAAATGTAATAGCACATTAGTTTGGCACAATCAGATTTCCTTCATAGGATCATCATAAATAAATGTATTTTAATATTTTCCTTTAAATTAATCTTTGTTACCTTAAACCACCGTGAATCCAACCTAAGTGTGAGATTTCTACAAAACACAGGACATAGTAATGAAAGTAATCTATGTCATTAAAGTATTCTCCAATATGTCTTCTATTTTTATTACAGCAGAGTGCATCATGTGTACATTCAGTATTAGTATTTTCACATATCAACCTGAAATCTTAAGAAGTGTTTGAAAGTTTTATAATTTATGCTTTTGTAGATTTAGAGTTAATACAAAAAAATTGAGTGCAAGTGATTTTTCTTTAAGAAAATTGTGTGTTCATTGAGGGAAATATATCAAGTGACTCATAAATGTAATATTTACAAATTTGCTGGTGCACATTTCTTCTTCAGTTTAAGTCTGTAATTGTAGCTCTATGATATTTTTATGAGAAGTTACTTAGTATAATATAAATAAATTCAGGAGAAATCAGCCCAAAACTGACTAGAAACATTAAGCTGCAGCTAAACTGAGGACAAAGCAGCAGCGAGGTTTGTTTGTATGTTGTGCAGCTGTTTAACTCACATATCTTGGCTGCTGGTTCCATGGCTGCATGTTGACTCTTGTGTCGCTCTGCCCTATAAATACAAAAACAACATCAACTGACGCTCAGCTCTACAAAGTCCCCACAAATATCATCCACCGTTGCTCACCTTTAAAACCAGTCCACTGGATCCTGTGCGGGAGTGGAGGGCCGTGAGGATGGGGTCTTTTCTTGTAAAGTCGGGGTTTCTTCTTCTCTTGTTTGTGGATGGGGGGCAGTAGTCTGCGAGCCTCGTCTTTGTACTGCTGCAGGAGGATCTGAGCCTGGCCCTGAGGCAGCTCCACATACTGCAGCTCCTCCAGCAGGTCGGCCTGCTGCTCCGGAAGACTGCAGCTCACTGGAGAGAAGAAACAAAATTCAACTTTTGAAGAACTTTAGAAATTAAAACTGTTCATTTTATAACTGCCAACATTACCATTGTCTTTTTTTGTTGTTGTTGTTAATTGAGTTTTTGCAAAGTAAAATGTGGCTCTTGCATCAAAATAAATGCTTTTATTATTTTATATGTCTTATCAAACTTGATTCATTGCACTGAACTGAGAAAGTCTACTGAAAAACAAAGTCAATAATATATTTTCCTTGTCATACAAATATTTTTAAATGATATGTGGATAATGCTATAATGTGTCATGTACTCGATTACTGCCGTGCCTGCTTTCATTGTTTTTATACAAACGATACTGTAAGCTAAAGGTCACTGCAATGCTTTTAACACATAATTGACCTCAATCAAAGATAATTGGATTATCATTTAAATGGGGATTATTAGCAGGATTTTGATTTTAAAATACATTTCAAAATAAAGAATATCAGCCGACTACCTTACTACCACCTCCTTTCTAGAAGACAAAGCAGCAGAGCCTCTGCTTTAGAGTGAAATATAGATTTTTTTAAAATTTATTTTTTGGCCTTTATTACTTAGGACAGTCGAAGGAGAGACAGGAAAGTGGGGGAGGAGAATGGGGGAAGGGGTTGCAGCAAAGGGCCCTGAGCGGGATTCAAACCCATGGCTGCTGCATCGGAGACTGTAGCTCCTGAACATGGGTCGCCGCTCAACCAGGTAAGCTAAAGCGGCGGCCCAGAAATATAGATTTAACACGCTTTTTAGTTTAAACATCTGGCATTCTTTCACATTTCACCAACAACACTGACTCATAAACTTCACAGAACACAAACGCTTGTGTGCCTTTAGATAACAGAAGGTGCACACAAAACTAGCTTATTATGAGTTTTACCTGATTTACTTTATAAACTCACATCTATTACAGATAGAAATGTTACAAATACCACCTTACTGTGATGACAACAGAGTCTGTAACAAGTCAAATTAAGGAAATTCACCAGTAATTAATGTGGTCTTGGTTTAGATAAAACCTTAACAGGTTAGAGTTGTTTGTCGCCACCATTCCACTGTGGACAAGTTTCTTACAGAAGTAAAGCTAACAGAAGAATGGAGTGACAGAATTGACCGTTTATGTGTGAAATGTTGCTTTGATATTTCGCAGATGTATTTGATTTGTGTTCTCTTCTTTGTTTATATTGTAAAGATCAGATAAGGTGTTGACAGGAGGACTCTGGGTCACTGCATTCAGGGTATATGTGGAACAGAGTGAAGAATCTCTCCAAGAAGATCACTGCAGGAAGTTGTTTTTTTTCTCCCTATTTTTAGCTTGTATGTGGGCATGCAAAACACTCAGCTTGATCTTACAACCCTATGAAATAAATAATAAATGTGTTTGTTTGATGCATACTTATGTGGACAAATGATCCTGCAGCAGAAATGACACCTGCCTGCCAGAGAACCATGAGAACAGCTGGAAAGTGGTTCTCAAGGCACTGGTCCACTAATGTCTAACTTTTAGGTCTCTTCAGAAACCACCTAAAAGCCTTTTTAAGATGGAATTTATCATCTCTGATTTTTATAAAGCCAACAGCAAGGACAGTCCCATTCTAGCAGAATAACAGACGTTTGGTGTGCTTATGTTCTCTCTGACTGACTGGTGGTATGACCCTGATTGGTATTTTTCTGAAATGGTAAATTATAGTTATTGCTGCTCATCTGAATGCTGCGTCTTTTTACCTCGCAGAGGTCAGTGCTACATCTCAAGACGAGAGACCAGAGCTGAAGTACAACCTTGTTCATCCAGTGTTGTGACTGGTCGACTGAACCAACTTGACCTTTTATTATTTTTTGTTTTTCATTTATCAGGACATTTTATCTACAAAACTCTTTTCATTCACATTTGTTCACACACAAAACTATGTGTCAAAGATATAATATGTCCAATTTCTTCATTAAAATGTCTCAAAATGACTCGACCAATGTTATGTTTTGTTGACTTGTGTACTTATATTTGAGCAGATGTTTCCAACAATGATCCAACCCAGAGAAATCTATCATTTTATCCAGAAACACTTTATAACTAGCAAATTTTGTCTTAAATAATCCTTTTTAATATTGTAAACGTTATTGGTGGGAACTAAATTTAGTGCTTTTGGAGAGTCTTTAAAACCTGTAACTACTCTGGAAAACAAAGTGGCACTTCAGTCTAATCATCAAAGTCTGCTAAATTAAACTGCTATTACTTAAGTATTTAAAGCGTGTCTGCTCTCAGTCTCTCCTCTTGTTTCCCTCCTTAGGGAGTTGTTCAATGACTCCCAAAGAGAGATGATGAAAGAGGGTTTCACATAAACAGTATTAAAATTGGCAAACACTCATCTAGATCATGTGTTTATTTTAAAATATGAAGAAGTCAGACCTTGCAGTTTGAGCAGGGCGGTCTCAGGAATGTGCTCCCCGTCTGTCATCTGGTGCTGCAACAGTCGTCGTTTCCACTCGTCTGCAGAGGGGAAGACCACCACCACCCGCCGTATGAAGCCTGCAAACAGCTGCAGCTTGTGACGACGTGCAGAGAAGAGGATGTTACACTGAAAAAGGAGAGATATAGTGAAATAAATGTGGAGTTGGAGAACAACGTAGTGAACTTCTACTGTTTGTCCAGGATTGTGAATGACTTTAAACATCACATGTGCATGTGGTGGCCGTAGCTGACATGTTGCCCCACATGCAAATCTTTTATGTAAAGAATTATATACATGGCTCCTAACATTGCCCAAGACAAAAATGAACAGATGAGATTTACAAGTCAGTGAAGTCCCACTGTCCTGACAGTTAAATCAATATGTTGAGGTGTGAGGGGTCACCTGGTCGAGGATGTAATTGGCAGGAGTCTCAGCAGCCATCTTGATCAAATCAGTCAGACACTGAGAGGCCTGTCGCAGCCTGCTGTCCTTCTGTCCGCCACTCTGTAAACACACACAGGTTAAATGTTTTGGATCAGTTGGTCAGAAATCAATGATCTTTAAATGTGAATTTGAAACATGACAGTGAAGCCTGGAGGTTTGACTGACAATCATACATGCGAGCAGCTCCTCTGTCCCCAGCAGCCTGTACTGTTTCTCTGGATGCTGCTTCATGTGAGTTCGGGCCCAGAGGGTCTTTCCAGAACCTGGAAGACCCACCACCTGCACCACCTGATGGGATAGAGAGAAAGATGAAATATTACAACCAAAGTAGGTGTTGCTTTTAGTAGCATGGCTCTCAGTCTACCACTTTCGATCCAGACTGAATTACCTCAACTATAAGGTCATGCTATTGCCATGAAATTATGTAAAGACATTCATGGCTCCCAGAGGATGAATCCTAACAATTTTGGGGATCCAGTGATTATTCCTGTCACCGTGATGTTGAAATTTGTAGCGCTGACTGACATTTTTGTCAAGGGCTACTAAAAGGACTGTCACAAAATTTGGCACACTGAGAAGTGTTCCTGTCAGCATGTTCAGCGCTAATCAGTACTAACGCCTGTTTTAGTGAGCAAATGTTAGCATGCTAAAAAGCAAAATGACATTGGATGGGGTAAACACTACACCTGCTATATATCAAGTTTGTAAACACTGGGAGCCTATCTAGCTCAAAAACAACTGCACAAACTGCTGCCTCTCACCTCACACTGTGCTCTGCAGGAAGGAGCTGACATGGAGCGAATCTTCTGCCCAGCAAGGAGAGCTGCTAGAGGTGTAAACCCTGGAGGGCCGGGGTACCACGGAGGAGCTGTGGGGTCCAGGAGTAATCTGACTGAACAGCTCTTACAGAAGACATGAGGGAACAGAGCACGGCCCAGCAGCACCGAAGTGTCCAGGGTGAAAGCTACACCCATGGAACGACCGTTCTTATGGAAAGAGAGTTCAACAGCACCGTCTGTGGAGAAAGACTGTGGGTGTGCAGGTGAAAACATGACACACAGATACATAATTTAAATTAGAGAAAAATCTCTCCAGTTCCATCAAAACTGATCTCAAAGAATGTAAAGAAAGAAAAAAAATGTAACTCACAGCATAACATCCGATGATATCCCCCTCTGAGAAAGTTTCTCCAAACTCCTGTTCCTGTCCACATGACACTCTTTTACCGCGTCCATCATAAGCAAAAGAGAGTTCATCCTCACCTGTTGTGAAAACCAGAGAGAGACAGAAGCATGGAGCCTTTTAATAAGAACAAGAACACCTCTAGAATATGGTTCCCTGTTCAATTAACTTATTCTGGGAAGAAGGACCAAATGAAGCTAATCCTTACCCAGCAGCAGAGAGGAGTCGGCCACTGACCAGCCTACTCTCAGACCATATGGTTCTCTGACGTCTTGGTCTTCTGGTTGGGTAGTAAACAACCTCCTCTCCAGCCGGACCTCAAAGCCCACCCTGCCCCACTGCACCCCGTGGGTGAGCCTGCAGCCCGACCACAGCAAGGGGAACCGAGACCAGAACCGCGGCTGCCCACAGGATCCATCAGGACCCACCTCAAAGTGTAGGTGACAGCCATCTGTGCCAGCAAGAAGGAGAGTGCACTGCTCTTATGAAAATGTCATAATAAGATACTGGATCCTGTGGGGATATTTTCCAGACAAAATGTCCTGACAACAGCTGTCAGTCGCAGCTGTGACTAAAGGTTATTTATTTTCAGAAACATTGTGAGAAAATGACTCACATGGATCTAATCTGACTTTATCTTCATCTGGTTCCTCTGCCTCCTCCCTCTCCAGTGGGGGCTGTGGTGATTTGGCTCTGTTTGAGATAAGAAACACATTCTGCTGATTAACACTGCTTTCCTAAAAGATGACTTTTACTAGAGGTTTACTATTTGAACTCAAACTCTTGTAAGATATTGATCCTCTTTTTCCAATTTCTTCTGTGGCTAAGAGATAGAGTACAGAAAGTGTGTTTTTTTTTTCTATCAGTAAAACATAAACAAAAAAAATCTTTAAAAGATAAGAGGTAAGGCATTCTTCATTACTAGCAAGCTGCTACTGTAGGACACAGAAATTTGACTATTTGTGCTGTCAAAAACGATATCAGACCCCTCCTCTTGTGTCAGAATTATAGAACATACAATTTTAGGATGCTGTTAATGTGCAATATTTGTTCCAGAAGTGAAATATGATTTTTTTTCCCCATTTGTGTTCACAAATACTGACCCAGATAAACTGTCAGCAGCACCAGGAAACTTTAATACATTTAATATAGTGAAACTTCTTACAGTTAATATTTAAAATGACACTAATAGGGCCAATCAGTTGGTCTGAGAGCGTCTGTAGATGGTGACTTTGAGCTTCTAAAGTTTTATTACGCTAGCAGACTGCGATACAGTTGTTGGAAACTAATTCACTGTAATTCTGAAAATAAATCACGATCCTGTCAAGTCGTATTCCTTTTTACTTCATATTAACAGTGATCCTTCTGGGTGCAAGGGGCAGAATTAAGCAATTTTCCTTCGTTGTCTTGTAATCTTTATTGTCCAAAATAAAATGAAGGCTTAAAAACTGTAAAAAAAAAAAAAAAAATGATGTGTAACAGCTTCATGCAATATTCATTTTTTATGAGATTTATGACTGTGCAGACTTCCTTGAATGTCTTTATTAAAGAAAGTGATGACTCTAGTCACCACTGCAGGAGTTTTCTAAGCTTGTTTTGTGTACTTTTGTGAGGAATATATTAAAAGAGGCCCCTGACACTGCATTAGTTATTCACTAAACTTTTTTAAAAATAATTTTTAACAATATTACAATATACCTCTTGTATCGGATCTCCTCTTTGAACTCGTAGAAAGCTCTTCCTCGGCCCATGTCCTCTGCTGACAGAGCCCCCCTGTCCTCTCCAGGACCCTCTGCATGTCCCAGCTGGTCTCCCTCAGTCTGACAGACAGGCACACCCCCTGAAGCACACTCAGATCCGGAGTGCAGCGCTGGAGGACCGAGATCAGCCTCTGTCTGTGTGCCGGTGTTTGTGAACTCTCTGCTGGGTTCTGCTTCACATGGCGCAGAGACACCAGCTTCTACCGGCGGTGAGGAGGACGGAGTGTGGACCTCCTGTGTCTCTGTCGGTGAGCTGTCAGGTTGTAGTTTCAGCTCCTGTGTCTCTGTCGGTGAATTGTCAGGTTGTAGTTTCAGCTCCTCTCCGCCGTCTGTCCCTCCCGGTCCCGTCTGGGATGCGGACCACAGCCGGTCCACCAGCTCAGCCTTCAGTCCTCTGCTGTCCAACCCGAGTTCTTTCAGTCTGGACCGCAGCTCGGCCACTTTTAACTTTTTAATGTCCGTCAGCTTCATTGTTACCGCGTTGGTATGAACTCGGTTGTCTTCTTATTTGACCTTAACTTCTTTAATTTAAAAACAGAAGGTCTAAACAAACTAAACTGTGTGTGAAGTGAAGCCGTTTGAGTCCAAAACAACGGTTCAATATGGAGCCCTGCATTCTGATTGGCTGTTTACTTCTTCTCTCTCACAATTTACAGCAGATTAGACACGTTGGCTCTTTACTGCCCCCCAGCGACAAGATGTGGTACTTCACTCAATGTTCACACAATGGATGCACATTTATAAACAATGAGTTGCACTGGGGGCCGCAATTCCTTTTTAGCCTAAATTTATTTTCTTTTCGGAGAATTAAATAGGCCGAATTAGCCATTAACTATTCACTTTTGCTACCTAACCGTGTACTGACAACTGTCACTAAAATTGCTTTTATACAGAAGAAATCTTTAAAACCTTTTGATTCTCAGCCAGTTTCTGAAGTGTTCAGAAGTGACAGAAATATGTGCCACTAGATCCTCAATTTTAATCACATAATTTGACATTTAATTCGTGAAATTGAACTATTGTATTAAGAAATTCATTGCAAATTACACAATTAGAAATTGAATTAACTGGATTGAAACTGAGACTGCACTTGGATCACATAGTTTGAAGTGCTCTATTTAAATGTAATCTGAACTACATAGTTTGAAACTGAATTTATTAGACTAAAATCAAATGCAGTTCCTCATTCAGTTTTCAACATTTGCATTCTGACATTGTATTTCAAATTCTGTTACAACTGATATTTTAGAGGCACATATTTCATATTTCAAATTCAAATGACAGTAAAGGAACCATGTTCCAAGACAATGTTCTTTTGTAGTGGGAAGCGATTTATTTGAAAACAAGACAAATGCAAAAACATGAATATGAATGAGAACAAAACAGGTATAAGAGGTAAAAAGCAAGACCACAGTCAGTTCAAATACAAAAACATTTCATATATTACAGTAGTTTCAAAGGACAGCACTGTCTCGTCTCTCTGCTTCAGATTTTCTGCTCCGCTGTCTGTGTGTCATTACAGCTGCTCGGGTCAACAATAACAGGAGAAACTGTAACAACTTTGAATCATTTGTTTAAAAAACTCAGCAAAGTTTGCAATTTCTTGCCCCTTCATTGACCTCACTGGGCTCCACACAAATCACTCTTGATGTGAAACCTATCAGACTTGGAAGGTTTACCCTCTGGTCAAAGATTTGACTGCTTCGCTGAAGCCCTGCAAGCAGCTGCATCCACACAAACAGCATCATGATGAAAACCGTCACAAGATGAGAGAAGCTCAGCTGCCATTTTTCCTGTTACACAACAGAACATTCGGGTCATGCTCACACAGTGAGCCTGTTTCACGAACATGGTGGCTCAGTCACACTCTCACCACATGCTTCACAATAAAAGCATCTCAGTGCTCCATCTGAATATTACACTCAGAACAAACATGTATTCTCCCTGATGAGGACACAACTGTGCAAAATGTCGAACTCCAGCAGGAATGTAAACAACCATGCATGTTAAATACTGTATATGCACAACAGGCTGGAATAAAAAAACACCATCTGGGTTCTTGCAGTGTCATCGGTGACGTCAATGAACTATCAAGCCTTGATTCACAAAATCATGTTGAAATGACAAAAATAGCCTCTAAATAACACTGTGGGTAGAAGATCACTGAATACTGCAGTGATTCTGATGTGGGCTCCTACTTTTGTTCTTGTGGCTGAAGACAGCGTTGAGTTTAGACTGAAGGTAGGGTTCCATTTTAGACATGAGCCCTAAAGGCTGCCTCCTTCTTACGACTCATTTTAACACGTAAATATCTTCACATGCTGGACTCATCATCACAGTGCATTAAGGTTTAACAACATTAACTCATCATTGTGTTTTCTCTTTAAGCATCACTTAAGTCATTGGTATATGTGTATCTATAAAGCCATTCTGGACAAACTTCTGTCACATCTTTGCAAACTGATTTCACACGGCTCATCTTCCAGTCATAATTGTAAATCACAAGACCCATCCTGTACGCGCTGCTGTACAAACAGATATGGGAAAGAAATCCTTCATGTTTGCTGCTACAGACATATTAAAGAACTCTGTACCTCAAACTGAATTCAACCCTGCTGTAAACTCTGTGGTAAATGGTTCTTTGACTAAATGTCTGTTTTTTGGCTCATTTTAGCTTTCCTAGTTCTGACAGTTGTTTTTGTTGTTTTTCTTTGAACTTTTGTAACCTGTCCCCTGGTTTTAGTAGTGTTGTGTGTTAATGTCACTGCCAGAGTCTGCCACATCTCCCTTGTAAAATATGTTTCTAACTTCATTGAGATTCAAAGCTGTAGGAGGCAGTATTTTTTGTTTTGGGTTTTTTTGGGCATCATTTGGAAAAAAAAATCTATTATAACTTTTCAGCATATTGTAATTCAAGTGATCTTAAAGGACAATAGACTCTGCACCTATTTTATACTCCATTTTCAGGTTTATGAAAATGTAGCCCACAAAGGGAGACTTAGGGCAATTAGAGTCAAGTCCCGTGTGAAGCAGAAAATGAATGTTTGCTTGACTTTTTTTGTGTCTGAAGTGTGAGAACATGCCTGCACCTGTCTGGTAGAATGAGCTTAGAACAGAGAGGGGAGAGATGCAGGAGGAGGGCTGTATATTTTCACATTGTGCTGTTTTTTGTTTTTTTTTTAATTGCCTTTTCCACATACTGCAGCTGTAACTAAACAAGTTTTTAAAAAACCCAAAAGCTTGATAAACAACATTAAGTGTGTTCTGTTTCCTTTCCAAATGCTTTTCTACCAATGAAATGATTAAAAATTATGTTTAACCACGTTTTTAAGCTGTAACTCTATTTTCTAAGAAAACAAAATAATGCAACTTGAAACTACATATGCTCTCAATTAATTTGTGCGCCATGTACCATAATTATAACATGGCATTATAAGTATTCATGTGTCCATAAAAATATTAACATTATTTGATAATTTCATACAAAATACTGTTGCTTTTTTCTTAAGACACACAAAGTAAATCGGTAAGAAGTAAATCGGGCTGAATTTATGTAATTGTACGCGTTATTCTGATATCATTCAAAGATACATAGCCTAAATCTGCTTCTACTGTATTTTGTATTTTCAGCATTTCCATTCGGTTACAAATGAAACAACACACAAACATACTGTGTGCATTATCTTTTAAACGGGACCAATCTCTTGTATTATTGATACATTATTTAAATGTAATGGCCAGCTCTAACTGTCTACTGACAATCTTATTGATCGGATGATTGCATCATTTCTCACTGTATGGACAGAAACTTGGAAAACTCATTAATTTTATTTTATTTTTTATCGCGCAGAGGGCTAAATAAATATTGATCAAAATGGCTAGAAGACACTTTGAGGATTGTGGACATACTCTCAAGCAGCAGCATGTGGGCGTCTAGGTTTTTTATAGAATAACTGTAAAACAGATGGCAGAATAAAGTAGTGTGAGAGATGTTGGCTCTGCTCATCCACATTATATAATATAGCCTGACTGATAATGGATATTAGAGGATAATGATCATATTGACATTTAGGATTTCAACAGACCAGCCAATAGAAAACCTTTTTTGTGAAATGTGGTTATCAGAGAACTGTAACTTATTTATATTCTCTGACAAACTAAAATAGTCCTCCAATATATCTTTGGTATTTCAGAACTGCCGTTTCTTGCTGCTTATTGGTTGATAGTAAACACACATAATTGTTCAGGCTCTATTATATAAGATGATGAACAGCATTAAAAAAAAAACTGACAACTGCAGAGTCAGTGTTATCAGTCAGGGTAGTGAACGAAATGAGGAGTAAATTACAATATAGGTGTGACACCTGACATCCCTGCCTCATGTACTCCTGGTTAGACTAAGACGGTGGGTGTTGCTGGAGGATGTGGCGGTGTGGGGGAGCCGCTGTCAGACGGACTGTGTCCCAGCAGCAGCTCCTTCTCTCGGTGCAGACAAGGGCCACTGATGTGCTGGCTGTGAGAGTGGTAGAGCCGCAGGAAGGCCAGGATGGACTGAGCCAACCACAGAGCCGTGACAAACCACAGAGACGCCTGAGGACATAAAGCGAGACATTTACAGTCACACGTGTACATTCAAAATACACTCAAAAGACAAATAGTGCAAGACACAAATATCATCCCATTGACATTTGTGATCAAGATCACATCTGAATATCCAGCACTGGATCAGAGCCTTCACCAGTAATGTGTCATGAGGTTTGCCTCATATGTTTAGATAAGCATGGTAGCATTATAAAAATCAACCTAATAATGTTGGTTCATCAGTATTTATGCTTTAAGCAGCCTTTAACAAACACCATTTCCTTTTGTGGGCTAAATGTCACAGCGAGAAAGAAGAGAGGCTAAACGATGGTCATAGTAGAAGCCAGTTTGAAGCAAGTAAACCTCAGGAGCTCATCTCATTGTACTCAGAAAGACAGATAAATAAATGCTACACGTTCGATCTGAATGAAGCTACAGAAGCTCGAAGGACAAACATGACGTGAGCTCTGAGCGCAGCAACATGTAAAGTACACTGGTGTGTTGGTCATGGATTTTTTGTTGCTAGACACAAAGCATCAGCAACACTGTAGGAATATCTACTCCAGTCGTTGAGTAGTCTGCGTCAATTTAGACAGAATTCTGGAAATATATTGCTGTACCACCTCAGATTTTGTGAGTTTACTTATTTGTTATTTGAGACTCAAAACTAAGTTCTATAGTATTTTTCCTCACTGAAAGCCATTTTAAAGGTTCACACTTCCAGAAATATAACTTCTACAGACATGAAATGTGGTGAGCATACAGACACTTGTTTCCAGCAGAGACCACATTTTTAATTATTGACTCTTGAAAGGAAATGTTTGTTTGTTTTATTAAACATGAGATTTATTTTGATGTGTGCTAAATTATCATCAGTTTCTCAGTGTTGATTTTAAACGTCCACATGGGAACACTCAGTGAAACAAGCCCCATATGTTGTCAAATTTTAACATGAAGACAACATGGAGGCAATTGGTAACTCTACACATATACTGACAACATCGAGACCTCTGTGCACACCAGTTTTTGTGGTCATATGAATAAGTCCACATCACTATTTCGACAAGTGAGAATAAAAAAAATTACTTCCCACACTTCAAATTCCACAAGGGCCGTTAAAGTTGGTGAAAAGTAGACCAAAGGCTGTATTTTTGGTAGGAAATATGGATACCTTCATGTATATACACTTAAAGAGGCATTCTGGGGCCTTCTATGCCACCACTGTTGGACAATTTTACACTTTTTTCCATGTTTTACAGAACCAAATGATACAGTGCAGCAACCTCACCATCTGAAATGACACAGACTGAGCCAGGTACAACAACTTCTATCATTTATTATTGAAAAAATCTGCAGTTTAGTACTCGTCTTGCCTCATTATGACTCCACTTATCATTATGCTCATAGTCTGCCTTCAGTGGGCCAGACTAGTTTAATGCTAACCAAGCCAGCTGTACGGAAACTGTTAATTTACTAGATGTCATGCGTTTTTACTTCTTCTGTGGACTGTTTATTACATTATTTATTCTGTTGTTCCTTCTAGTTTAAAATCTTGTGAATCCAGTTTTCTTGTAATGAATTATATGTATTGTATCACATCTTTTTTTCTGATTTATAATCACTGTCAGGGGATTTCTTTTATACAACACTGTTTTCCACTGTTTTATAGTTGCATCCAACAATAACTTAATAAATATCGCCTGACAAAATTATCTACACAAAACAAGAAATGTGCAGCATACAACACCCTCTCAGTTAATTGAATTTACAACTCATTGAATTTCCCTTCTGGGATAAATAAAGTATTTTTCATTTCATTTCACTTCATTATTGTGTTCGACTTTTATGAGAAAATATGGCTTGTTGAAAAGTAACAGCAACAGTAGCTGCTCATCTAATTTAAAATGCAGACAGATGATCCCAGCGTGATGTGTTTTAGCTTTTATGAGGAAAATGTCTGGGAAAATAAGTAGTCTGACGGAAGCTCCTGGAGAAGAAACCAGGCTGAAAGTTGGCGTCACTTTGGCAATCTATTGTGCACAGTGTGTTTATTTTAAAGCACTCCTACCTGTGCGAGACTGAGCTCTGTGTAGAAAGACGAAGTGTCCACATCCAGGTAAAGTGGAACAGACTGGGACTCTGCACAGCTGAACACAAACAAACATGAAGGGATGAGAGAGGATCTCTGACTACACTCGCAGGTGTCACGGTTACAGACGTGGCTTAAAAAACAAAGTTACTGTTTGCGGTTACATTTTAACAGTAAAACATCAGCACTGTATAAAAAGTTGAGTAGACGTATCAATAAAGTTGGGGGGTATAAAAAAAAAATACAAAACATGAAATGATACAAATTTTTACAGTCTGTTTACATCTTGGTACAATTTTCTTTAAAGGACAGTTTCAGGATTTTTCAAGTCTTTCGTAAAACAACACGGATGAGCCTCATCGTTCAAAATAGCTCTCCAAAGATCAAGGCTGATATGAATGTCACGTATCTATCAAAATCACAGCCTTTATTGTACAAAAGTCCCTGTTTTTGATTCACCAATGAGAGGACAGATGACTGTGCAACTCTTAAATCTAACTTCAACATGCAGAACTGTCCACAGTGACATCCTGAGATGATGTACCTGTATGGCCGCGTGTTGTCATCAGTCACAGTGTCGCACCAGGAACTGAATCCCAGAGACACGAGGACGCTGGCACCTCCAGACAGGAAGAGGACACACACACTCAGCAGGACCGTGAGGAAGGACGAGAACAGGGTGCTGGGCAGAAACACATCACGGACAGCCATCAGACATTCAGAACTTTTAATAAAAACATCAACCTGAAACTATAGGTACAATACATTATGTAACGGACAGAAGACAGTCGGTTAATAGGCCGATGATGATTGATTAATTATCCTTCAAGTAACGACAAGAAACATTTCCTGCTTCCTGCTTTAAAATAATGAAATAACAGCTTTGCATTGCGAATTTGAAAACTGATTAACTACAAGGCGTCTAACAAGGCCAACAGAGACACACAGAAAACATACAAATCAGGCATACGACGGTGCTTCAGTGTAACATTTGGGATTTACACTGTAATTCAGATAAAATGAGGAATTGAAGGAGTCCACTTTATAAAATTATTAATGTGCACTCTACTTTATCAAAATGTATTTTCATTTTATTTACAATATTAATGGGTGTTTTCACGTTTGCATACTGTTTTATGATACTTTAGATATTATATAGACACAGTAATAATGCTTTCCTGCATATATAAAGATGTGCATTCATAAAGGAGCAAATTCATTTGGGATATAGAATAGAATAGAATAGAATAGAACAGAACAGAATACATTAGAATAGAATAGAATAGAATAGAATAGAATAGAATACATTAGATTAGAATAGAATAGAAGAGAAGAGAATATATTAGATTCGAATAAAATAGAATATATTAGAATAGAACAGAACAGAATAGAATACATTGGAATAGAATAGAATAGAATAGAAGAGAATATATTAGATTAGAATAGAATAGAATATATTAGAATAGAACAGAGCAGAATAGAATAGAATATAACAGAAATACTTTCTTGATCCAGAAGGGGAGATTGTGTTGATACATTAGCAAGCACAGAGTAAAGTCGGGACTACCACAAACACTAATAAATAAGCAGCAACATCTGGTAAGTGAGGTTTAAAAAAGAAGATAAAATGAAGTTATAATTAGAATTGAAAAAAAAACATATATAGTGGAGTGAAAAATGCACCGTAATGTGTCAAATGCACAAATATACCACAGTAAAAATAAGCAGTAAAATTAGGAAATTAAATAATTGCAACACGTGCAAGTAGAGCAATATTTGCAGTATGTGTGTAATGAAACTGCTACTACAGTAATACCTTATTGATAATACTGCTGCTACCAAAATGATGATCAGAATCAGGAACACTGCTCTGATCCTGATGTCTGGTCACCATGTGTCTGTCTGTGTGTGTGTGTGTCTGTGTGTGTGTGCTTCGTGCCAGCGCACTCACTCGTCATGTCGTCCGTGCAGATAGAAGAGGCACCTCCAGCCCTGCGCGGCGCCGTACAGCACCGTGAAAATACCCACAAACGTGCCGAACTGGCAGGCTGCCGGCGGGCCCCACTGCTGCACCACCAGGCGGGACACATCCCCGAGATTCCCCGTCAGCTCGGGCCGCTCCTCGGTCCTCCAGTAGCCGGTGGAGAAGAGGGCGCAGCGGCCTTTGAAAGCGGAGCCGTTGAGCGCCATCGGGACGACCACCAGCAGCCCCGCCACCACGGAGAAGGCGTGAGCCGCACAGTGAGCCAGCAGCAGCCGCCGGTCCAGCTCCATGTCAGCGAGCAAACAACACGTAGCCGGTGCGAGTATTCACGCTGTGGAAAAACAAATATTGATAAGAACACACCCCCGTGTATCTGGCGTGCTCCGATGTGGAGGGTATTTAAAGCTGCAGGGCGGGGACCGAGCCGTTATACAACTACCCGCACGTACTGACACAGAGCAGGGGGAGGACAGAGGGATCACTCCGCCCCGAAACTCAGGGACCAGACATGGAGGACATGCACTGTTGTCAAAATACATTTAGGAGAGATGCACGGGATACTTAAAGCATACGTTTATGAAACTGATTAGATTTATTTATGACTGCATTTGACTGTAATTTAAGATTATTATTTATTTATAAATTGAGATGATAACTTAATAGATCTATGTGGGTCAATCCACAAACTACAACATTTAAGTGATGTATGCACTGATTCGTCAGTAATTATAATCCAGTAACATATTGTCATTATTCTGATGTGGGCTATTCACATGAGGAGTGCTTACCTTTGGATTTTAAGTATATGTGTAATGTTAAATTGCTTTTTGTATCCTGCTGATTTCTAAGCGGAGTGAGGCATCCTGTTATACACACGACCTTTAGTTTGATCCTCCATCAGTGACGTCTGTTTTGACCAGCTGACCTGTTTAAATCAGAGGAGGATCGAAACATCCTGCAGACTGATCAATAGTCTGGATCATGTCACTGATGAAAGGTCTGATCAGTGACGGCAGTCAGCAGATATTTTAGGCTGCACTGTAGATATCTGAACTGGACTTGTTTTCTTCCGTTTTTATCTATTTTAGTTCAGCACAAACACAATACAGGAAACTTGACCTACATTCCTGAACTTAAACGTTTAAAAATCCAACTTTTCTTAATACATCAGCTTTTTGGATGGACCTAGAAATATTTTTTTAACTAAAATGCAAATTATAAACTTTTACAATTAAGAAACAAATGTTGTAGTTGTATTTCTAAGCTCATGTTAATGCTGAGTGTAACAGTCATGATTATATAAGAGGTATTAGCTCCTAGGAGAGACATGTTTTCCCATCCTGCAGAGTCATACTGGTGTCATTGTAAACACCATAGAAATTCAATTTACTGCAGTTCAAGAGGCAGATGGGATGGAGAAGCAGCAGTGGTCTGGGTTTAAATGTGTATTAGAGAAAATAGGCCCACTCTGCATGTTAAGTATGTCTCTTAATTTGCCCCAGAGGGCTCTGAATTGGATGCTTCAGTTTGGTAGAGAGGAATGTGGGGTGGGGCTGGGTTAAATTCCTCTCGTCTCTACGACCCCCACCCCCAAGCCAACTGATTAACTGTTTTCCTAAAATCAGCTGAAATGATGTGGGTAAAGTTTCAGTTTTAAACCCACTGAGAGGGCAGAGAATTGAAACTGAATGAAAAACAACCGAGAGAAGCTCAAAGAACACTTATCCTACCAGAGGTGACAGGCTTGTTTGTCTTGTTTGTGTCAAAGATGGATCACTGAGCGGGACAAAAGCCCCTGTGTGAAGCAACAGTTGAGATTCATTGTTGGAAAGACAATTATACGACGACAAAGACATAAAAATGACATCCAAGACCAAAAAATATATTTTTTAAAACTAGGTACGAAGCGATTCAAAGGACAAAAAGAGACTCAAAACTGCAACAAATATATTTCTAAAAAATTACCACAATGAAGTGGCAAATAAAACAAAGGGTAAACACAGAAAACAACTACAAACAATGCAGCATTTTGTGTTTCTTGGGCCCTTTCCAGACACAGGATACATAACATTGCTGCTTCATCGATCTGGTAAAGAGACGGCATGTAATCATGTGTCATTTTTACATCAGTGTTCCTCACAGCTTCATTCAGACACACAACAGTGACAGAGAGAGCTGAAGTATGATGTTTGCAACAACCACGAGATTAGACAGAACCGTAAAGTGGCACCAGTAGCTTTCTCTGGGATTAGGTTGCAGCTTTTACGGCGTCACTGTCTCGATCATCATCGCCCACGATACACAACATTTTCCTACACTGGTATGTTGCAGCCTTGCATAGGAAGTTTACAGTATGAACAATCTCAGTATTAGGCTATTAACATACAGGTTATTAATGCTAAAAAAAAATACCCCAGAGTTTTAAAAAGAGTGTCAACCCATTGTTGCTCATTTTATGAAAGTTTCTAAACCTGCCCCTGCAAACATTATCTTCAACTGTTTAATTCATGAACTGCAGCAACTATTAACTCTCAGCCCATACTTATAATAATACACTTCACCATTATCATCTGTTAAGTGATTAAATCACTTAGATATGTAAACTATTGTTTTATAAAATCATTATCCAATGAATGATTATTACAACAGCATTTAAGCAACAAAAATTGTTTTAAAAAAAATTGAGTGAATACTGATTATTAGTGCATGCTTGTAAATTCACATGACAACGGCGCATGCAGACTGAGGTAACAGGCATTTCTGGTTGCAACGCAAATTCTTGATCACAAAAACACACTGAGAGATGAAGTTGTGAAAATGGTGATTATATCAGTGACGAAACAGAGGGCGGACTGATGAACCAAGTACTCATGAGTGGTTGATGAGCTCTTAATGAAGTACTTCCAGCCAAATTTTCCAGAGTGAATGACTGCATAATTGATTGAACATGATGTTGGTGACACTTAACAAATGTGGAGCATTATGAGTCTCATAAGGTTTCTATTTAGGGCAGGCTGGAAACAAGGCCGGCACACATAGAGCTCAGTGCAGCAACTGATTTAATTTGAAATAGATTACATTAGTTGATTCCTGTTTATGAAGACAACTGAACATAACTAGGCTACATATATGGCAACTGACTCCGATATAACACAATATTAAGTTTGCAGTGTTGTTTTTTATGGTGTTAAAAGGGTGCAGGTTAATTAAGGTGCAATACACACATAAACATATTGCTGTAACTATCTTAATTCCTTAAAGGACAGGTTTGTCTTTAAACTTGCAGTGATACTGACTTACATTTCCACTAAAAGTGCACGAGGAATACATGTTATATTAGTAAATGGAAATAGGAGGAATCACAGTAATACAGCAAGCAAAACCTGTTTCAGTGTTCTTAGTGTCAACTGACTGTTGGTTGAAGACACACCTGAAAAACGGTGAACTGATTCCTAAGACAGGCAAATACAGTTTGAGACAACCTTTAAAGTACTGGTTGGCGTTTAATTTCATTATGTTAATGATGGAGACTAATAACTGGAATAACTGGAGATAAGATTTTGACTGAAGTCCAAGCAGGCTCTCAACATTTTTAAAAGTTGTCCATCCATCCATCCATTTTCTATACACCTTGCAGCCCTTTAAAAGTTGTGTAACTTATTAATTATTTTAATCTGATCTGCTCTGCTTTTGTAACATGGTCAACAACAAAAAACTGTGCTTCTTTGATATTACTGTCCAAATGTGCCTAATTCAAGGACAAAGTTCATATGCATATAATTTTCACGTTATCGTGTTTATGTGGAACATGAGAAACTTCGCCATTCATACACATATACATGAAGATAAGATTAGAGCTTTTTAATCATCAATGTACATCTGTGTCTTGATTTGTTGACATCACAGCCAGACAACAATCCATCCATCCATTATCTGTACACTGCTTAATCCTCACTAGGGTCGCGGGGGGTGGGGTGGGGGTGCTGGAGCCTATCCCAGTCGACTAAGGGCGAAGGCAGGGGACACCCTGGACAGGTCGCCAGACGACAATAAACCTAGAAAATGTGTTTAAATGCCACAGTGTCTTGGATTTTGGACCTGAGTGCTAGCTGGGAGGGTTTTTCGAAATCCATACAAAATGTTTACATGAGCAAAAGCCTAAAACTCTAAAAATTATTATCATCACCAACATACTTGTGCATGGTGGTAGACACTGGTATCCACTCTTTAAAAATCACTCAATTTAAACCTTTTAAAGTCAGAGTAGGCAGAAATCTGGAAAAGGCCAAAAATTTAAAAAGAAAAGTGTTCTTCCTCTGAAATTGGACCAGAAAATGGTCTACAGTGGGGTTCCTGCAGTCAGAACACGCACAAAGATTCAGGCTATGTTAACCCTATTCAGGACGTTCATGTTATGTGTACGGTCTTCCTTGAGGTTCATTGAACCCCAAGAAAGAATATGTGCAAAATATTTGTTGGTATTCATTAGAGACTTTTGTACTATGTTAAATAAATGTTCTGATAAGTTGACGTATTTTTGGTTCCAAATGCATGACAAATCTTTCTCTTCTCTTTCTTTCTCTTTTTATATTCAAAAAAAATCTTCAAAATTTAAAAAAATTAAAATAAAAAAAATAAAAAAAATAAAACAGTATCTGCGACCTAAACCAAATGGCGTGGGGTCCAAAAGACCCAGATAGGGATAACAGGGCCTCCAGTTCCTGCAGTGGAGAACAGGCTGATATTTTTCCAAATCATTGACAGAGTGGGTTTACATAACTGAAACAATTGTCGTTAGTTGTACCAATATGCCGAAACCCGGGATCGAACCAGGGACCTTTAGATCTTCAGTCTAACGCTCTCCCAACTGAGCTATTTCGGCGACAAGATGATTAAAATGTGCATGCTAAATTTACAAAAACTAACTAAAATGACATACTGCTCTTTAAATATGTGTTTTGCGCAATTTCTCATAAGTTTATAAGCTACTGAGAAGAAAGGTCAAGATCTAAAGGTCCTGTAAAACTTTACTGCTGTAAGAAAGATTATTGCTTTGTGGAGCAAAAAAATACTAATAACAAAAATACTCAACTTTTTATATTGAACACTGTGTGCATCGTTGTTTATGAAAAAAAAAAGAAGAAAAAAGTTTAACAAGCCAGAGCCAACATAGCCACTCACTTTTAAATACATGTTAATTCTGCCTGAACAACTTAACCAAGCACCACAACACATATAGATATTATAGGACAGTGAAGTTTGTACCTTGTCCGGAATGAGAAGGGCACACAAACAATATAGTATTCAGTCAAATTAAGTATTACCATTAATCAATATTGACCTTTTTTTTTTATTGCATTTATCAGACCCTCTAAGAAACTTTCTTTTCAATAAATGTCTTCCTTTTTTCAGGATGCTTTGCAGTTTAGGCACTTGTTGCAATGCTGGAACAGTAACTTTTACTACAGGATTTTCCACAACTGATTCAGACTTTTAATCATATGAAAGGACAACAAGGATATGGATCTGTATTTGTAGAACAGTTGACAAGAAAGGACGCCCTCTCTCTCTGTAAGACCTGTAACTGGCTAAAATCTGCTGTCACGGGCTACATTTTCTGAGGCTTGATAACAGAGCCAAGAGGAGGCGCAGAAGTCAGATTTTTTCTTTGATCACTTGAAATACAATATCCTGAAACATTATTATGGAATTCTATCCATTGATGCCAAAACTGCTGCCTTTTACAGCTTTAATTAATGTTTTAAGACCAGTTTAAGATATGGCTCTATTTGGTTTAATTATCACTATCGACAGTGTCAGCATTTTTGTTTTCATTGCAGTGTTGGATCCAACCAGCTTGGACCATGACTTTAATTCCAAGTAGGTCAAAACAAAGACTAATAGAAGTTACTGGGCATCACTCCTGTTGTGTGAGGACATAGGAAATGGAACAATGGAAGACCGATTTCACACTGAAGAGAATGATTAGAGAAGACTGTCTTATGTATTCACTGTAGTGAACTAATGTTAGCGCACTGTATTAAAATGCCGAAACCCGGGATCGAACCAGGGACCTTTAGATCTTCAGTCTAACGCTCTCCCAACTGAGCTATTTCGGCAGTAAAATAGGTTAATTAGCACGTCGAAATTGGAAAACAAACAAGAAAAAATAAAAGCACGAAAGGCCTAATGAGGCACATTTCTTTCATATTTTGTTTGATTTCTTAACAATTAAAAGACACACATAACGTGAGCTGTATCAGCTGTACTATATTAGACGTTACAGCACAATGAAGTTACACAACAAAGTCTGCTTCATGATGTAGCCCTCAGACGTGAGAAGACCTGTGACCAGCTAAAATCCGCCATCACTGGCTAAATATTCAAAAGCTTGAAAACAGAAGGGTAAGTCCTGACAGGCATCGACCAAAATGCACAGAGGACTTCAGTTAGGAATCAAACTCAACTGATTACAACATACAGGTTTATCTTATATTAAGAAAATCACGTTGGAAAATAGTGAACTTCATGCACGTTTCCAGTCGGGTTGGCAATATTTTATAAACATAAAGCGCACTCAGGGATTTAAACCTCAACTCCTGATTGGTTGATGTAATTCACGTATCACAGGAAGTCGAATTATGGATCTCTGCGTCAGATTCGTGTTGAGAACGATGGAATACGGAGCCGGTTCTGATTTGCTTTCAAAAGACTGAGCAGGCAACATGACTGGTGTTCAGATGGTAACCCTCCTAACGTGATTGGTTTACAACTGATAACATGACTGATGTCATTCTGCGACTCTGTGCAAACTAGCAGCTGCCAGCGTTAGGGTTATGGATTTGGAACCAAATCTTGTTGTGCATGTCACATTTACAAAAATAAATTTAAATGATAGACGCAGCAAATTTTTTAACAATGGCTGTTGGGCTAACTCTGTGTCTGATTGGCTTTGGAGGTTCCACCATGATGCAGTTTTCAATTTAAGGTCATACAGCCCAAAGAAGTTACACGAAGAAAGCTTGGCTATGTTGAAGTTGCTTCAGAATATAGGTTTGAAAGGAGTTGTGACTGGCTGACACCTGCTTTAAGTATTCTTGCCTTATCTTTCCGGTGGTATGTCATAAAATAGTACCTATTCCCAAAAGTGGTCACTTATTTCTCCCCAAAAAATGGCCTTGATGAAGTTTCTACTGGGGCAGTTATTGGTGGTGTGATCATGGATACATGTCCACCTTAAAAGAACCTGCACATTTCTGCGGCGACAAACAGCCTAAATAAATTGCGTCCTCTGTCGTGAACTGACGTTCGTGACAAAATGCCGAAACCCGGGATCGAACCAGGGACCTTTAGATCTTCAGTCTAACGCTCTCCCAACTGAGCTATTTCGGCGATGAAACATACACAACATTCTTGTCAAATTTAGAGGCTCCAAATATAATGATCTATCACTTTATATTTATTTTATTGGCACGTCGAGCAATTTGCAGACATGCAGCCAGACACAGCGGCACTCAGATGTTAGGTTAACGCTGAATCTCCGCGGCTCTGGATTGGAGCGGTCACGGTGACGTAATTCTCACGGCTCCCACACTGAGCGCGGTGGCTGCTGGGAAGAAAGGTCAAGAATCGATGGCAGAAGAAGACGCTGATATACTGCCATAAGAAAGATTTTCGCTTTGAGGAGCAAACGAATACAAAAAGAACAGAACTGCTCCACTATTTTAAAAGAAACCATAGCGGGTTGTTGTTTGTGATACAGAAACAAAATGACAAGAGGCTGATCTTCGGCTGATTTTCTGACTCTCAGCCGTCTCTCCGGCTGGCTAATGCTGGCTGGCTAACAGCCGCATTGTTATTGTTGTCGCTTCATCTGGCGGCCACATATACACTGCTCTCCCCCAGCCGAGGCAGGGGTCTGGACTACCTGAGTGATGTGTTTCTGTCCGTCCCGGGAAGATGGATGAGAAATCCAACGGCGGCAGCAGCCACCATCACCGGCTGCTGATCGTCCTGCTCATGGTGTTGCTCTTTGGCGTCATTATGATCCAGTACGTTTGCCCGAGCAGGTCCGAGTGCCAGATGCTCCACCAGTTGGGGTCCTGGTTTAACGTCGGCAGTGCAACTGGTTCCCGGGGCGGTGGCACTGACATCCAAGACGGGCTTCAAAAGGATCCGTACATCGCAGAAGACGGCGCTCTGGCTCGCTTTGTCCCTCGCTTCAACTTCACAAAAGCAGACTTGAATCGCGTTGTAGACTTTAACATCAAGGGGGATGATGTTATAGTGTTTCTGCACATCCAGAAGACAGGCGGCACGACTTTTGGGCGACACCTGGTGCGGAATATCCAGCTAGAGAGGCCCTGCGAGTGCCACGCAGGTCAGAAGAAGTGTACCTGTTTCCGTCCAGGTAAAAAGGAAACTTGGCTCTTCTCTCGATTCTCCACCGGCTGGAGCTGTGGGCTTCATGCGGACTGGACGGAGCTGATCAGCTGTGTCCCGTCACGCATGGACTCCCGAGAGGCTCCCAAGAACCTGCCCAGGTTGGTGAAAGAAAGGGGACTCGCACAATCATGACACACTACTTATAACTACACTAAGAAGGTTATTAAGCAATCCACTACAGTGTACTATAGTTGTAAGGAGTACTTCGCAAAGTCATTATTTCTGAGGAAGAGTAATTACTCCAAATAAAAGTTTTCTCACTAAAGCTGCAGTGATTATTCAGTTACTTTTCAATGATTAAATTACTTGTCAAAGATTTTGATCGATTGACTGGCTTGAAATATTTGTTAGGAGGAAAAGTGTAAATATGGCTGTTCAATCTTCTTGAATGTGATATTTTCTGGTTTCTTTACTCCTCTGTCACAATGAACTGAATGTCTTTAGGTTGTGAGCATAACATGACATATGAGAACAGCATCTTGGGCTTTGGAAAACCTTATGTTTAATTGCTCCCAGTTTAGCCTAAATGTAAAGACTGCATGAATGTAACAAAGTGCAGACTCTTGGAGCAACTTTTACCACTGCAAATAGCAGGTGGTTAAACTTTGGCTTTACCATAGTCTTTGCTCTTTCCTCGAGTATGTACATTGTACAGAAGATTTACGAGAGACCAACACACAAAGTATAATTTAGTGGCTAAACCTTAAAGCACAAATGCTTCTGGTGCACGCAGACCGTATAAACAGGCCAAAACACTGCAGGATCATTGCTCTAGTTTTGTCAAAGCAGGTTGTTACAATTACAGACTGATGGTTTCCTGCATGTAACACTATCTTCTTTACTGCTCACTGCTTTTTACTGCATTTCTCATCCGAACATTATAACAAATTGATGCAGCACTTATTTAAACAAATTAATCACTGAGACATTTTGAGGCTACTTGAGTCGGCTTGTTACAGACCTAACGTCGTCTTTTTCCTCTCCAGTAGGAACTATTATTACATAACCATCTTAAGAGACCCAGTGTCGCGCTACCTGAGTGAGTGGCGTCACGTGCAACGTGGTGCTACATGGAAGGCTTCCTTACATGTGTGTGATGGACGTTCACCAACGCTGTCAGAGTTGCCAAGCTGCTATTCAGGAGATGACTGGTCAGGTTGTTCGCTGCAGGAGTTCATGGACTGCCCCTACAACCTGGCAAACAACCGGCAGACCCGCATGCTGGCTGACCTCAGCCTGGTGGGTTGTTACAACGTCTCTGCCATGAATGAAGAGGAGCGCTGGGCAGTGCTTCTAGAGAGCGCCAAACGCAATCTACGGGGCATGGCCTTCTTTGGACTGACTGAATACCAGCGTAAGACCCAGTATCTATTTGAGCGAACCTTCAACTTGGAGTTCATTGCACCATTCACACAGCTCAATGGCACACGCGCCTCCAGTGTTGAGGTTCCTCCTGAAACGCAACACAGAATCCGCCAGCTAAACCGATGGGACGTGGAGCTGTATGAGTATGCCCGTGACCTTTTCCTGCAGCGTTTCCAGGTGGCGAGGCAGCAGGAGCGCAGGCAGGCCAGAGAGAGGCGACAACAGGAGAGGAGGCGACTCCGTGGAAGGCTCGCAACAAAGCAAGGAAGGCAGCTGAAGCCGACAGAAATACCACGTCTGACCAACAGCCATTCTGCTGTAACTGAGGAGAAGCGGAGGGAGAAGGCAGCTGAAGACAACGTGGAGTCTGAAGTGCTGCTTCCCGACTGGTGGGATCTGGATGAGAATAGCACCATGGACGACTACATAGACAACGTGGAACAGTGGTAGTGACGGAAACGAGCTGTAGGGTGTCTAAGTGTGCCAAGTTCTGCCTTGTCTGTTTTCATCAAGTGTTTTTAGTGTATGCCTTCCACGGTTTTTCACCATGAACTGTTTTAAATTACACATTAATTTATTGATACTGATTGTATTTCTTTGCCACAACTGACATTAACAATGGGTACATTTTCTAGACAGAAGGAAAGACAAGTCTAGCTACCAGGAATCGTGTACCTTTTGATGATGACACTAGCCTTCTACATTTGAACTCTTGTAATGTAGCTTGGAACAACGGGGGATTTATTTTTTATTTAACAAAAAAAAATGTAATATGTTTTTCTATTTAAAAAAAAAATCTACTATTGTGATTAACAATCTATATGTTTGTCAAATTGTTGTCTCGTATGAAACGCGTACATTTTTAAATGTACCTGTGTTTTAAAGTGTCTTTTCAGTACCAGTCAAGGAGAATGGAGTTTTCATAGATACCTCAATGTGTAGCATTAACTGCTAATGTTGTAAAATTACTGAATGTGTCTGTTTTTATATAAAAATGCTTTTACATATATTGAACTCCTGGTCTGTTTTTGCCTTAGGATATCTTCTTTCTGTGTCTGATGGTCTTTTGTCTGATCATGTGCACAAAGGACTGCCAAGCTTTTGTGTTGCCCTTGCAAATCTCTAGAACACCAGCAGGGAGCGCTGAAGTGATTTTAATGAAATCCAAACTCCCTGCTGAGGTGATAGTTGACATCACAGCTTATTCTTAAATTTGGTTGGGTAGGATTTGGATCGCTTTTCAGTCTGATTCTCAGAGGATTTAATAAAGGGATCAGCTGTGACAGCTGCTCAAAAGTTTTATTGAATTTTTCAGTAATATACTGAAAATGCTCAAAATTTTGAAGAGTTAACAAGATTTTTGGTTGATTTATTCTCTCTTAGTGCAGTTGTACTGGCAGAAATAATTGCATGTTGTTCACTTTTAAAAGTGTAAATGTTCTGTGCATATGTGATGATATAATTGAAAAATGATTATTGACAAAAATCGAATGCCCATGCAGCAGATACACATGCGTACATTCAGCTTATCTATGGTCCCTGATGGTGACGGATGTTGCTCTGGTAAATGAATTCCTTTCTTTTTTTTCCACCAAGTGTAGGTTACTACTTTGACAGTCACTGGAAATCAAATTTAGAAGCTTTGTAGATATTCACATTATAATTCACACACAAATTTTAAGTAAACTATCATTAATTTTTCATTTCATTCCTATTATTGACTAAACCTTTTTAAAACAAATTCACATCATTGTGACATAGTCAGGTGTCTATTTTATTACACTTAGTCTATTGGACATTAAGGTAAATTATTGTATATTTAATGAGCATAACTCATCTGCAGATTTAAGCATAACATTTTAGAAAGCTTGATATACAAAAAAATGTAGAAAGTCATTTAACTAAGTAATCAGCTGGGCAAGTGTCATGGTTGTTTCTGTTAGCTTACATTTTAATCCATGAAAATTAGTTTTTAATAAAAAAGTATGGAATTTTACTGCAGCTATCACACAGGGAAAAAAATGACATTTTCTCAAAATGTGTTTTGCTCATACTCTGAACCACTTCAGGAGCACTTCCATACACCAAAGTTCCAATTTTATTCCTATTTATGTTCTGAGGGGTTTGTTCATATATCATTTATAAGCTGACTTATAGAATAGTTTATTTAAAAAAAAAAAAAAACATGGCAAACACTGTTTTAGCCACCACAGACTCAAGTTTTGCCATGCCACACCACAAACAGTGAATCACCTTAGAGGGCTGCACACACACTCACAGAGCTGGACTTACATCCATTACATCCTTTCCTTCTGGGATAAATAAAGTATTTTCATTTCATTTCATTACTACGACAGTAATTTTGTGTATAGGGATGAAACTTTCTCTAAAGAGCTCTGGAGACAAGTGGTACAGACTGCTTAACAATGCAGCGCTCACCAGACCCTGCAGTAAACAGAAAGAAAGAAAAAAGAAAGAACGAAAACCCTGGATGGACATAATGTGAGGTTTCAAATACAGTGTTAAAAGATTACGTTAAAAAAATTGAGGAATAAGAAAAAAACTTTTTTTTAAAAATGTCAGCAAGGGAGCAGTGAAATACTGCAACATTCAAAAACTGTAAAAACAATAAAAATAACAGTAAATATCTCAAGAATAATGATATTTTAAGCTAATTAAATGCAGTAAAACAGTGTCATTTTACTGCCACGCACTGTAAAAATTACTACAAATTCCTGTTTGTAAAAATACAGATTTTTAATGTGAACAACATGTACAGTTTAGGCCTATTTTATAGTTTGTTTGTTTTGTTTACAGTTACCGAGTAAATTTTTTTTCTTTTTTCTGTGGTTTGGAATTCAGCAATCCAAAGAATATCTAGGTATAAAAAGTATAAATCATATTGCCATGTATAAAAAACCCTAATATACATACATTTCCTTATAAATAATGGCTAATATCTGAAAATAACACTATTTTTTGCTGATGATTTTTTGTGGATATTATTTACAGTTTGGAATTTTTTCTAGTTAATGAGTAAATGAATACTTTTCCCCTGTTGTTTTAGTGTCTGTAATTTAATATAACAGGGAAAATATGTAAAATAACAGTAAATTGTTTTTGTTTTTTTGTTTGTTTTTTTAATAGCGTAGGTGGGATGTCCTGAGCAGAACATGGTCATTTTAAACTTGCTTAATTAAATGTGTAACTATCTTTAGGATTCATCAACGCTTAATGACGCACATATTTAGCATCTGTTCTAGAGTTTACTCGATTGAAAGTTACATTAAAAAAAGATTCTTTTACTGCGTATGTGCGCTCGTGTACTTGTACAGGACAGCCTACATCTGCACATGATAAGAACGACAGACCAAATTAGCCAAGTTGCAAACACAACATTAGCCAAACTGCTAACATAACATTAGCCGAATTGCTAACATAACATTTGAATACAGCTGGACTAACTTAGCTTTTATCTTTCAAATGACAAAACTATTGCGTGTGCCATATGTAGCTGTATATTTATTTATTTTTTGGCTAGCTCCAACCGTCATGTTAGCAGTTTGTCAGGGCTGAATATCTCTACAACTGTCAGGTGTCAGTGGCGCCATAATTGGTGTCATCTTGAACACACATACCTGTCGTACTGGCGACGTGTAATGGCAGTCTACCTTCATACCTGCTGTGCTTTAGTCGTGACTCTCATTCCCCCTTAATGATGTTATCAAATAAACGAAGCGAACACACTCCCTCTCGTCCAACTCCTCCCTCTCCATATCGCCCTCCCTCGGATTTCTTTTTTTTTTTTTTTTTTTTTTTTTAGCAAATCTGTTATCTGCTGTGTGTCCAGTCTGTGTTGCAGCCGAAGCCAATGTAGTTGCTGCTAACATATCAGCACCCAGACCCGCTTCTTTCTTTCACTCCGCGGCTTGCAACACGTTTTTTTTTTTTGTACCTGCTTCGATTTCCTTTTTCTTTTTCTTTCTTTTTAACTAGCGCCTGTTTTTCCCCACATGCTTTCCTCAAGACAAGGCAATGCCGAGTGCGTTACAGATCAAGACGGAAAATAACGACGTTAATTTCGAAGGAGACATTTGATCCCGGATCCGTTTGGACTGTAAACAGGTAAGAGGCTCAGCACGTCTGGCGCAGTTGCAGCAATATCAATGCAGCCATTTGAACAACTATTTCTTCGCATTTAATCCACGTTGCATGCATTTAAAATTGCCTGTTGCGTTGCCTCTCAAAGCTGCCTTTGTTGTTGGTACATACGGGCGTAAATGTGGTGCTACACATAGGCAAAACAGTAATAACATTTACATGCTTTGAGCAGGTGTGTCTGCATGCAAATAGCGCTGTTGTCATAGTTTAGTCTGCACAGAGGGGCTTGGTTTAGTCTAACGTGCAGGCTTTTACTGGGTGTCTTCACCGCGCCAGTGTTTTAAGTACAAGTTGCGGTCTTGCTAGAGAGTGAAGTGCAAAAAAAAATCAATGTGAAATGACTTTCTGAGCTACTCTGTTCACAGTAAATCCATTACACCTGCAGGCTGCAACCCTGGTTATCTGGCTGCATGTGTGCAGGATTTTGCCACACATGCAGTCAGCAGTGCAGAAGGCTGAGTGTTGTCCTTGTGCGTCCTGTAAGGGGTCAGACACTCACGCCACCATGCCACACTGTGTTGTCACTACTTGCCTACAGATACTGTATGCCATTCTTGTGAATGTGTTGCCATCATCCTGGCTCGTATTACCAATACAGCCAGTCAAGACAGGTTCACTCTCCCTCCAGACTGTGGACTCTGTACCAGTCTAGCTAGTTTTTCTTTACTTAATATAAACCCAGATAAACTGTCAAGCACACACACGCACACACACACACAAGGGCATGCAACACCATTTCCCACAAAACCTGTTTCCCCTCTCACACAGATACATGCTGACTGCTCGGCATCTTTTATGGCACAAATAAAACCAATCGCCAACACTGCAGCAGCAATAACAAATCAAAAATGTAACTCCTGACAATATGTTATTGGGTCGACTGTAATATCGACCATTTTTCCACGCAGTTAATTTTCATTATCTCACTACAGGGATGTGAAACTCCCAGCTCAAATCTGGGGAAGTGAAATGAAAGCTCCAAGGCCCGTACTTTATTCAGTCTGATTTAAAACTTCAAATGAAACAAGCAAGTTAAGCTGCATTGTTCCAAGTATTACGTTTTGTTTAGGCTGTGTTGTCCCTGTATGATGAAATCAGCTTGTTGTATGTTTGCTTGAATGGGAGCTGTGGTGCTTTAATGAGCTGAAAAGATTACTGATACTTAACCTAATTACTTTGCTCCCTCTCTCCAGCTTGCCGGCTTTCACTCTCAATGTGATTTATGGATCGTTCACCTTTTTAATCAATCACCTGCCCATTGATGTTGGCCTGTTTTGCACTCGTCCTTGTCACTGCTCTCAAAAGAGTTGTCTGTTTACTGAACTGTGACACAGAGATAATTTAGATGGAGATCAGATTTGTGTTTTCACAGCTTCGGTGTTTGTTCCACAACTACCTGGGCTTCTGAAAATGGAAATCACCAGGCTTTTGGGAATGGGGAAACTCTAAATTAAACAAAAAAAGTCCCACAGGAAACTCACAGATTCTCGTGTGAAACTAAACTGATCTGGGCTAAAGGGTTTTTTCCAGTGTCTATTAAAAGCAGAACTCTATTGTTTTATGACCCTTTATGTAATAACCTCTCAGTCATTGGAGTTCATCTGAATGGAGTTCAACATCTTTTAGTAACTGTAAATCCAACCTCAACTTCTTTCAATATTTCAGCTGTTTCAAAAATCTCAACTGCAGATTACTCAGCCATGAGCACACATATGTTCCTCAGAGGAGAATTCACCTCATCCTAGTTGTTAATTTCTTTTGTTCTCACTTTAAACCTGCAGTAATAACCAACCATTTTCCTGTTAACACATTTGCCTAACACTCTTAATATAGAACAATTCAAAATAAACAGTAGAGCATGCTGAAGTTTTAAACCACCAAAATTGTTAAGAAGCACTTAAAATATTCCCTCGCCTATATGATGATTGTGCAAACTGTTAATGTGCCTCGGTGCCTTTCACTGAGTGCGTATCTGACAGCTTTATCGGTATAAGGCCACCTATTAGTGTGAGGCGACAAGGTGCAGGGCTGTCTGTCGAAGTGGCACCCAGCCTACACACCAGCCATAATGCAGACGTCAGAGCTGCGCTGAAGGTTACGCTGTCGGTAGCCCTTTGGTGCACTGTGTTTGATGAGGAACGCAGTGCGCTGGAGTCAACAGCAGCCGCCCTCGCCTGTCCTCCTTACACTTCACCCAGCCTTGTTCCACCTACATGTTGACCCCCACCTGCTGGCTGCCGGAGCCCCTCGCCTTCGCTACAGACACCTGGAGGACAGGCAGCGGTGTAATGACTGCTATAACTAGGACACTCTGTTTCTATTCACCGTGCCGCATCCCTGCATACGGCTGTCTATGCTGCATTGTAAAGGTCGGGCAAGTTCAGTAGGCCGAGATTATTTCTGCACAAAATGTACACTCTGGCTTATAATGAAGTGGGAATACAGGTGGTAGGTTCTAAGTAGATCTGCGCACTAGTGCTGAAACTGTTTGCCAATTAATTTGTGGATTGAGAAAAACGATTAATCTGCAGCTATTTTGATTATCCAAAAATTATTTTAATCCTTTTGTAAAGAAATGCTAAAAAAAATGTTTTGCTCCAGCTTCATCCTAGCATCCATAGCTAAGCCTTATTTTCATCTTTCTTATATGTGTTTTGTTTTTAATTCATTCATCAGTGGACAGCACTGAGATAGCTGCTGTGTGTGGGCTGAAACTGCACAATAACAACCTTAAGCATGTAGCATCAAGCTCCTCTCTGCTGATCAATACTTAACTATAAGAGCATTTGAAGCTAAACCTCTCGTTCTGTTTTTTTCCTTCTCAGTATTTTCAGTTCACCTGCCTCTTAATTATTTGCTCCTCGGCTGTTTGTTCTGCATCTTCTGGCCTCCTCGTGTTTGATCTCTGCTCTGGACCGTAGTGTTGTGCAGTGTAGCAGCTTGGCAGCAGATGCTTCATTCCAAACTAAAGGCGCTTTATTCCGAAAGAGGACTATCGCTTGAAAAAGACTTCTGATTAGGACATAAAACATCACGTAAATGCAAGTGAGCATACTTTACTTAATGAAGCTGTTTGGTTTTGTACATTTTTGGTCTATCTTTGTTGGGTTGTTTTAGTTTGTGAAATATTTGAAGACACAGTCGTCTATATGTTTTTTTTCTAAACTTTAGATATTGGGCAACTCTTGTTTGCATTTTGGAATTAAGTTCAAAATTTTCATGTAGGTAGTTATGTGCTTTGGTGTATCAATCTGACGAATGTGTGGATTAATCCTATGTAGGGCTCAATGATTTGTGGAGAATATCTCATTTAGATTTTTCTGACTGCTATTGTGATTTAATTTGGGATATAATTAAAAAGAAAAACAAGCTTTAGTTCAAAATTTCTCATATAATAGATTTAATACATGATGGAACATTACCACATCCAAAGCGTGACTGTCATACAAGGAGGACGGCATTAATTTGTAAAACCACTGACACGACAGTTTAAACCCTGGGAGAGACATGCTGCGAAATGTACAAGATGTGGCTATTAAATAATAAGACTGTGCTTATGTCAGTAAAACCATAGCGCACCTGTCTGAGGAACGTTGCATACATTCAGCCGTAGGCACAAGTATAAAGAACCCCATGAAAGTTAAAAATCTCATTTAAAAACCTAAATACAGCAGTAGTTTTATTATTTATTTGCTACATCTCAGATATCCTAAGTTTCAGCCTTCTTCATTTGCTAATTGCATTGTTTCAAATTGCAATTTCAATTTTAAATTGATTAATTGGTGAGCCCTAGTTACATAGTGTACTTACACAATGGAGTCAAACAAAACTCAAAGCTCAAAAATGACAATTTTTTTAGACATGGTAGTGTCCTAGCTTCAAAGATCGCAATGTCAGTCTGTCAGCATGTCAGTCTACTTTGGTCCAGGCTGAAACAGCAATTTTTTAATGAATTACCATAAGATTTTGTACAGAAATGCATAGATCCTAAACGATGACTCCTAACTAGTTTAGTGATTCTCTGACCTTTACTCTGGTGCCAAAAAGAGGTCAACACTTTCGGTTTTTAGTTAGTGTTTTTGCTAAATGTCAAACACTTGCAAAATGAACTATCAAATATTAACACACAATGCTAAAACGTTAATCATAGTAAAAAATATATATACCTGCCCAATAGGTGCATATTAGCATTGTCAGTGTAAGAATTTTGTCATGTGAACGTTTGCACTTAGTTCAAGGCACTACTGGACAGGTACAGCCTTCCAGAGCCAACAGCATGTCTGTAGACTCCTGTTTATGTGATTCAAAGTACCTATAAGTAGTTTTTTAGCACTAGTATGCAATAAAAGTCATGTCCTTTTCCATGGTCCTAAATTTCTGCATGCAGAGGCAGAGTGGCAACACCCATTAATGAGTAACTAATTAATACAACTTAATTCCTAACTTGAGTGTCATGTCTACTAGTTTGATATCTCTCCCAGCTTGTTCTGTTTGTTCATGAACATGTTGAAACAAAAACAATCCCCGAGTTGGCATGTCACATTTAACCTACTTCCACATTATTCCACAGCACGATTCCTCTATTTTTAACTGTCCCCTTTGTCTTCCAGTGTCTGATAAGGCCCTGATAGAGACCAAAGGCAAAGATAACAAGGAAAGGCTTGGTTAAACAGTTGGTCAAATTCCTCGAAGGCAGAGTCATGACAGTGTATATTAGAAAGTGAAAGGTCATTCCTGTGTATATCCAAAGGTACTGGATGCAGCATACACTGGAATGGCTTTGGAGGAGGGCCAGTATTGCTACGTGGCTTTCCAAGAATGGTTGTAATGGCAACTGTGCGCCATTTGGTGTCTGGCGTGGTGAGAGCGAGGAGAGGAAGTGAGGAGCGTTGCTGAGGAGCATTTTGATGATGTGGGCTGCATATTGCTGAGCTGCATCATCAGGGCGTGCGTAAGCAAAGGCGCCTGACACTGATGTGGACCTGAATGCAGGACAGGCAAAGCTGCAGGAGGAGTGCTTGTCTTGTCCCCCCTGAGAAAAGTTCCTATCGATCTGTAGGTAGGCTGGGAGGAGGAGGAGGCACAGACAAGCATAATGGTTAAGCAAGCAAAGCAGTTGCTGTACCTGCTCATCTCTCATTCCTGCCTCTTTTTTTTGGCTGGGATGTGTCTTTGTTCTTGTGTTTGAAGGTGGGTGCATCAATTCAGTTCCCACCTCCCCCTTATCCCTCCTTCTCCCACTCCGCTGCAGTGTTCTCCTTCTGGGCTGTATCTGCATGCTCTCACACACACACACACACACACACACACACACACTCGTTCCCTCACACTCCCCCCACCCCCCCGTTGCTTCCTCCGTCTGTGTCTGCCGCCATCAGACGCAGGGACTGATAATATCTGCTCCAACGCCCTCTCCTCCTCCTATTTTTTGCACTCCTCCTCTCCTGCATCTTGCCTATTGTTTATTTGTTTTGTGCATTAATGTGCTACAGCAGATTTAATGCGGGGCAGTGTTCCTTTTCCTTCATTTTGGCAAAGTCCAAAATGCAGTTTCGACTTTTCCTTCCCCTCACTGATTATTATCAGTATTCACTTAGTGTCCGGACACGTCACTCTGCTCCCTGAGAGTGAGCTGCACAGCAGGCTGCATGCATCATCCTTGCATCATACTGCAGTACAGTCCACTGTCTGAATGAGACACAACTTTCTCCTCCACGTCTGTGAGAAGTCCAAACTGTTTGGCGACAGCTCGGAGCTGTTGCACAGTTTGAATATTAGCATGTGGCTCAGCCATGACTGCCATGACTGTGCTTGTACCAGTGAAAAAACCGAGAGGAACAAGGACAGGCTCTGTGAAGGGAGGAGCCTCGTTCCAAAACGCTTCGTCATTGGCCGGTGATGTGCCCTGCCTGCCTGTAAAAGTCTGCCTGATTGGCTGCTGCTTTGCATTGAGCACAGCAGCTGCAGTTGTGAAGAACTACCCCTTCTCTTTCTGCCCTGTCTCTGCTTTTCCTACCTCTTCCCTTCTCATTAATAACTGGGAATCATCTGTGTTGACCACATGTGCCAGCCTGTGCCACTTCAAGGACGCCACTTTTCACTGTATCTGGCAGCATGATTCATGTCAAGTTGGTCAATTACTTTCTGCTCTGTGGAGCTCACGGGAGTTGAAGTGACGTCTCTGTCCTGCCTGCAATCTCCCTCCATCCTCTCTCTCTCTCCCTCTCTCTCTCTCTCTCTCTCTCTCTCTCTCTCTCTTTTGTATCACTTAATCAAGACATAGCTTGCCCTTTCCTGTTCATTGCTGCCTCCCTCCCTCCTGTATGCTCTGCTCCCCTATTTGTTTGCCCTCGCTTTCTTCTCTTTGGCTCTTTTTGCTTCCACCCTCCTGCCTCGTGATCCTCATCACTCTCCGTTTCAGCAAGCTCCACACGAGGTTGTAGCTTTACATTAACAACATTTTCTCCTCAACAGGCTTCTATTTTGCTAATGCCTTAATGTTTGCTGTTGTGTTTTTACAATCCACAGCAAGGCAACGAGGAAGGACATGCAGCAGAGAGGTCAGTGAGGAGGATGACAACAGAAGAACGGTGAAGAAGGGATGAGAAAGAGACTGAAGTAAAAGGAGGAACTCCAAAGTGCCTACTTCGAGGGTTCGTCTTGCCGAATCTGCTGGATTACAGCAGGACAGGGCTCAGTGTGTGTTTGGCCTTGAATGGAGGCTATATTTTATCCTGACAGCCACAGAGTCATCCATCCCACGTTGCTGAGCTGCAGCCCCGACACACTCTGAACTGAGCCGCCACCTCGTCTCATCATTGGGAAGGACATCTCGGTGTAAGGCTCTGCTTTTTTTTTTTTTGCTCTACAGAAATCATTTTAGCTTCTCTGTCAGGCAGATATAACTATAGCAGAGCCACAGTGACGGCCTCAGCCTCGGCCATGTTGACGTGAATGTAACAGTGACTTGCAGTGAGTGTCAGCTGATACAGGTGAACGCACAGACACTCAGCAACATATCCAGGCATGCCAGAGTGATGTGCTCACAGTAGTTTTTTTTTTTCTTTCTTCTTTTGAGGCAGAGCTGGCCTCTGCTCACAGTCAACCCCTCTATCTCACCCCTGTGAAAACTTCAGCTGCCACTTTTCCCAGGAAGAGCTAATAAACATCCCCCAAAATACACCAACCAAAAGGACTCGCTGCCTGTTTGCACTGAGGAAAAACCGAAAATATTTCTGCGTCTGTTTCCTCTGTGTTTTTCTGGGGACTTTTTTTTTCTTGAATCACAATTAGTCACCATTGCTCTCATCAGACAGTTTTCCGTCCATTTGCCCCCTCCTGCCACTCAGTGTTTGTGAGCGTCTCTGATGGCCGTCAGCATGACCATGGGGCGAGACACCAAATGGCTGACCTTGGAAGTGTGTCGTGAGTTTCAGAGAGGCACCTGCTCGCGGTCTGATGCCGAGTGTAAGTTTGCACATCCCTCCCGGAGCTGCCATGTGGAGAACGGCCGAGTCATCGCCTGCTTTGATTCACTCAAGGTAACAATGCAACAGACATTACGCACATCGGTCCCTGCCTTATTACAGCTTGTTTGTTTCCATGTGTTCATTATGGTTCATGTGAGGTTCGTTGATGCCTTTTAGCTCTCTTCTATTATATATTTATGTTATGGATGCAAACCGGGGTTAACTGTAGTGTTTTTAGATGGGATAAACCACTTTTAGGGAAACAGAAAAGATCTTGTTTCTCACTTCAGATGTAATATATATCATATAAAGATGTGTCAGGATGCAGGCGGCCTACCCTCTTATTTAAACAATATCCTGACGGAAACCTTGCAAACTGTGTCAGTTGGTCAGCTGATGCATTTTAATTTTGTTTTACCTCCTAAATAGCAAAGTAAATTGAACATAAAAAAAAATACAGTAAAAAAAGCCACATATACCTTTGAGTGATTTTTTAAATTCAACTGAAAATTACAATTTTGACCTGTCACCATGCAGTCTAAAGCCATGAGTGTTAGTGGGTGACATGAGTCACTTTTCATGATTCAACATGTCAAACTTTAATGTGATTTTTTTTTTCTCATGACGTGACTGCATTATAAAGACTACTTTGGAATGGACAGAAAATGTCTAATTGAGGGGAGGACATATGAGTCAATGCCATGATTGTAGTGGATTATTGGATATACATTTTCTGTGCTGTCATCATATTAAATGTTGTCTTTCCTCCAGAATCCATATACCTTCTCTTAATCCATATCAGTTTTGAAATCATAAATTACATAAAAAGCAAACAACTTCATCTTGTAATTTTAGCTTTAAAATACAAAAAATATCTATTTTTGCTTGTGTTTACCCAATGTTTTACGAAATGTGGATTTCTTTTTTTTTCTTTATTATTTATCTTTTTTTTTTTGAAATGCAAAGAGTTGAATCTTTTCTCCACTGACAAATGAAAACTGTAGAAGCATGGCTTGTGATTTTTTACAAAAAAGGCTGTGTTGTGTGTTAGTGTTCAACTGATTTCATATTGTAAACAGATTTATTATTTTTATTATTATTATTTCAAGTTTTATTTCAGAATAAATATGGGCTGGATGGACAACTACCAAACATATCTGAAACTAGACTTGGTTCTCACTGTGCTGCTAATTAGCTATTTTTTGGTGGTTACATAAACAGCATTAGCTGTGAGTTCTCTTGCTAAGCCTCCTTACTGTTGCCTATACGTATATTTTAATACTGCTGCATTCATTTAGAACTGAAATCGAACACGTATATCATAGGTGTCTGCAGCCGTGGCATGAATCATGATATTGGTGAGCTGTATTCTAGCCAGACCTTTGATTTCCTATAACTAAGCACATATAGATAACAGCATCAGAAGGACATCTCTGGTTATGTTATCAAGATATTTATTGTTTCCATTTGGCCCCAGACACACGTAGTTTCTCGTAAAGCTGTCCTGCTGACAGTCTGTTCCTCCACCACGGCTGATGTGGGCTAGTCGGTCGTGCTGCTTCACCATCGCTGCAGCTGCTCTCCTCCGCCACAGAACCACAACACTGCTCACACACAGTGGAAAAGCAGTCCGAGAAGAAGCGGTGTATTGGATATTAGAGGAGCTTCGGCTATCAATGGCCAATTATGCTAAAATCGAATAGACTGTTGCTGTGTCGACGTGTGCGTTTGTGGGAGATTTTGCTCCACCAGCTTTCCTGCAGCGAAAAAGTGCGACCCAGACAAGGGGCTTTCTGTCTGAGTGCAGCTGCTGTCTCCTTGTTTATTGAGTTAGAATTTATTATTCAGCCATTTTTCTGTGTTATGTCCTCCTGAGCAGGGGGGAGATGGAGAGGAGAGAGAGAGAGACAGAGAGAGGGGGCCTAGCAACAGCACAGGAGTGCGTACCCATTGGATAGTTTGATCTTCCTGAGTGGCACGGCTGTTTTTAGCACAGAGCAACAGCCTGGCTCTGTACTGGTTGCATCGACAGGAGAAAGAGGCGAGCGGCTTTATACCAAAGGCAGTGAAGAAGCATTAAAGGCCACGTTTGGCTGTTTGAAGCCTCAGGGGTCATGTTGTTGGTTTGAGAGAGAGCTGGAAGTTGGTGACAGCTGAAGGTCAAAACGGTTTTTTTCATCAGGGGTTGCAGCAGTGATCTGGTGCCAGCACAGTGTGTCAACAACCATTTCTTTACTTTCTGTCCTCGCTGTTGTTTGGATTATACTCAGCTGACAGTTTCGAGAAAAAACAAAGAAGCACCACGTCCCCAACAGAGACGCTCCACAGCGTCGCTCCTTCCTCCTGCTCCCCGCCCACCCCTCCTTCCTTTGTTAATTTTATGGATTTATCTGCTAATGGCTTCCCTCCTCACCATCCCTCCCATATCTGGCATCTCCAGGCCGGTCCAAGCCGACCGCTGTCATTCCCTGTTGCTCCTCCATTAGCTCTGTCTGGTCGGTCTGAACCTGCTGCAGGGGAGGGAGGGGGGAGCTCACGCTTAGTTCTTTTTACCTTGTTAACTGGAGTGCTGCTGTCATCTCAAATGATTAGTGTGGACATCACATCTGCCCACCATCCTGCTTTTCAACATACGCTCCATTCAATAGCAGTGGCACCTTTGAATGACAGCATTGTAGGGCTGCAGCTAACAATATTTTAATTATAGATTAATCCGCTGAATACTTTGTGAATTAATTTTGGGGTCTGCATCAGAAAAAATATAACAATCCCCATTACGTGTTCTCAGAGACAAAGATGGCATCTCTGTCAGATTAAAAGCAGGAAAACAGAAGATCTTCACACCTGAGAGGCTGGAAATTTTGGCATTTTTTTCATAACTTGCATGTTTCAGCTAACATTTTCTAATTAGAACTAAACATAGTGTATTCCTGTGGCTGTTGTCATTAGTTTTTCAGGTATATAGCTGTAAATACATAAAAGAATTTATCAAATGGAAATTTGGACTTATACACCAAAGTGATTCAGGATTATTACCTGAGGATGTCATGTGACTTACAGATTTCCTTCCCCCCAACATCTGTGTTTCACTCGAAATATTATGACGTTACTATTAATAGACGGCCATATAATAACTGTTGAGTTTGGTGTTACCACATGCTGCCCTGCATATCTTCCATCTCATCTGCCTTTTTTCCCTCTTCTGATAGATTTTATCTTTCTGTGAATGGATCTCCATGTTGTTTAACTCATGAGCCTCCTGAATTTGCACCTAAAGTCTTGTCCAAACTTTCTGCTTTGCTAACGCAGCCTCCAGAATTTTAAAGCACAAATTACATAGAAGTGCAGAGTACAAAAAAAATAAAGTAACTGAGAGGTTGATTGGCACAATACTAAAATGCTTGGTAAAATATTGTAGGGAATTTGCGGGGGAATTTTACCTTTACAGAATAAGCACATAGTAGATTTGCATGGGATTTCCCACGACTTTCTCATACCCTTCTGCATTTTCAAAATCATTTTTGCAACGTTGAACAACAACCTTGTCTGAGCTAGAACCTGCGCTCCTTCACCTTTACATGAAGATTCAGATCATGCAGTAAGGCGGGCCTGTTTGAGACTTTTGATAAATTAGCCATGCAAATGTTCCACCAAAACAATTCCCCTGTCACTGTCTTGCAGGAGCTCTGTCACTGCATCCTGGGCTTAGCACCACCCAAGAAAACTGTGTTTGGTTAAAGGAAATGCAAACAATCCAGAGCGTTTTTCCTGTGTAGCCGAATAATAATGAGATGCAGTCAGACCATTTTGCAGCACTGTGGAGATCATAGATGACCTTCACCATTATTACGAATTACTAAAGGTCCCTAGGTAATACTATTCCCTTGTGAATAGAGCTATAATCTAAGCATCAAGGATATCTGTATCAAATACTGTCCATCCAGTAGTTGTTGAGATATTTTTAAAAACACAAAATATCAGCCTCACAGCTTCTGCACACCCTGAATGACAAAATTTCATTTTAGAAAACTGCAGTTCCTAAAATTGCTCAAACAATAAATACAGTTGCATAATTCTTGCAAGCTAAATTTCTCTCAAATTGATCATTTGAAAAATGATTTCATCTTAATACAGCTATAAAAATGTAAATGTATGCAACAGTGTAGATCTGTGCAGAGATCCTGCTCATCGACGTCCCAGCTCCCTCCTCTCACTGAATGCATCAACAACACTCTCCTCTACGAACAGGGACTTTCTCTCTGTTGCATAGTGGGTTGCTATGGCTACCAAAAGGATATTCCTGACCCAGTACTCTCCTCAGCACCGCTTTTCATTGGCCTTCTTCTCTACCACAGATTTTACAGCTTTTATAAAGGTTTTGTGTCTGTATGCTACCAGAGCACACATTCAGATAGTGATTTAGTCTAAATTTACGTTTAAAATGCGCCTTCGGACTCATTAAAAGCTACTTTTCGTATTCTCTGAGTTGGAGCAGGCGTGCTGGGCTCATGGGACTGTCTCTTCATTACAGACTCATCCCTAAACACACACCTCGCCGATGCAAAGCTTGCTCGCTTCTCCAGTGTAGGCGAGAGTGTTTGTGTAAGCCTGTGTACCACCCTGACGGTTTTTCGGCAGGCTGCACCCTTGCTTGCTTGTATTCTATTTGTCTGCCGTGTGAAGTTGTGTAAATGGACGCCGGCATAAGAGACACTGCGGTTTCCTCTCCTCTTGTGTAGTTCTCCTGCTGTGAAACCCGTTTTTTATGTGTCCTCCTCTCAGCGCGACATCATCCATCACCGTCAGAGTCTCTGCACCATGACGTCATTTTGTCTTCAGACTTTTTTATGTTCCTTTGCTTTAGTGCTCATGATCACCTAATGCCAGCTGGTTTGCGTGGGTGTGGTTTGATGACAAAGCATGTGGCTGACGCTCAGTGGAGGTAGTTTAGCAGGTTAACAGCTCATCTGCAGGGGCAGACAGCTGCTGTCGGCCCAGGGGTTTAATGAAGACTGCAGTTTCTCCTCTGAATGCGCGTTGACCTGCACTGTTCCTGCAGCACCATCTTCACCTTCCTCACAGTCTGGCAGAGAGGAAGGACACTGCTTTAATGACATTCTGGGGCAAAATGAATTGGTTTTAGACAAATGGCTCAAAATTTGATTTAGTGTTTGTCAAGAAGCCAGAAGTGACAAGTTAAAAGGAGCATGAAGAATGACTTCTGATCACAACGGCTTGTGGCGGTGGTTGCTGATGCTGGATACGTCTCAGGTGGCTGAAATACAGAATTTTTACAACCTATGTTAGAATTACGTCATTCAAATATTTGTTTTGGATGTAAAACATTTAGCGCTAAACTGATTGGTCGAGTATGTTTATTAACAAAATAGAAAATTAAATGGTTAACACTAGGTTTGACAGGCATGTTATCTTTTTAAAAAAAATATATATATATATACAACATTAATGGGAGCCAGAAACTGTAAAAACATAAAGAACCGTCACATTTTTAACTTTCTGATGTACCTTCAGCTAATCATGTATGAAATGCTGTTCTGTTGGGAAAATTAACTAAATCTAAGCTAAGAGTCATGATATTTCATGAAAATCACTTTATATCACATGGAACATTTAAAAATGCATAAAAAAATAACCATTTACTCTAAATAGAAGCTAAATAGAAGATTTATTTTTTCTATAACGAGTAACTGAAAAAAAATCTACAAATAATTTGATAATTGCCAAAGACAACACGACTGGCAGTTAATAGTTGCATTGAAAGAAATATTATGTTAACCACTGAGTTAATCTTTTAGAGTCTGAGTTTTTTAGAGAATTTGCTGTTTAATTAGAATCTATTATGAACAGCATTTGATTTGCCCAGCTATGTGTAAGACTTTATTAGGTTATGGTCATACAAACGGTCTGCTTTCATTCGTTAAGTGTTCGTGTACTGAATCAAGATTTGCATTCAGATTCAAATAGAGAAGCGTTGATTCACATAAAACCAACAGCAAACTATTGCTGCAGAATACAGCAGACATGTCCCCTGCTGCATTTGTTTAGCAATAGTAATGAATGGTGTTCTGTAACCATTTGATTATCATGTCTAACAAATCTTTGTAGTTCAGGTATGTTTTTCATAATTCACTAGTTATGTGGACACAGTATTCCAACAGAAGCATTCATGCCTATGTGATTTATTTAGAAAAACTTCATATCAGCTAACCTCCCCCTCCTCATCATTTAGCAAGACGTTTCTTCACAGCTCCAGGTGGGTTGTTTAACTCTGTTCTGACCTACTGCAGGTGAGAATAAAGAAATACAGATCACAAGCAGAAATAGATTATGATGCAGAGCTTAATTTTCCATCCCTATATTGTATAACTATTTTATATATATAATACAGTTTTTCTCAAATAATGTGCCTCTGTAGTAGTTCAGATTTAATACATTCCAGCTGTTAGACGATATATTAAAAGTTTACATTCAAAAGATGTGACATGCTTGTAAATTGTCATTAGTGTGTGTAATTACACAGCAGTATGTCAAAGTGTTTAAATCAGCTCACCTTAGTTAGCTACACTATTAATATGATTTCTACACATGAACACATCAGTAATAATAATCTGAAAATTGGATTTTATCGTATTATAATTCTTTGTAACTTGCAGGAACTAATTTTCCACATTTTGAAGTTTTTATTAATACTTAATTTTCAGTTAAAAAAAAAAAAAATAAAAGGCTGGTAATACTTTATCTGAACCCCCTGAACCCCAAGCAGTTTCTGTTTTTTCTCCTGTCACATTTTGGCTCACTGTGGGCTCTTTTTTTTTTTTTTTTACTGCAATATAAGGCCCTGCTACTCTGTGAAAACAGCACAACCATTGCTAGAAGGACAGAGAAGTAAGAAATGTTTTTGTGCAGTATGACACAGTTAAAATGTCGTAAATAATAAAAAAGAATAAATAAAAGTTTAATTTCTTTGATTACTTATTTTACAAAAAATAAAATAACTTGCTTTTACCTTATGCAATATTTTTCCAAGTGCCTACATTTGTTACTAATACTGGAAAATTGGTGATTATTTGTACTATACATATTTAATTATACATAGAAATTTGTTTTTGTCACGTGACTGTTGGTTGGGGCTAAGTCACTACTGAGTTTTTTGTTTTTACAAAATCTAATTAATGCAAATGCTTTGCATTAAGCAACCATTGGGTGAAATAATTTCAAGTTTAGTCTTGGTTAAGTTCAGTTGAAACAGACCTGTATGTCACAGAGATGTAGTTCAAGGACCATTAGCAGGAAGAAATGGTGGTGTTTTGGTGATTTTTAAAAGATAACGTGCATTTCAACTTGCTGCTGGGTTTTGGGGTTTAGAGGAATAATCACAGCTGAGTCACCAATGAGTTGAACAGAGGAGGACAGAATCTTTGGCTTTTTGAGAATATGGTCAGAGCAAACTATTTATTTTTGGTGCATTTTTAAATGCAAAGAGAGGATGAGCTAGATGTGAAAATCTAACAATTCTTGTTTTACAATTTCTGACTGTGATAGATGATGTAATTTTTACAATGTTTTTTAAAGACGACATGTCTGCCACGCTTGCTGAGAGGTTTTGGAGTTTTGTGGGTTAAGTAGCGTTTTTTAGTGCAGAATTTTTATTGTCTTGTATTTTCTTGTATTATTTTGTAGGATGGCTTCTATTTCTTAATTAAATTTTCTGTATGCTTCCTATGCCAGCCTGTTTTTGTCTAGTACCACACAAACACACTGCATCCGTTAATCTCTTTCAGTCTTAAATCATATTAATTTAAAAGGCTGTTCCATTTAAAACTGCCTTAGCATTTCATTAAACAACACAGCTTCAGTGTGTATGCTGCAGTCACTTATGTGAATTTTTCTCTTTCAAGAAAGTAGGTTATTTTTTGAGCCAATATCGTCCAGGTGGAGATACAGAATCATTCGTACAGGACAGTGAGAGTTTAGCATATGCTTGAACTCTCCAGCTTTATCTCTGTGGTTTATTTTTCTGCTGTGCCACCGTGGAAAAATCCAAAGCTGGCTGAAAACGTTACACCTGTCATTTCACATTACTTTCAACAACAATTCATTAATGGCAACAAATAAAATGCAGTTTGATGAAAACTAAATGGCTAGAAGTTAGGTGAATTTGCTTCTTATTTTTGCACAATTAATTTGATTCTATACATTACTATATAGGAACAAGAAACAACTTTGAATGAGTGCCAGCACAATTTCTACATGTCTGTTCTTCTCAGATCAGAACACTTTCAGAAAGTGGTTGCACATTTCTCATGAATTATGCATCAGAAGGTCTTCTGGGGCTTCATTAGTACTTTATATCACCAGACTTTACAAGACCCAGTTCTTCTGAAAAAAATGCACTTGATCCTTGATGTTTAGTTTTACAAATTGTACTTGATTACATTTATGAGTGTTGTGCAGAACATAGACATATTACTGCAGTAAGCTGAGATTTTTATTATTCTTGGTGTTTGAGAATTCTGCCTCGAGAAACACCCCTGATTGATTTAGTTCCTCAATCACATTATTCTCGTCTCCCTGTTTTGTGTCACACTGTCTGCCTGCTCTGGACCTCAACTGTCTGGTCTCCTCTGTCCTCTTCAGGGCCGCTGCACACGAGAGAACTGTAAATACCTACACCCACCTCCACACCTGAAAACCCAGCTGGAGATTAACGGGAGGAACAACCTGATCCAGCAGAAGGCCGCAGCAGCCATGTTGGCTCAACAGATGCAGTTCATGCTGCCTGGAGCACAACTACAGCCCATAGTGAGCTAAAGCTTTTCAGTTTCTGCAGCATGTTTCAAGAAATGTCATTTATTTACCAAAATATTGCTGCTGCACTGTGTGTACTCTAAGTGATGCAATGAACTAGTAACAAGGGAGCAACTATTTTTTTAAATAAAATAATAATATTGGACTCCTATTAGTGATGACATCAAGGAAATAAAATGAGCAATATTCTATTATTTAAATATGAAAACAAAAGCTGCTTGTTCTGTTTTTTTATGTCACAATAGTTCAGATCGACAACACATGAAGCAAATTTTAAAGCAGCAACAGTGATGGTAGGAAATTCACTGACTATCAAGGGACACAAAATCTTTTACATATTATCCATGCTCAAGTTTTTATTGCTACAAAGAATAGCCAAGCTCTCATTAACTGCATTGTTCTTGTTGCTGTACAAATCCACAGTGCTGGTTATGTTAACACCAAATCTCCTAAAGCCGGCGAAAGCTCTGCCATAAATTGTCTCTCTGTTGTCTCTGCGGTTCTCTTTTTCTCTCAGACAACATTCCCAGTGACGCCCTCCTTGGCAACGAGTCCCAGTATGGCATTCAGTCCATATCTGAGCCACATGGGCCCGGCCATGGGCTTGATGCCTGAGCTGTTGCCCAGCACTCCCCTGCTGGTTCCTGGGAGTCCCACCAGTCTGGCAGCCATGGGCAATGGCACCTCCGCACAAAAACATGTGCGCACAGACAAGCTGGAGGTATGCAGCTGGCATGCAGTTGTTGTGTTTCTATGTTTGGCCAGAGTATGTTCGAAGGTAAATGTTGATCAGTGCGCCCGTCTGCCCTGCCAGGTTTGTCGAGAATTCCAGCGTGGTAACTGCACGCGAGGTGAGAGCGACTGCCGCTACGCTCATCCCCTGGAGGCTGGCATGGTGGACTGCAGTGAGAACTCGGTCATTGTCTGCATGGACTACATTAAAGGCCGCTGCAGCCGAGACAAGTGCAAGTACTTCCATCCTCCGGCTCACCTGCAGGCCAGGATTAAGGCTGCGCAGCACCAAGCCAGTCAAAACACAGCGTCCGCAGCCTTGGTGAGTCCTTCTCAGTGCTGTGACAGGGACAAATACTAAGAGCTATGTGTTCCTGATACCAGAAATAAACGTTAGTCATCGAGGTGAACATTTTCACATGATTTTCTGATATACAGAACCAGATAAAACAGAAAAACACAGGTATAAGCCAAGTCAACTTTCATTATGCCTGGTCAACTACAGACTGAACCTGTAGGTTGTCTTGTTAAGTACTTGCATATTGTTTACTGATGCAGTGAAGGATCAGGGTACCACAGGGTCCCTCAGCCATATTCAAGTTTGTTAGTCTGGGGATTATGTTTTTCATACATGTCTGCCACTGAACATGTGTCTCATGTGTCTGTGCTTTCAATAATGAAAGCTACTAGGGCTAAAGTTAGCATTAATCGGGCCATTCTGCAGTGCTGATGCAGAAGAACAAGAAGCAAAGTGTTGGAGAAAAGATAAAAAGCAGCAAAATGAAAAGAATTAGAAACACGATGCATTCAAGGTTGAGGCTTTTGTTATGTTGGTTTCTAATGCGTCTGCTGCTGAAATGCTGACTGCTGCTGTTGCTGCTATTCTGTATAGTCAGTGATGGTTCACATTTTAACCTACTGAATCCAAGATAAATCAGGTTGTATAGTAAAAATGTGTTCCTGGATCAGCCTGGTACAGTGATGTACTGTGTGTTAAAGTTGCTATCTATATTTCACTAATGTGAGTAAGTTATCTTGGTTATCCTCTGCTGCAGTTTGATGGTTCAGCACCGGCCCCATTAGAGAATGAAATCATAGCAATCCCATTTTGCTCTTGGCCTGACCTCTGGGCTGTCCTACATCACTTCAGCTAATCTTAGATACTGCAGTGCCCCCTTGTGGTGGTAAAAAGCCCCCGTGTCAACAGGAGTCTAAAGAGCCCTGACAGAGACTGCTTTATATTTACCCAGAGATGACACCAGGTAGTGGTTTGTGTTCCAGAGAAAGTGTTTACTGTTTATTCATCAGTGCCTGCAGGAGCCAGCGTTCAAAGATAAACTGTGTTTTCTTTCCTCTGGTTCTCTGACTGTTCAGGCTCTGCCTCCGGGGGCCGTGCAGACGCTACCAAAGAGGCCGATCGTAGAGAAGAGCAATGGAGCTGCTGCCACCGTCTTCAACCCCAGCATGTTCCACTACCAGCAAGCCCTGGCTAACATGCAGCTCCAGCAACCAGCCTTTATCCCCACTGGTGAGTCTGACTACCTCTGTCAAACACCAAGGACGCATCCTGGATTCATGAACACTTGATTCAGAAGTGCTCTGTGTAGCCAAATGCAAAGGTTAGATAACTGCAATGCTGTGGGTTTCAAGGAGTTAATAGTGTAGTGGTGACAGTATGCATGCTGTGTCTGTTCCAGGCTTCTTCGCAGTGTAGCTGCTCGCCTTTGCCCCTTCTATCACATTGCACTTCTCTTCTTTCCACTGTCTGTTGTGTTGCTTGCATCAGATTCACTCTTGCTTCACGAGTGATGGGCGCTATTAAGGCCTTAACCCTTTGAACCCCAACACCCGACAGTAGGTTTGAAGGCATTTTGTCGTCAATGAGTCGCCAAAACTATGTAATTTATCAGAGCCAGAAACTGTAAAAACAAAATCATGTGCTTGTGTGGCAAACCCTTTGGTCAACAAAAGTAATCAAACCTAAGCTTAAAATCTTGATACTTCATCAAAATCACAATATTTCAAATGTCTCATTAAAAAATTGGCCAAAAAATCAACAGTTTGCAGTAACCAGATTCTGTCAAAATCGAACAAAAAAATCCCTCAACAGTACAACTAGAAAGTCATTAGTGATGTGATTAGTGATGTTTGGAAACAAATTTAAAATATAAGTAGTAAAATATCAAAACCAAGTAGAGTAACAATTCAATTTTTTTCCAGCACTGGTAACACTTGTGGGCTCTTGGAAAATTGTTGCACATGTTGATTCCAGACTTTTTCAATGTTTGTAAAATAAATAATCAAAGAAATTCGACATTTTTCTTTTATTTATGATTTATAGCAATATAACTGTGTCATACTGCACAACAGACATGTTTTAATTTCTCTTCACTTTTGGTCATAGTTGCACTATTTCCATAGAGCTGCAGGACTTCATTTTTAGTCAAAAATGAAGCCACAGTGGGTAAAAATTTGTCAGGTGCAAAAATCGCTCAGAAAACGGGGTTCAGAGGGTTAAACAAGGACCCATGTTACAGCAACAAACACACCAGAATGCATTTATGAGGGAATGTTGGCGCATGGATTGTTAGGTGCATGCATTGCAGGTTTTATCAGATTGATTAATGGAGATCTTGGAAGTGCTTCGACTGCCGGTAAATTAAAGTAGCAGCTTTACATGTAAACAAAGAAAGTAAGACAGAACAGATGAACAAACAACGCTGCAATGTCAACCATATTAAAAGTCTCATGAGATGGTTCTGAATCATTGTTTTCATACAATCTTGCCTTAACATGAATTTTAGCTTGTTACTTTACAACAGGGGAGACTGATTTCAGTCATTTATTTGACATTAGAACTGACGTTATATTATTATATTTTGCTGGATGATCGAGCAAACAGATCAAGTTTCATTTGAAAAATATTTGAAAAAGAATTTTCTTGACGTATATTTTGCACATTTGGACACAAGGTATCAACACTGCAGGCATTTTTTATTCCATGAGAAATGTAAAGAAACTGTGGTTAGTGAAAGGCCTGAAGGCTGTCAGGCATGAATTATTGATAAGTCAGAGTTCTGCAGCCAAAACACCCACATACTGTACCTGCTCTGTGCTCCGGGAAGACTGTATCTGCTCATACACATTTGGTGTGCAGCTTTTTCCCTTCATTTCTTCAATATTTACACAATAATAATAATAATAATAATAATAATAATAATAATAATAATAATAATAATAATAACAATAATAATAATTGTAGCTTTGATGTCTTGTCTCCATGTCAGCAATAACAGCCTGTATCGGTGTGTCTTTGTGTGTTGGCACACTAACTGTCACTGCCTCAGTGTTGCTTGTGTTGCTGCACTAACCTGAACCTGCAGCTTTGACCTGCTGTTGCCAATCACACCTTTTTCTTTACTTGAACTCTTTGTCCTTGTTTTCTTTTTGTCCTTCTCTTGCTGTCCTTCTCATCTGCTCTCATCACTGTGTCCAAACAAAATGCAACAGATTCTAAACTGTCTGCGTTACTGGACCAGTAATGGATGACTGATTGGTTGGATTTGTGGACAACGTAACCATACTGGTTAGCATGTTTTTAGCCAAGCAACTACAACCTATGTATGTTTGACGGCACTGTCAACAACGCCTTAGTATGCAGGAATTTCTGTGTTTTTCAAGGCAAACTTGTTTTTATTCATACCTAAACAGTACAATTAACCTGAAGGAGCTCAGCACTGTCTTTTAGAATGTTTTCTTATGTTTGCTTGAAATACTATTCCCTTGGGAGAGAGCTGGCAGAAAATGGAGCGGGAGAGAAAGGTGGGGAGTGAAATGAAATGAGCAGGTCTGGCCAAATTCAAACTAGAGATGCTGCACTCTCTCATCTGCATCCAAGGAAGCTTCGACAATTAAAAATTGTGCTTTTTTTGTTTGTTTGTTTGCCTCTTTGGCTTCATTTTAGATAGCACAGTAGAGACAGAAAGGAAAGGGGAGGAAAGAGAGCAGAGGAATGACATGCAGCAGAAGTCTGGCCACCCAGGAGACGAAAGGAATAAAATATTTTTAGTAGTTGAATGAAATCAGAAGAGCAGAATATTGAGTTTAGAATAAAGAAACTTCATTTTCTGTCATTAAAAGGTTCCTCTTTGACACAGCTCAATCATAGACAAAGCAAAAACAGTAAAACAGTAAAAACATCACAATGAAGATGAGCTATAAATGCAAGCTGCTACTGTTAAAAGATGAGTTGATGAGGGTTAGGGAAGTGGTTCCTTATAGTGGCAGTCTGATGGTAGCAGCTGTGTGCGCGAGTGGAGCTCGTGACGGGGGCTTTTGTAATGATTCTGTGTGTATCGCTCAGGTAATAGTGTCTGAGTTGATCCAGTTCATTTACTGACCTAATTAGGGAAACAGGAGAGTTCTATATAAGCCCTTTTTAGACATAGGCAAAATAATATTTATGTTTTGATCAATCTGCTCAAGCAACGACATTCTGTCATTCAGACAACACTTATACATTAACATGCTTGACGGCTTCATTCAGACATACACACTATAGTGAGGGACATTTGTCATACATGCAGTACATTGGACAGTACATCAACTGAATCTGTAATAATGCAGTAGCAAACAAAAGACAAATTCTAAAATAATAGCAGGTTACAACCAACAGCCTAGTTTGTTATTGATTTCCTAAACCTCTAAAAATAAATTGTGTCCGTGTGTGATATAATCTAACTACTACTTTACCAACAGTAAAATAAAAACATCTCAACAGCTGTGATGAAGCTCAGGACTCGACGTCCACTGCGTAACAAATGATTTATTTGCAGACTAATTGCAAACTTCAACTCTGTGTGTGAAGAAAAGTCAACTGTGTTATTTAGCGTTGGATCGAGATCAATCCTGTCTTCATGTCGACTTAGAATTATAAATAATTAAGAAAGTTAATCGGTGATATTTCACATGTGTAAGCCCAAATAAACACAGCTCTCTTGCTTTGGAGACCCTCACGTGGATCCTGCTACGTCAGGTGTTTAATACACTCAGAGGAAAGACTCCCACAAACAGCTGGAAGCAACAAACCAAGCTTCACCTCCTGTCAACATTTTGTGAGAACCTGGATTACATTCGTTACTGATGAGCCTCATGAGTAAAAATGTTTTTATTTTTTAGTTTTTTATGGACATTTCATTTTGTAATAGCTGTTAAAATGTAGAGCAAAATGTACAAAAAAGGTGTTTTTAGCACCCAAACTGTGTCTTTTGCGCTCTGTGATGTTTATGGACCAATGTTGGTGCAAATGGGTAGAAAAGTTTCCCCATTTCCCCAAATACTTTCATGCAGCTTGCAGTCTGTTGTTTGTGTGTGTCTAACTGTTGATAGTATGCAGTACAGTCTTGTGCCACCTTAAAAGTGGTGGAAATGTGACTATGTCAAAACTGGTAAAATTGCTGCCGTGGCTTTTATGAAAAAGTGACCAAGTATCTCATTCATGCAAGTAGCTGAAACATTCGGTCCCTATCAGATAAATGGAAAGGAGTGCATGTATGAAAGTGGCTTTCTGTTTAATCATAAGATTATTGCACTCAGATGAAATATTGATAAAGATATTAAGTTGCAGATGTAGCTGTGGTAGTTTCTTTCCTGAGAAACATTTCTGTTTGCTGTCATATTTTTACATTTGTGGTCAATACAGCTTTAAAAGCTTTAGAAGAATAAATGGGCTCGACTTTTACGCCATCCTGTGCCGGAAAGAAACCAGTATTTGGTCAGCAGTTATGTAAAGTGTAGGCTGTGTTCTGCCAACTGAGCCACAGTTGCAGCTTTGATACCAGGATCCTTTAGTATATGTGCTAAACTGTACAAGCTCCAGCAACTGCAAAATGCAACTGTTTCCAGCAACCACACTTGCAGTTTCTCTAGGAATTGTTTATTGTAGCTGTTATCAAGAATTTCTCAGGAATAATAAAGTTCTATTTTAATATCCAGTTTATTTAGCTAGTCATGCTTTTAGTGAACAGTTCATTCATACATTTCAACTCTGCGTGCTCATGTGCTGGGCTGTTGCCACGCAGCAAGAAGGTTGCCGGTTCGCGTCCCGGTGCCCTCACCGGGATCTTTCTGCATTAAGTTTGCATGTTCCCCCCGTGCAGTGTGGGTTCTCTCCGGGTTCTCCAGCTTCCTCCCACAAGGTCCAAAAACATATTGAGGTTAATTGGTGATTCTAAATTGTCCGTAGGTGTGAATGTGAGTGTGCTTGGTTGTCTGTCTATAACTGTAGCCCTGTGATAGACTGGCGGCCTGTCCAGGGTGTCCCCTGCCTTCACCCTAAGTCAGCTGGGATAGACTCCAGCGGTGTATAGATAATGGATAATGGTGCTCATGTGCTGAATGAGCTCAGGCAGCTCAGGGAAGAAGGATGAGGGCCGGCAGTCGATGTGCCTGCTGTAAGGCTTCATGAAACCCCAGCAGAGGACCGTTGGGAAAGGAGGGAGTGGAGCAGCTGCAGGCAAAACTTCAGCCGTTTGCTGTTAGTGGCCAAACTCAGTGATCAAGTTATTCCCTCCAGGTCATCCCTGCACAGATCACACAGCTTACTCTTACAAAATCCCAGAAGCTAACAGGTCTGAACTGAGCTGAGTGCAGTTTTGGTGTAGGGTAGGGTTTCACTGAGTTTTGTTAGATGCAATTGTAGAAAGTAAAATTAAGGTTGAGGCAGTAACTGTTCCTCAGGTGTTCAGGTGTTATGTAAAGCCAAATGGCAGCGCAGTGAACCAGGGTTTACACTTGTTAATACAGATCCTAACTCTAAGTCTTGCAGATTGTAGTTAGAAAAGTTTTCTGAAAATGTGTTGTCATGTTCATGTCCACGTGCGCGCGCACGTGTGTGTGTGTGTGTGTGTGTGTGCGTGTGTGTGTGTACACGTGCGCATGTTTGTGTGGCCAGCTCTCTTTGTGCGTTTCCTAACTTTTCTAACTTTGCGTCCTCCACACAGTATTTGCCACGGCTACATGCTGGTTAAGGTAGAAACATACCACATTTTGAAATTTGGTTCCTCTCAACAAGATCTATGTCTTCCGTTGGTTAAATGAATAGTTGGGTTTCTATGAAATGAAGCTGTATAGTTTGCAGTCAGTGTGTTAATGAGTGTGGATCAGGGTCGGCTCTCCCCCAGTTTGAAGAAGCACTGAGGATTGCTGACTTGGAAGCTAAGTTTGGTGCTGCCGTAAACGGGGACAACAGGAAATGTATTTTAACTGTGTAAAAAGAGGTCGATGTGTACACTATATTTAGAATATTCTCAGTTTTACCTTGCAGTCAGAAAAGTCATTTGATGCTACATCTTCCTCACTGTAGAGCTTCTGTTTTCCTGTGCCTTAGTGCTGCCGTGCATTGTATTACAGCACTGGAAGCTCTGCAGTGCAGTGCAGTGTGCAGTATGGGTGCATTTCATAGTAGTAGTTGTACAGAAATGGAGACAGTTAAAGACACCAAACTGTCCATTTAAAGCATCTGTAGGTGTTCTAGTCACTGTGGTCAGTTAGCTTTCTAATCAGGTGTAAGTCATCCCACTAATCAAAATAGCTTAAAATTAACTGTATGATGTTCCTCCTGAACAGGTGCAGGTGTGAGTGAGGTGTCCGTTACTGTGTTTCCACCCACACAGTCCTGAGAAAAGAGCTCTTTTGACAGCAGAAGTGAAAACACCTGTGGGGGTGAACCACAAGTGTGCAGGAGTGTCACAATACCCACAATTGTGGCCTTGAGCTCTTAAATGTGCATTTAGTGCACCTGTAAGCTGGGTTTTAGGAACAACAATAATCAGCAGACATGAACAAGTTTAGATTTATGACATGTTGGATTCAGAGACGATATTATTAGTCATGCCAATTCACTACAAAGTCATGACAGAATATCACTGATTTAACATTGTCAAGATAAAAAATATGAAGATAAAATGAGTTTTTAGAAATGTTTTCCATCTGTAAACATTTTATCAGACATAAACCATCTAAATTGATCATCGTAGGTCTATTTTATGTTCAGTACATCTACACAGTTCTTGCAAAGTTCTTAACTGTGTTACTTCTCTCAGCTCCTCTGTGTGCATTTTTTCAGTCATGTGATTGTAACTGTGATATTGTGACTTTTTGTTCCAACAAATCCTCTGAGATTGACTGTGTCCTGGTAGCATTTGTGTGTCAGTGTGATTTGATGTTCTCATTCATCAAGCAGTGAGCTCTGGTAAACTTACACACACTTGCCGTCTTCCTGGATACTGTGACAGGTACCGGTAAAAAGGTCACACGAGTTGGCACTGGACTACTCGCCAGTACCACAAGTGTTGGTTTTTGGACAAATTCATTGTCTCTCAAATGTGATAAAACTCCACACAGAGAGACATAACACATATATCACAGACTTAGTAGTACTCCATGACTAGTAGACTGACTGACAGAAAGCACAACTGCACAAATATATTACTTTTCAGTTAATCTTATAAATCCCAAACCGCACCAGTGGGTTTCAAAGGCACATAATCTATAAAAATACTGAAATTACACTGTTTACCAGAGTAAGCCACTGCAAAAACAGTAAAAAGTCGTTGGATTTTTAGCCCTATTGGCAGCTCTTGACCTACACTTCTGTGACCTACAGGTCCACCCTAAACAAACTTTACTATGTAAAATTATGGTATTTCTCTGAAATCACTTTATTCTACATTTAATTTTCTTCTTTTTTATGCTAAAAGCAAACTGTTTGCATTATCAGATTTTGTAAAAAGAAAATATTCTGCACTCCTCAGCACAACCATGAAGCCAGTAATAACACCACTGTAGTCATGTATCACTATCTGAACTGCAGGCTGTGTATACACAAAGCAGATAGGAGGCTAGTATGGAAACAAATATAAGATATATGAATAATAAAATATCTATAGTACGTAGAATTTTCAAAAATATATATTGTGGACACCTAGAAAAAATTGAAACCTGTTGATTCAACACATCCATTTGTGAAATTATCTTTTAGATATTTTATGACATTATAGCCTTTATTATACTGCACAAAACCAACCAACCGAACCATTGTGCTGGCTCCTTAGAGGTGCAGGACTTTATATTGTAACGAAAAATGAACCCACAGTAAGTATAAATGTGACAGGTGCAAAACTCACCAGACGGATAATGTCTCTTTATATAAAGCACCTTGACAACAGGACATGCATGAGCTGAATGCTAAACTCCATTCAAGTTGTCACTGATTCACAAACTTATCAGTGAAAATGTCAAATTTTAACTGATAGTAATAGTCGTTTGTTTAACATACAGGACTATTTCTGAAAAAAGAAACCTATTTTTAAAGCAGTGACATGACTGAAAATGTGTTTTTTTTTTTGTTTATGGATCATTTGCTCCCTCCATACACATGCTCTGTCCATCGAATACAATTATCAGATACTGCAGTCTGATCTGATTGTATGACTGTGTATTGCCGTGTTTGTTTAACTACCATTTGTTGGTGAACGATGCATTTTCTTTTATTTTGTAACTGGTTGGCTAATTAAATATGTAAATTTCTTTATCTCTGATTTTGTTTGCATGTGTCCTGATACTTGTTCAAATTCATCCTGGCAATTTCACTTGACTTGTGCCACGACTTTTTGATTCTACACATTTTGCCATGGTAACCATATCATTCCTGTTCCCCCCCTCCTGCCCGCCCACATCCTCGTCCTCTGTCTTTCGTCTGACTCGCCTGAATAAAAGTTCCCATGATGCACGGTGCCACCACCTCCACTGTTTCGTCGGCCTCGACCCCAGTCACCAATGTTCCTTTCGCTGAATCTGCCGCCTCGAATCAGGTTTGCTCTTTCATTTCAGTTCTCTTTTATTTTAGCTCTGTAGTCCTGTTCAGTCCTTTTTCTTTTTTCATCGGGTTAAAGAGACTCCTGCCTGTAGTGAGACACATTTCATCTGTCTTCACTTTTCAGTCTGTTGTCATGTGAGCAAATGAAAACAATTAGCTTTTGAGAGGAATCTTAAAATCAGCGACTGTTTTCATGTAAACGTCTTGGTTTGGTGTTGAACCACATCACGTCTGTCTCAGTCTTTATTGTTGCTCTGTTGATCTATGGACACACAGCATGTGGTCTGGAAACCCTGCTGTAAATAACATACATGCCAATTATTTAGTTATTGTCATATTTACTGCATTGTTTAAAAAACAGCATAATTGACTCAGATATGTTACACTTTTAAACTCTGTAGCTCTGTTTAAAAAGACACAAATTCTTTTAGCCAACACAGCTTTTCCCAGGCATTATGGCAGATTTTGAGTTTGTTTTATCGCCTTAATACCTGAGTTGGATTTGGTTGTCCAATAAAGACACTTTTGTGAAACGGTTTGAATTATTGTGCTCGAGCAGGAAAAAACGTTTGCAAAACCTGCAACCAAAATGCAATTTAATACATTTAGACTCACGTGAAGACTGTAAAACTTCACAGTGTAGCTCAGTGTAAACAAGAAGAACATGACTTCACCTAAACTGAGCTCACTAGTTAAAGCTGTTTTTTTTATTTTTACAGTAAAATACTTTACGAGGAAATGTATGATTAATGCCACCAACTACCAGGGTTTGTTTAGAGTATCAGTTTGCCCGTACTGACTTTGAATGTCGAGGAAATGATTTCAAGAAGCTGCTTCTACAGTTGAAGAACAGATCTGCATCAGTGATTGGTTTCAGTTTGCGCTCATCTTTTTCCATCGATCCTGGTTTTTGAGAAGTCACAAAAGAACACACTTTCCTTCATTTAAATATTTGCTGCGGCTCATTTTTGCCACTCAACACTGGACAAGCTCCACGGTATATCACACAAACCTCTCATTATAATAGCTATTCTTACTTACTGCAAATAACCTGAGCGCCACGAGTGGGAAGGAGATTATTCAATAGCTATATCCATGAAAACAACCTCAGTGCTTCACTGCTCCCTTTGCTTTAAAGATGCTTATTGTCATGATTAGGCTGAAAATAATGCTGTACATATATTTTGCACACCAGCATTTACAGTAATCTCCTTGTGAAGGTTATCAGCGGATGTTTGTATCAGTGGGATTCACTGCTGCTCTTCTCTCCCTGCTCTCTCTCTCTCTCTCGCTCTTCCAGTAGACACCTCGGAGCTTCTGACTTCTGATCCGGTGGAGCTCCAGTGCGTTCCGATGGAAACCCATTTCTGCCCCGTCCCCAAACTGCTGGTGGCGGCTCCGATGGCGCTAAACTCAGTAAGCCTTTCCCGAAACCCCAGTTAAAGTCCCTGCGACCTGCAGCAAACATGTGCCTCACCTACAGTGCACACTGACTGAGTGGCAATGTGAAACTCCTCCTACGATGTAATGAAAGTAAGAACGCTGCGACGGCTCATGCAATACAAGCCTGGACGTGTTACTGTTGCTTTAAAGCAGCCATCCTGATGCATACTGACTCGATCAGGCTGAGCAATAGAGCTCCCTCCTTCTTACAGCCATACATGCCCACACCTTAAAGTGCAGCAGACATGCGTGCACACACACACAAACACACACACACACACACACACACACACACACACACACACACACACATACGCACACACACACATTCAAGACTAAAATGCCCTTTATGGGTTGGAGCCATCTCATGAGGCAACCCAACACATTTGACTGTTCCAAAGTCAGAAACTCTGAAAAGCTAATTCTGGATATTCAGTCGGACCTGCCGCTGGTCTACAACCATGACATGCTGTCAAAATGAAAGAGTGTTTCATATCATGTCACGTTTACGTTCTGAAACGACTACAAATGTAACATTTGTGTTGAACCATGTAAACCATTCAGTTTGTTCTCATCTTGCCTGATGAAACGTCAGTAAGGAGTTAATTTGTTTGTGCCTTTGATTTTTCTGCTCAGCTGCAGAGGAGACTTAATTTTTTTCAAAACAGCTCAAAACAGTGTAAGATGTTCTTATTTGCAATTAAAGGCAACATCAGCTACAGAAATACTCCTGATTTAGGGATCGCCACTTAAAATTGACGTTGTTTCCTTAATGTAAAGCTTAATTTGAAGAAGTTTTCATCCCCGCTTCACAGTTATGGATCAAAACAGCAAATGAAGCATTACTTGTCAAACTTAAAAACTGCAAACTGAGTTATTTCAAATTAAGATACAATCACTTCTACTGAAGGAGCTGAGTGCACGAATGTTTTAGGATGTGACTCTTAATTTCTTGACAATGATTGAAGAAGCAAACTGCCTTAAAGCAGATGAGGTCTTGTTGTCAATGTGAAGGCCCGACTCTGTTTAACTGTACCAGTAATAGAACAAACAGCCCAAATTATGTATTAAACTGATGCTTCTTGAATCATGATGTCCAATCAGTTATTTGTCTTAGTTTGTAACTGACAAAAAGGAAAGATTTGTTCATCATGATTCTTTGTCCAAACAACATTCAGCAACTTACCTGAAATCATAATAACAATAAAACAATAATCCTGAATCAGATCTAAAAATGCAGACTTTTATAATTGGCACTTCTACACCAGATGTCAGTAATTGCACAAAATGGAAGCTGGGCTTGCTTTCTGATGTTGTGCCTGAAGTCTGTGCTATATGCAAAGAGCTGCCCCCAGTAATGCAATACCTGAAAAATTCCTCCAAATAAATGTCTCGCTCTCAAACGCAGCGATGCATTTTTTTAAAAGGCAGTTTGTTTGTGTAATTATCTCCTTTCATGTGGCTTTTGGATTGAATTAGTGGCACAAGATTTTTATGTTTTATGGCTCTTCAGGGAGAAAGCTTAGAACTTGAAAATGTCCTGTCCGACTTTAAAATGTCTCGTCTTTTCTACTGATGTGTCCTTTTTGTCAAAAGTCGTGAGACTCTAAATATTGAAGCCACAGTTGTTGTAACCAGAATCGAGTTGTGTTAAAGTTTGGAAATGTAGGAATAAATAACCTGTTAGATGTCTGATGGTTAAAAAAAGAGAAGAAAAAAAGATTTAAAAAAAAGATATAACCTGGTGGATTTTAGGATTTCAAATGTCCATAAAGAATTGCTTTGTAGTCGAGTAAAATTGAACTAAACAGCTTTGAAAACTGGGCTGAAATCACTTCTATCCAAATTCAAATGTGCCTCTTTCAAGTCTCCTCAAACCACCACTGTCAATACACTGTAAGAACAGACCAGTGCTCAAAGATAGGTGTGTTATTTGGTACAATACTATAATAGAAAATCACATCTGTGCTAGTTTCTTCTCTGAGACAGCTGTGCTGTCTTATTGTTAATGTAAAGAAATAAATCAGTGAGTTGTGTGCATACGTAAGTGTGTCGACAGAGACACTGAATCACATATTTGGTTAGTTGTAAATGCTGCAGATATTACGGCATTTCCCACTGAACATTATTCATTTTAAATAATGTTAATGTGTTGTGAATGTATCTAATGCAAAAACTCTACACATGCCCTTCTAAAAGACAGGCATGCTGAAATGTAATGATTCACTATATATAGACTATTTCTGAGGTCACATAGGTACCATGCTGATACTGTGTTAAGACATATTAAAGTATGTGTATTGTTATATAGATTTATATTTAATGTCAATGGGTGGTGTGACTACTTTAAGAAATATCTTTCACTCTCAGAAAAGGTAGAGAAAAATTGTACTCTTTGAAGTACAATTGTACACCATTCAGGTACATTACAGTACCATTTTCTTGCTAGTCAGTTTTTGTACCCCTGTCCTTGAAAGTACCCGAAGTGGCCAAAATGCACTAAAAACAAAACCTAAAATCATTGAGCAGAAATTGCAAAAGTCAGTGTGCTACTTTTATCTCTCTGTTTCAAATGATGTGGACTGAACAGTCGTCCTCTGCACGGCAGTCCTGTTTCTGTTAACTCTGTGTGGAGTGTAGACGGACCATCCAGCAGGAGCTGCTGGTGCTGCCACAAGGATGTAATCCCTCACTGGTTTCCCACCCATCAGCACTGTCAGCTGAGTTCAACAGGGGCGAGTTAGAAGCCCTGATTAACCCAGGCTTTGGGCAAGTCGATGCTTTTTCCTCCCTGCCATCTGGATGCCTCAATTAGTGTTCAACCTTAATTGTAGCGGTTAAAGAAGCAGCGCACTTATTTGCTTTCTTTCCAAGTCAGATGAGAAGATCGATGCTGCTCTCCTGTTTGTGTGTTGAATATGAAGCTACAACAGGCCTGGAACTGTATAAAAGTGACAAAGTAAACCCAACAGCTCCTCTACAGCTCACTAATCAACACATTGCATCTTGTTTGTTCAGTCCCTGCGCAAACAGTAGTGTAGAGCGACAAGTTATAGCTTTAGCGTGTGTTACTGACATTTCTATTCTGGGGTTCTTCACAGGGAGGTTATCAGGCAGCAGCAGTGCAACTGGAGACAAGGAACTGTTCATTAAGTAATAGTTACAAGAAGAAAATCCCTCTAAAACCACAAACTGTCCTCTTTCCAACCCAGTTTCTGTACAAAAATAAACAAACAGGACAAAAATTTGGCAATTAGTGAGCTTTAGAGCTGCTGAAAAGGAGGTTGTTTTTAAACCGTAGATGCCGATATGTTGGCTGATTTTAAAATTATTTATAGACATGATATACACAATTAAAATCTTGACGTAATGATATACTGTGCCCTCCAAAAAATGTATTTATAAAAAGCGGATAACACATACATTGCACATGATATGACATCGCACGAGACAGTAAAAAATAATCGAACGGTAAATAAGAATGAAAAGGACAAAAACTAAGATAATTAGACTGACAGAACATTTAGAACTTTAAAAATACATGTGACAGGTAGAGAGTGTGAGAGTTTTATACAATCCAACTCTTCACAGGAGAATTTAGTTTTTCCTTATTTCATATCATGTTGTGCTGCTTTCAAATAGAAACTGATATGTATATATTTTAAATTGAGATTAGTTAGTGATTAAATAGAATTACTGTATTTATTACCTGGTGACAGTTTTCATCACGACATGTTGCATAAAGATGTAAGTTTAAAATAAATGTTATAATATAAAGATCAAAATACACCAATAACACAAGAGTAGGGACTGGCTTTAACTTTTATTTTTATGCTGTGTATATGCTAAAAGTGTTTATACACACACACACACACACACATACCCACATACAAAAGTACGTTGACAGTACAGTTAAATCTACACTTAACATACTTTTTAATATATACAATATACACACACACACACACACACACACACATATATATATATATATAAACGATATTTGCATATTAAATAGCATAAAGTAAAAGCTAAAGTCAGTCTTTACTTTTTACTCTTTGTTACATTTTGATCTTCAAATGCTCAAAGTAGCATAACATTGTCATTCTACAGTTATCCTACTTTTGGAAAGCGCTGTATATACAATCAGCCAACAACATATCAGTTTAATTCTGCTTCAGGCTCATTTCTCTGCTCAGTTACCAATCTCTGTGTCAGGTCAACCTAATTTTCTCCAGGTTAAAGCTTCATATTTTTCTGTACAGACACGAGAGTGATGATCTGCTCATTTAACTCTCAAAAACAAATAGTAAATAAGTGAAAATGCTGCAGTCTCTGTGTATTACCTTCTATCTGCATACAGTATGTAGCCCCCTGCATGCCTCTTATCTTTCCTCCAAGCAGCTCCATTTTTCCTAGTCGATGAAATTGAGATCAGAATGTCCAGACAAATAAGTTTGTCTTAAATCTACTAAAGACTAGCTTTGTCCAGCCAAGAAACCCCCCCACCCTACCCCACCCCCAACATCAGTATGCCTTCACTGACTGCTGTCCAGCTGGAAAAATAGAATACTTGATTTATAAGATGTGCCTCTTGAGGGCATTTGAATTTTTCAGTACACTTGAGTGTGTCTAATAATGCTCAAGAGTGAGTTCATTTGGGGAACTGTGGTGTGGCACGAGAAAAAAATAGTTTTTACCTCTCTCCCTCCCTCATTCTCTTGTACTTGATTTCCTTTAGGCCTCGCTGTATTTTCCCACACGGTCCTGAATCCAAACTGTGGGGCGCTGAACGCTTTGATCCTCCAGTACTGCGATCAGATCCTTCAGCGTAACACAGTTAATTCAGTCCAGAGAATACAAATAAACAAAAGGCCTTATTTCTCGATCACTGTATAAAGATGTGATAGCTGTGTATGAAAATGACATGTATTAATTGTAAGTTACGCTTTTTTTATCTGACATTAAAAAAAAAAAACACGGCATGGAAATAATTAAAAAACTCATTTATATATAGTTAATAGTTTGTGTAGACCGACAAGAAAACAATATGATATGAAAATCGTTTGTACACAATGATGGAGTCATTGTTAATGGTAATAGTTGCTGTTGCTATGGCAACAAAATGACAACATGGCTACCTTTCTATTATCCTGATAGTGAATTTTTTTCACATTAATTAAAATAACATACAACACTAACTTATTCTAAAAGGGAATGTCTAATTAGTTTGTCTTGTTATTGCAGCGTGATTAAATATTTTATATGGAAAACTTAAATCCTTGTAATATCCAAAGGTCCTTAGGGGAGGTCAGGTGTTTATTTTGTTTTGTTTATTTGACCTTAATTGTCGTTTTTTGTTTCGTTCTTTTTTTTTTCTTGTACATGGTGTTTTTGAAAAATAAGAATGGACTTTGGCTTTTAAAGCAAACACCTTTTTGTCAGGGAGGTAAAGAGGCTTTTGGACTGACTGAAAGATCTTTTTCTGTAAAGTCAAACTCGTCTGCAGACCGGACAGCCCGGCTCAGAGCCTTCGTTGGTGAGTTCTGTTTCAGTTTTGGCCGAGAAGGGCGGTCCAGAAGTCTCTTGCTGCCCAGCTGTGCTGGGTGATGTCGATCCTTGCGGAGGTGTATACGAATGTGTGACGTTCACCTTGTTTGCACTTATGTACATAACTATGTCAAAAATACTCAAAATTTATTTTGAATAAATACAGAGAAAAGAGCTGATTAAAAAATCAAATCAATGTATTGTTAATGATATGTCTATTGTTTTATTACAGTGTGAGATGATTGCTTTGGGGGATCTGTCTTTTGTTTGTTTGTTTGTTTGTTTGTTTGCTAGAGCCCTGTTCCCTGCCAAGCATGGCGCTGCCCAGCTGTAAACTACGAATGATTTGCTTTCGAAAGCTTTTTTCAGTTCAGTTACTGGATCAGCTTTGATTCAGTAACATGTGACCCTGACATCAAAGAGGAGAGACGGATTAGAAGAAAGAGTTCTAACCTTGTGTGTAAATGCCCACCATGAATCCACGGCAGCAGACACATTCCTCTCTCCAGTAAAGCACCAGAATAAAGCACAGAGTAGCTCCACCTGCAGGTTGAAAAGCAGCCTGAGAAACAGGAGCAGATATAAAATCAGACCACAGAGGAACATGGATGTGTTCACAGGGTTTTAAATTCACTTTAATTTCTGTCACTTTGTAGTTTTATTATGATTATTATGATTATTATTATTATTATTTGCTCCCTTGTTGTCATTATCCAAAACAACAATAAATCTGAATTCTCCTCAGGATTTTAGTCAAACAACCTGGTTTTCCAATGTTACTCTTGCAGCAGCAGCAGCAGCAACATCCTTACGCAACTCTGTTCCTGCAGATTTGGACATGTGATGCTCTTCAATTGCTCTTAAAGCCAGCGATTTTGTTGCCATGGCACTTGTCCTAGTGGTGGATTGACTGAGTCATCCTGGTGAATCGGTTCACAGCCCTCTGACTGTTGAATATTGACTTCAAAGCGTCTGTGTGCAGAGACGGGTCTCTGAACGACGTGTACCCAAAACTCACCAAAGCTTCTTTACTATGACTCACCAGCTCCCGTCATCACTGCGTACAGAAAAGTACATGTGGGTGTCCAGTCACCAAACCGGTAGATAAGATTGTGATTTAAAATTGATGTGTTGTTACCATTATTTTCAGCTGTAATTGTGCCTTTATTGTGCAAAATGTACTTTTACGTTCTACATTTAATTGACTAAAAACAGCACATGTACCGAGTGTGTGTAAAACTTATCCCTTTATTTAAAATCCTTTGTCGGTGAGTCTTTAAATTATTTTTTAAATTGGGTACAATCACAGACGGAATGGCAACCCGTGGAAGACGATGAGGGCCAAAGACTGTTCAGGACTAAGCCATATGAAAACTCTCTCTGACACTCTAGGACAGACTTGAACGTGACTGCTGTTTCTTAGTCACCTTTTGTTTCACTCTGTTTTCTGCTTGTGGTGCTTGTATGTGCTGCTGTGCTACATGCCAATTTACTTTGCAGTGTATAGCTATTAAGAGTAAGTTACTGTGCCTATGATGAGTTCTGCGGTTTCTGTTTGACCTTAAATAAACCACATCATTGTGACCCTCTTGTTGTGTGTTTTGTTATTCATTAGATTTTTGCATAGACTTGGATTTTTTCTCCTGACCTGTAAGTTTTGTTGTTGTTGTTGTTGTTTTCTTTTACCTGTGTAAGAATAATGATATTTACATGAATTGAAGTTAGGTTTACAACCAAGTAACTACATTTATTTCGGAGAATTGTCTTTTCCTATTCAATCAAAGGTATTTATTTATTTAATGATCGATGGCATAAACACAAGTCTTTAGTTGCTCCAGCTACTTTTTTTCACATTTTTCAGTTTAACATATTTAATTACTCTAAATATAAACACATTTTTGTCTGTTAACAAATAGAAAAAAAAACAACTTACTCCAATTCATCAGTAGTTTTGTTCATGTTGTAGCTTTTAATAAATCGATTAATTCAACAAAATTGTTAGTGATTTACTTTTTTAAATCTTAAAGTGTAATTCAAGCCAGTTCTGTTAATTTACTACAACTTGAATTTACTTAACACAGAAATTTCAGCTTAAAATATACCCAATATCAAGTAGCCAACATTATTATGTCAACACAACCCATTCAAATAGTGCTTGCAAATTAGGTTTGTCTTTTTTCGATTTTTTTTTCAGCTACTTTTAGAGTGCAGTACATTAAGTATTACTAAAGACACTGCATTTAATCGTTACTTGTTCAAAAAAGAAAAGTTAAACCATCACAGACATACTTAAAGCCTTAAACTTTATGAACTTAGAGGTTCAATCCAAATGTATGTTACACAGAAAAGGTAACATAAGAACTGAAAACACAGAATTATGACCTGCTGTCACTCTCAAACTGATTGATTAGTCTGAACACAGAGAGTTATGACTCCTCAAACTTTCTGATGTCGCTGACGTAAAACTGATAAACCACAGTCTGAGCTGAGGGTGTCTGACCTCCATAAGAAGGTGGTGATGACGAACCTGCAGCTGACCCACTTTTTCATTGTTTCTCATCAGAAATGCTGCTTCACTTATTATTAGCAGACTAACAGTAATGGTGAAATAACCAGTCAATGCAACGGCTGAACATGTTTACCTTGAAACTGCAGTGCACCAATAACAGTCCAAAAAACAAGTTTGACTTTGATGCCAACCAAATCACTCCTGTCAACTTGCAGGATGAGGCTTTTAACATTGTTGTTCTTCTGTGGGATCAGTTTCCGATTTAAACACGTATGGCTGACTTACTCTAGTCTACTCTCTCTCAGAGTTGTAGGTGAGCTGGTGTGCTCAAACTGCAGCAAGCGTGGAGGGCTGATTGGACAGAGGAGCAGGGATTATGCAGATCGGCACACTCTAGAGGAAGCAAAGATGTCGAGTTACATCTAATCCATTTTAATGACCCTTTCACGCAGGGCACGACAATGGCACAGCTGCTCTCTGAAAGCCATTATTTCCAATTGCTTGCGCTGCTCCATGGCAGCGAGCTCATGCACACACAAAGTTCAATGAATTAAAACTACGACCACTGAGATCTATGGAGAAACTGTTTTCTATCCAAGTAGACACGTCAGGTGTGTGCCCTAAAGCAGAGAGGGATGATTTTGATGGAAAAGTTAAACTTGTGAGTCTACAACTTTGAAATACAGAGATGGGTTTTTATGGGTTTAATCTCACAATTGGTAGGGGGCTTCAAATGGTACTTTAATGAATAGAAAATGAAAAGGGTCAGACACCTGTGAATTAGTTTCTGCAGAATGTCTGGAACTGGAAGAAATAGTTTCAAATGTACATGTTTAACCATCTAGTAGATGGATGTTTTATGCCAGTAGATAAAAATAAAATTAGATAGTAATAGATGGAAAATGACTCTTTTAATTTCATATTAATGAAAAGTTAATTTAAATGAATGAAAATGAAATGAATGAAAATGAAAAATACTTTATTCATCCCAGAAGGGAAATTCAATTAGTTCCCCAAAGTTCCTCTCTGGTTATTGATTAAATCCCTAAAAACTCAACTCTAGGTATCAAAGTTGCGCACTTACAAGTTTTATTGTCTAATGAATACTATCCCTTACTGCATTATGGCTCTTTGCACTGAACCGGGCATTGGGTTTGGTGTACTGCTGGCATGGAGTATGTGGAAAACAGAGCAAAACAGGTGAAGTTTTCCAAACCTCTAGTGGGAATAAAACTGCTGTTCAATCATTCGGTAGGTAGGAGTCTGAGCTCCATCACAGCCATCCAGATGTCTTTATTTTACTGTTGGTTAAGCAGTGGTTTGGTTATCATCTTATGTGGACAGTTTTCAGTAATTAGGAGAGTCATCAGTAAACAAACAAAAATAAAATAAAAAAACTGCAGAGGCCTCTTGGATGAGAGGTGAAATGCCTTCAGTAACCTAAAAGAGAAGTCCAGTTATTTTATGCCTTAGCTTTTGGTGCTAATTAATATAAAACAGACGCACTGACTACTATAAGATCATGTTCTGCGGGTGTTCAGAGGAAACTCTGAGTTGCTTGCAGCAGCTGTGAAGTTTTTTTTCACTTTAAAAGAATAAAAGCCTCCCGTAGCGAGGCTTTTATTGTGAAAGCCGCGTCTCCGGCAGCCTCGTTGCGGAAGCTGTTCTCTTCAGGAAATCAGTTGGAGGAAAAAGCTTTTCTTTCTGAAACCAAACCTGCGCTGCTCGCACTCAAACAGCCACCGCAGCTCCGACGAACCGCAGCCCATGGACCGTCGGCTCGAAGTGGTCAATCTGTGTCGATAGCACGCCCGGCTGCCGAGGCGCCGGGCCGGGCCGGAGCCAGAACCAGGCCCGGACAGAGGCAGCGCTGCGACCCCGGGCTGCTGTGAGAGGGAGCGGGCATGCTGTCCGTCTGCAGGGGAACTGTACTGTGGATGACCGTGACCTGCTGTCTGTAGCTGGGCAGCAAGTTCTCCGATGAGTCCCCGGTGCTTGTGGTCCGTCAGATCGGGTGTGAAGGCTTGAAGCTCCGGGATGGCACAGCGGGAATTCATCCAGACGAGAGCTAGCTTCACGGCTAGCTAACAGCGGAGTTAACGGACTTTTTCCTCGCCGACGAGCGTCAGAAAAACAGCAAGTATGAGCGGTGGAGCCCGGTTTATGTGAATGAGGAGGGGTTATTTCATATCGCCTACTTGTCGCCGGTTCGCTCGTCCGCTCCTTTGAAGGCCTGATAAATGTTTCTGGAGCGAGTATAGCGGTGTAGCTAAGCTAAGTTAGCCTGCCTCGACCGCCCCAATGAAAGAATACAAAGTTGTCGTGCTGGGCAGCGGCGGCGTCGGCAAGTCCGCGCTCACCGTGCAGTTTGTCACTGGCACCTTCATCGAGAAGTACGACCCGACCATCGAGGACTTCTACCGAAAGGAGATCGAGGTGGACTCGTCGCCCTCCGTGCTGGAGATCCTGGACACGGCGGGGACGGAGCAGTTCGCCTCCATGAGAGACCTGTACATAAAGAACGGGCAGGGCTTCATCCTGGTCTACAGCCTGGTCAACCAGCAGAGCTTCCAGGTAGCTGAGCAGCAACACACCTGCACACTGCAGCCCTGGCTGATCCTCGGAGCTTCAGTAGAAAGCAGCTGGTGTCTCTTTTTGCTTCTTGTAGACTGCTACTCTGAATAAGTCCAGCTGCTTTTCCCTGAAGCTCAGGATCACCATGACCTGGATAACTGAGAACCTCCAGACATGCAGCTATAGGTGGCTAATCAGGCCATTTAGACTCGTTATCACATATAAAAGACTATTATTACTGTTTAAGAGTGTGATCATACGCCCTAAAGAGTTAGTGCTGCTATTTGCACCATCCAAATTTCACTTTGTTATTCAAAAACAGGTTAAAGATGCAAAAATGCAACCTGGTGACTCTAACCTTTGATTTAAAATGTTGCTCTCATCGTCAGTTGGCATCATCATAGAGACACCTCATATATTACAAAACATTAATTCACTGTAGATTACATCGATGTGTATCTGTAGAGTTTACAGGAGGCTGTGAAGCTTCATGGCTCAAAATAAAGACCACAACTTTGGCTTAACATGACCCAAAATGTAAATGTCTGCATAGTGGGTTTTTACACACTTTGTGTAACATAATGGAGCTGCAACAATTAGCAGATAAATCACCAACTATTTTGATAGTCAATCAATTGATTTGAGTAATTAAAAAAAAAAAAAAATCTCAAGTTGTGTTTTTTTGTTGTTTTTTAACCTCTATAACAGTAAACTGAACATCTTTGGGTTGTGGACAAAGCAAGACTTCATCTGGGGTTTGGGAAGCACAGCTCAACAATTCTCAATGTTTTCTGATCTTCTATAGAATAAACAACTAATCCAATAATTGAGAAAATAATTTTTAGTTGCAGCTATATGCTGTAGTGAACGGACACAAAAACTAGAAATAGCCACAATGTTAAGGTTTGATAAAGGCTGTAATACTGGTGTAATGATGCAGTTGCTTAAGCTGTCAAACTATGACTTTGGCATGTCGTTGCCTGAAATCTTCTTTTAGCTGTGCTTGATGAGTATTTGTTTGCAGATCCTTGTATGCCTGCATTTTGTCTTTGGTGGTGTGTTGTGGGACATGACTTTACATAAAAAGCATATTCACAAAACCACCTGTCAGCTTTTTGCTTGTCGTTGTTTTTACAACTTTTCCACTTTTTAGTAATTGTTTGTGTTGTACACAACCATTCTGCCTTACTGATTTGCCCCTTCCAGAGAACCTGAGGGCTTTCAGGAGGAATGACACTCTCATGCTTCTCTTTTTTTTTTTTTCTCCATCTTTCAGGACATCAGACCGATGCGAGACCAAATAGTGCGAGTGAAGCGCTTTGAGAAGGTGCCATTGATCCTGGTCGGTAACAAAGTCGACCTGGAGTCCGAGCGCGAGGTTGCTGGATCAGACGGACGAGCTCTGGCTCAGGAGTGGGGCTGCCCTTTTATTGAAACTTCCGCCAAGAGCAAGACCATGGTGGACGAGCTGTTCGCAGAGATCGTGCGACAGATGAATTACTCCACACTGCCGGAGAAGCAGGAACAGTGCTGCACGGCCTGTGTGGTGCAGTGAGGAAGAGGTACGGGCATCCTCTTAATGAGGTCGCGTTCATACTCGGACCGCACAGCACAGTTGGCCGCTCGCTAATTTTACAAAATGTGCTAAAATGTCCCTGCAGTGCCGGCGTCGAGATGCTTCTTGAGCTGAGGAGAAATGTGTCATGTGGTGGATGACTGTGTGGCGTTTTGAGTGCGGTGTGAGGGAGAGGAGAGATTCTGCTCGAAGTGAGAAAGACGAGTGGGTGGTGCCGCTCGGCGTAGAACCGTTGGTTTAGCTTGTTATCATTAGATCGCAGAAAGTATGTGGCATGAAGAACACAACTGTCGGAGCAGCTCAGGGCCGGGACAAAAAAAGGGCCCCGGAGAGCAGAGGGTAATGAAGCAGACAGTCCTGTGAGGCGAGCCGCAGAAAGAGGAAAGTGTAACATCCTGAAAAAGAAATTATGTTCCAAAACAGGAACTTTACTTTTAGATTCTGTGAGAGATGCTGCCTGTGTTATCCGCTGCACACCAGCCTTTTAAGCCTGTCGCATTAGCTTCATCTTTGCTGTTTCTCTGTCTTTTTTTTTTTCAAACAGATGCATCATTTGTCTGGAACACCACAAGCATTTGGATGAACCATGAACCTGGGGACAACCTGACTTTCAACCCTGCTGACACAAACTTACCGCAGCTGGTGAAGCTTCTGCTCGAGGTGGTTTCTGACTGTCTGTTACAGAGCACATGACAGGAAAGACGTCGGTCCTATTTTTGATATCATAACTGTTAGAAGATGTTTCTGCTGCAACCTCGACGGCCTTTGTGATGACCCAAGAAGGAGTCAGACAGACTGACTTGTAAGAACGGCCATCTGTGAATTTCTTTTTTTCTTTTTTTCCTTGTAGATGGAAGTATCCCTGAAATACTAAGCAGGAGTGTTTGTGAGGTTGCAGCTTCTTTTTAAAGCTGCTTTAATCACTATTATATTCTTTATTATTACTTGTATTATGTCTCGAGTTTGGAATTTGACAAAGTATTTCATAATATTGAAGCATTTTGACTTTTAAGCATGCATACTTCCACCAGTTTGCTGCTGAGGTGTACTGCTCACCTTATTTTAAATATCTTGTCCTAAATAGTTCTTTTTAAACAAATTACAGCAGTATGTGCTGAGTATTTTTTTTTTTTAGCTTTAGGACACTTGTGTAACTGTGGATTAAACCAGTAATCTTTACATCAAGGGAGAATTTAGGTTTTATTATCGCAGTAACCTGAAGCAGCTAAACTCATCTGAAAACATGCTCGCTCAAAAGTGAAAATGTTTGTTCTGCTTAATCAACTTGAAGTGATGAGGATGAGCCATTTTTCTGTTTTTACTCTGAATTCTGTCAAAGTCTCTACAAGGCGCGACTCGCGTGGACGCAGGTCTTCCATTTTCCGTTTTCTCCGGGAGTCTGTGTCGGAGAACGATCTTGGAACGACCAAAGGAAGCTCGCAGTGCATATTTGTGTTTGACTACATGACGTGTGTTGCTTTAAATTCAGGAGACGCTGATTTCTTGTCATCAAATAACTCCCGCTGCAACGTGGTTTTGAAAAGTTCTGGCACAGTTAATCAGATTTAACTTTGTATTTTTCTTTTTCTAATAGTAACCTATTTATTAAAGACTAATGACATGGGTAGCCGGTTTTAAACTTTTAATTTTATACTAGTTTTTGCTTTTTGTGACTTTTGGGGACAGATATGATGTTGCATTTTTGTTCTTTTTTTTGTTTTTTTTGAAGCTGAAAATTTAACAGAGCCTTAAAATTTCTGTTGCACCCTGGTCTCATGTTTCCTTTTCCCCCTTGAAGATAAACAGCTGTCATCATTTGGTAATAAACGTGCTGGACTCTGCTTTTGTGACGGGACACAGATACACCATTATTTTCAATAACAACCTCGATACAATCATTTGTAATTTCAGCTTCAGAATGTGAGAACAAGAAGTTGAATTTATGCCTTTTTTATGCCACATCATTTCTACTGGTGGAATCACCCAGTTTGGGAATCATTTCTCTACAAAAATGGAGACTGTCAGGGTTAATCTGTAATTCAAGTCTTCAAGAGCATTTTGAGTGTCAACCTTAAGCTTAATCAGTTATTTGAGTAATTTTGCTGATAAATTCTTCAATTCCAACTAGTAGAAACACAGCTAAATTCTTTGTGTCTTTTTAAATGTGAATATTTTCTGGTTTGATTTATTCCTCTATGACAGTAAACTGGATATTTTTGGGTTGTGGATAAAACAAAACTTTTGAGGATGTCAACTTGGGCTTTGGAAAACATATATCAATGTTTTTCACCATTTTCTTAAACTTTAAAGGCCAAACAACTGTTCAGTTAATCAATTAAGAAAAAACAAACATCAGCATTAAAAATAACCTTACAAACTGCAGTGTATCGATGACAAACTCTTAACACAGATTCAGACTTTGCTGGTTTTCATATGTAACAAATCAAAGAACCCAATCCTGTCAGTTGGCAGTTTGGTTTTCTGTATTATTTCTCCTAGGAAACTGATTTCTGGTTTAAACGAGTACGACTGAATTACTCCAGTGTCATAACTTGCCATTGTGTTGCGCAAACCAGTTTTACAGTGTTTGAGCAAATTTGAAGGTGAGCTGGTGTGCCGAGCTGCAGCGAGAGAGGTGGGAGGGATTTAGAGGAAGCCCAGAACAGTGGACAGTGACACATGAACTGTTTTCATTCAGGACGGGAATATTTTCTTTGAAAAAAAAAAAACCTTCAAGCTTTATACCTTTAAACCTTTATCCAAAGGGGGTTCAAGGAGTCTTTATTAGCCCCATGGGGTAATTACGTGTGCAGAGATGAGTTTTTAGGGTTTATATGAGTGACTGCAGAGAGCTTTAAGGGTAAAAGTAAAGTTTAGTGTAGAAGAACAGCACTGGTTCCTCATATGGACTCTGATCCACCAGAGAGATTTTCTTTGTCCCTGGAATCATTCCTCTTCTCCATACTGGCCACACGGAGACCTAAACATAACCCCCCGTGGGCTTTCTGTGCAAAAATGTTTAAAGGCTTCAGCGGTTGCAGTTAGAAAACAGTGTTCTGTTAGTGTGAGATCCTCTCTTTGTTTAACTGCACGAAGGAAATATGTAATTGTTGAAATATACAAACTTAGTGCGTTTAAGTCAGACTGCTGAAGCCTCAGGAAATGATCAAACAACAGCAGCCAGTGTGGACAGGAAGAGCAAATACAGTGACTAATAACTCCTTAAGGGTGAGCACATGTACTTGTTTTACACAGAGAGATGCTAACAGCCATCCCATGTTTTAAAAATGTATATCATTACAGGCCAGAATGTGCTTTTTACATCGAACATGTATGGAGTAGTGCAGCTTCACATAATGACTTAACGATAAAACAAAGAGTTAAAATGTTCCATTGTCTAAAAATACCAGCTGTCACAAACAGGCCACACTTTCCACTTCCTCGTTGCTGTGTGTTTTTTCATGCACCGGCCTGGCAGCAGAGTCGATGTGCACTTCTTTGTTTTTCACTTGCATTTGTCGTGCATGATGCTGCTGCAGTTTCTCACAGAGCACAAAGCTGCCTCCTCCTGTCGCTGGTCAGGTGGAGCTGAAGGTTGCTCGGTGAGTCTGTGCATCCTTTAGCGAACCGCCAGCTGCTGCTGCTGCTGCTGTGTGATGTCTCTGAAGCAGCAGAGTCATCACAGCGAGATCCTCCACCAACACAAGCTCCCTTTGAATGTCTTGTCCTGGTTCCTGCTGGGTTTGTCTCCGTCTGCACCACAGCAAAGCAAAAAAAATCATTACAGCTGCCTGCAGTGTCCAGGAGGTATCCTATACAAAAACATGATTATCACTAACAAAGTGAGTCATTTGTTCGTGTTGTGGTTTGAATGATTTGGGCCTCTGTCCTACTTTGTGCTCACAGTATGTGTGTTCAGCAGGGACCATGTACACCAGAGTTTGAACCTTTAAGAAGGAAAACAGGTGAGAACATTGAGGTTCTTGGTGAACCACCAGGATCATAGAAGTACTTATGATGCATGTCACTAACTGATATGTGATTGAACAATAGACTCGTAGTAAACTAGTCTACTTACAGAATAATCAAGGTGTAAAATCTTAAGTTACTACCTGCTTTGTAGTTCACTTCACCTGATGAAAAGTTCTGTAACATGATTATTTCTATGACTCTGGTGGTCAGCTGTAAGAAAACATGGTTTTGGTGTTTTGCAGGTTAAAATGAGTTTGAACTAGTTTAAGTTTGCTTCATAAGTCAATATATGTTGTGGAGGAAGGTTTCAAGTCCTTTACCCATGTCAAAACATCAACACAACTACGCAAAAATACCAACAGCATTCTATATTTTAAAATGTTAAAAATGATTGTTTTTTCCACTGTTTTTGTTTTATAGATTTGTAAAATTACAGAAAAAAGTAAATCATTGTACAGTAACTGAAAAAAATAGGCCAAAATCATAAATAATGCCCATATCAACAACAAAAAATCTGCATTATGTCAAATGGTAATCTGCTCTTTTAAAACATTTAACTGTAAAATTCCAATATGATCACTCCATTTAAATCATCAAAAAACACAGAAGTCAGGAATAAAAATATGGACATTAAGGTTTGAAAATGATTAATAGTTATTTATACTGTTGTTTTACATATTTTTTCTGTTTTGTTAAATTCTGTTGAATCATAAAAAATAGTAAACGGGACAAAACTGTCAATAATGTTCACATATAAAATCTGTATTTTTACAAATAGTGATTCATTCTTTCACAACTTGTAAATGCAAAATCACACGGTTTTACTACATTTAAATTGGCTATAAAAATACTTATTTTAGAGACATTCTGCTGTCTTTATTCTGTTTTTTCACTTCTTTTACTGTTTTGAACATTACAGTATTTCTTATGAATTTTGTCTACAGTGCACTTAAAACACAGTCATATTTTACCTGAAGTATTAGCATTTAAAAGTACTTATAGGATCAAAAGTGAGAGTGCTCATTATGCAGCACTATGACCTGTACATTTTTATAATATAAGTGATAATGTACAAAGCTATAGCTCATTTTAACTTCAGTTTTGCAATGAAGTGCATTGTTTTACCTGTAAAGTAACTTGAAACTAGAGTTTAGAGCTCTACTGTTCTGCAGGATGCATGAACGCAGTACAAACACAATAAAGCAACTCAGGACATTAAAAGTGCTGCTGTGGGATTGTACATATAATACGCTGGTAAAAGTGTGCGTGATGACAGCAAAGGCCTGAGTGTTTATGGTGTGTTGGAGAAATGATAAGTTGAAGATCTTTAGGAAAGGGCTCGTAAAAAGAAAATAAAAGGTTGCTGGAATGCTGTTGAGTATGTGGTTATCCGAACACCTCCTGCCCTACCCTTTTCACCGTATGAAGAGGAAACACTTCAGCAGTGACAGCGAGTCCACAGAGCCCAGCTGTCTGTGTCAAGTACAAAGTTGTGCCCTGATTCCTCTGCAGAGCTCTGTCAGCAGGTTTGCACACCTGCATCCTCCAGGTACAGGAGGTCTTTACATCACCCACCGCCCACACTTACAGTGCTGGAGTGCTTACTGGGCATAAAGTGAAAGGACAACAACTCTTTAAATGACAAAATACACTCAATTACTGACACTCAAGGACCTGGGTTCAGAATAAGGGCAGGTATTCAACACAAACTCAGTCTTGTTCCCAGCAGACAGGTGTCAGAATGAAGGACTGTAAATAGGATAAATCTCACCATAAGAACAGTTCATATTCTTCCTCCTCAGCCTCAGAACTGGACTTTATATGTAGTAGTTGTGACCTGGTAGTGTTGAAGGTGTCGGAGTTGATACAAGCTTCCAGCACGGCAGGAAATGCTCAAACTAAAATTGATCATAATGTGAATGGACTTCTGTGTTGTCTTCAGAAACATTTTTATGCCTTTAAGCTTCTTTTTCTGCTCTACTGAGTCCTCACTGACCCTCCACCACGCCATTCCCTTTGCATTCTGTTGGTCACTTTCAGCGCACAGTAAACTTTAACCAGAGACAACACAGGGCCTACCTTAAGGCTCATTAAGGTTATAGACGTATAGTTGTGTGTCCAGGATTTTGCTATCCACCTTTTCATTGAAAATTGGGACCTGATGATACACAGGTCCCACAAACGTTGTATCAGTTTAACCAGAGACAAACAAGAGTGTTTAGGGAGAAATAAGAGTCAGAAGCTGGGCAGAACTTCTTTCCTGATGTAAAACATGAAAGTAAAAAGGTTTGAATTTAGGGTTGGTCTTTATCCAACACTATAGAATGAGCACTTGGTGTATGTCTGAACAGGGCTGTTTTTGGACAGAACATTAAATCTGACTGTTGTTTTGGGTGGCACCTACTGGAGAGGCACCAAAAAGGAGGAAGAAATATTTTGTAATTATGTTCAGATGTCTGATCTACTTTTCAAAGCCATCGCTAATGTCCAGTTCCATTCTAGTGTTGCTCAAACTGAGAGGAAGCGAAAGAAACTTGAAGCTGTTTGAATGACAATGTCTCACGAACAACTGAACTTAAAAGTCTGACATTTTCACCTTTATTTTAACCATATGCAGTTACATGGGAAGATAATGCAAAACAGAACACTGCAATATTTTTACTTTATGTAAAATGTAATTCTTGGGCTCATCTAATAAACTATCCTCATTTCTACAGAGGCTGTAAACTGGTATTTTTCCAGACGCTTCACCGTCTACAGAAAACTCCTCCGAGCCTCTTGGTGGCGCCATGGTGCATTTGTACGTCTCTGCGGTGACGTCATCACGTCCGAAGCGGAAGCAGGCGTCAGGTCTGCGGCTGCAGGGTGACGAAGAAGATGAGGTTCGGCTTTAATTGACAGTAAATGTGAAAAGTTTCAGTGAGAAGACATGAAGACGGTGTTTGTCACTGTCGGCACCACGAGCTTCGATGAGCTCATTGAAACTATAATTTCCTCTGAAGCTACTCAGGTGAGTCGAGCTACTGTGAATCAGCTAAAAGAAGAATTTCTTAACATACATAAACGTGCACGTTAACGCCAGCTGGGTTCAGGTGAAGCTGCACTTTGATAGTTCTCTAAAAGTTTCGGCTTGATGAAGAACATGCAGCTCAAAACTTTGCAATAATAAAAACTTAACTGTTCATGCCATAGCATAGATAGTCTGTCTTATATATGAGCTAAATAGAAACTCTCACTAGTGATATGTATTCTTAATGGTAGCTGTATTCGTGTAATGGAAAAAAAATCAGTTTGTGTATGTAAATGGTGACGCACTGACATTCAATTCTATTGTTTTATTAATGATTTCATGATTTACTTTAGTATTTGCCGCAGTGATTTAAATGTCTGTCCCTGTTTTGCATTTTCTTTAATTTTGTCTTAGATCTGCCATTAGGTCTTCCTAGAATTGCTTTGTCTATTTCATGGTTGACAATATGCAGATTAATTGCATGTTTACCTTCATGTACTTTGAGTTTGTTCAATAATAATGTGTTTTCCAGGTTCATACTAGAGCTGCAACAAGAGTCAAATTTAGTCTCCACAAACTGGACAATCAGATATTTGTCTCGTGCATTTTTTTAAGCAAAATGGAAAATGTCCTCTGGTTTCTTTTCTTTTTTTTTTTGAATGTGAATTTGAAATAAAAATGATGACAATAGGTGATAATAGGCGTTTTCTAGACAAAATAGAACTCAGTTAATTAGGTAAAACTTGAAGTTCCAACCCTGTTCTATCCCACTGTTATACATACACTGTTACTACTTACTAATCGTGCCACTAACAGTTTTAAGCATTAGAAATGACCTTGTTAGTAGATGTCTGCTCACAGCACAGATACAACTTTGTCAATTAATCCTGTTAGTCATAATTGTGATTGATTATTTTGTAAATGTGGCAATACTTGCTGGATTACTTAGATTTTTGTTGTTGTTGTTGTTGTTGATGTTGTGTGGCACTGATAGACACTCTTGTCTCACAATGTAAAGTTTTCCCTGCATAGATTTTTGACAGCTCAAGAAACAATCTGAATATATTCCCTCAGTATAAACATCGTAAAGCGTACTAATACAACATGAAAAGAAAATGTTTCCAACCTTAAAGCGTCTTATAATTCTGTCATGAGGATCAAACATTGCACCATGGACATAATATACTTGAGTGAAATTGGGACACTGTTGTGTCTGTGTGCTGAAAACCTTTGTGAACAAAACTGTCACACAATAGGGAATACGAACCCAAACCTGTGGCGTGTCAGGTGTCGTGTTTGAAAGCTGGTTCTCAGGAAATTAATTCTGGTGCTGCAGGTGAATCAAACCTGCTTGTCCATGTGATCAGTGGAGGCATTTATATATCACAGAGACATCCTCTGATTATGTCTTTGTGTGAAACTTGCTTTCATTGGCCGTAACATATTGCATCTAGGTTTTTTGTATATATTATATATATTGTATATTTATTTAATCTAAAGAGCAACTTGATTGATTCTAAGAGTGAATCTGTGACTAGTTTTACATTAAGTTCTATTTATCTTCCACAGGCTTTAAAAGCTCGAGGATATGGGCGTTTGGTTCTTCAGGTTGGAAGAGGAGCGCTTCTGCCAGATGCTGACAGCTGTCCAAACATCAGATTGGAGGCCTTTAGATACAAAAACTCTCTAGCAGAAGACATCGAGCAGGCTGACCTCATCATCAGCCATGCAGGTGAGTCAGTGTTCAAGCTCTTGAACACTTCACTCTTGTCAACACAATGCATCAGTGTTGATGCTGCCAGGAGTAAATACATGATACACACGAGTCTTTTTTTTCACTGTTCCAGAAATCAAACTGATGTACAGTCGTCCTCAAATGTATTCATACCCTCCCATTAAAGAAGGAAAAAAAAACAGCTGTCACTGAAATAAGCTGAAATTGACAAAAGTAATAATAAATACAAATATAATGAAAATCATGACATTGTTTTGAATTGTGGTTCAACAGAAATATTTTAAAAAACAAAAACAACAACAAACAAAGAAGCATGATGGGACCCTTAAACTAATATTTTGTTGAACAACTCTTTGAGCCAATCACTGCAATCAAGTGTTTTCTGTAACTCTCAGTCAGACTTCTGCACGCAGGAATTTTGATTTTGGCCCACTGCTCACCAGCAAAGGGCTGTAATTTGTCTGGGACTTTAAAAAAATATATATATATATTTTTTTTTTTCAACCACAATTCAAAAGCAATGTCTTACTTCACTAAATTATAATTTAGCACATTTTTATTTGTTATAACTTTTTTCAGTTTCTAGTTATTTGAGTGACTAATGTGAATTTTGCATTCTCTTTAATGGAAGGGTATGAATACATTTAGACAACTGTGTATTTTATTTTTGTTCTTTTCAACAGAAGGCAGATTAGTAATTATTCAAAACATTGGCCAGAACAGGTTGATGCTGTGTAGGGTTGTATAGAAAAGCAAAAACAAATAGAGGTATCTAAACATTGTGCAAACAGAAAGCTGATGATTAATGCATCAGGTGAAAACATAAAGACGTAGGGCAAACTATTAAAAATAGGGGGATGTTCAATGTACAAAACATAATTGTATTCATACAGAGCAGCTTTGGTTTATCATTCTCAGTACATGATTCACATATCTGAAGTTCGGGCTTGCCAATTAATCTGCTGCTTATTTTTTATAATTAATGGATTGGTCTGTAAAGCGTCTGCAGGCATCCCTGTTAGAGAAAGTGATGTCCTCAGTTTGTTCTGACCAACAGTGCAAACCCTACAAAATATTCTGATTACAATCATGTAAAATACAAACAGAAAGTAGAAAGTCATGGTATTAAAGCAGCTGGAGTCACAAGTGTAGATGACGTACTTGAAAGTTATCAAAATAGTTGATTAGTTTTGTATTGATCAACTAATCAGTTAATCGACTAATCAGCTCTTGAGCCACAGCTGTGACTTTAAAGTCATGTTAGTTGCCTCTCTTAATGTTTCCCTGTCCCTGTAGAAATGTTCCACTTGAGACATTTTGACATGTCAAAGCAGGAAAAGTACAAGTGCAATTAATAACATTAATTATGGATGTTTCCCATTCAATGACCCACATCTGGGGTTTGATGCTGTTTATGTTGGCCGACTGAGGAGGCCTCCTGGGACACTTAATAAGCTGTTGTTAATGTTAGTGGTTCATTTGCTTGTGAACAGATGATATGATTGAGAAAATGTCAAACACATACAAGGCAATAGAAAAGACAGACATTAGGATTTAAAGTAAAAAAAAAGCTTAAATAGAATAAAAGAGATTAAACATGTGAGATGAAATTAGAGCAACACTACAGTGAAAGACAGTTTAAAATAATAAAATGCAGTGGCAAACAGAAACATTAGTGAAGCCTCAACTGTCTGATGGACCTGAGAAGAGAGAACAGATAAACACATAGGCACGTTTTTCAAATTACTGCTGAGTCACTATTCACAGTTTCTTCAATCCTTGATATGTGTGTCAAGGGATAGTTGGGAGATTTTGTAACTGACATCTTCCGTTATTGCAGCCTTCATTATAACGATGTGTTTGTTGTGGTGGATCATCAGCTTTGAAATTTGTTTAAAATCTCACTGAAAACATTTGCTTATACTGTAGTTGATTGAACAGATTGACTTTAGTTCTCGTCCTGAATGAGGATTTTTGTTTTTCTCCTCAGGGGCAGGAAGTTGTTTGGAGGCTCTCGGTGCAGGAAAACCTCTGCTGGTCGTCGTCAATGACAAGCTCATGAACAACCACCAGCTGGAACTGGCTAAACAGCTGCACGTTGACTCTCACTTGTTGTATTGCACATGCAGGTACAGTATGTGTTCCTCACACAGGAGGTGCAGTTTCAACAAGGTGCAGTCACAAATTTCTGACATTGTGATTTATATTCGGTCACTATCCGTTCCAAAGTAGCCGTCATGTGCAGCAATACACTACTCCCAGTGCTCCTGCCACATTTATTACACTGTCTAGACGTTTGCTCTGGTGCAAATTTATGATTTCACCATGGGTCTCAGACTTGCACAGAAAGCAAACATCTGTTTGTGCGTTTCAAGTTGAAAGGTTACTGTGTCGATACAGTGGAGGAGATCCACTAAGCCATCGCAGATAGTGCTTGTTGTTTACAGACAGAATTTCCAGTTAGTGTTCCAAATGTGACAGGAGCAGATTTTAAACCTGGTTGTTTTCTCAGAACTTCTTGATTGCATCTCGTAGTTGTAAGATTATCCAGCAAAACTAAACTTTTTCTTTTTCTGTTGATGAATGTTTCAGTACACTGACGGAGACACTGAGGACCATGGACCTTTCTGTTCTCCGGCCCTTCTTACCTGGACAGCCACAGAACTTTGCAAACTTTCTAGACAAAGCTCTCGGTATTAAGTGAAACTTCATTCCAAATTCCGTTTATTCTCTTTTACACAGAAAGCTGATCATTTGTACGTAGTCATAGATGTTGTTGTAAATCATGACTGTATAGTACACGACTGGCACTGCTGAGTGTTTGATATTTTTATATGCAATTATAATAATAATTTATTTCTAACTTCAGATCCCTGTGTATGTTGTGAATTATTTGTATATTAATTCTAATTTTTGCTTATGTTAAAGTTCTCTACAAGTGACAGAAAAAACTTCATCAGCCTGAGGGGTTTGAGTCAAATTACACACAATGAGTTAAAGACAAAGATGCACAAAATGTCGCATTGGTTCAGTGCAGCAAAGACGAAAAACAATCTTAACTGTTTTCTAGGATCCTTACCAACTCAACAATCCACAAGGCTCAGGTTGGGGTAAATGACTGAGCTGCTGTTACATTTTAATCTAAAAATGTTTATACAATGTCCACATTTTGCCTGTGCTAAAGTGTTGACATCAGCAGCTCAATCTAGAGAACATATGGAAAGGCCAGGCTTAATGCTCACTCCTAATTTTAGACAAAACAACTTATGGCATTCATTTTTATAAAGCTGTACATCTTTTACTATTTGTGTCATGATGGAAAAAGACAGCCATTGCTAAGAATAGTTTATCTTCAAAGAAAACTTTGATTCATCTCTACAGACGGTTTACTTTTTAACAGCTTATTTCTTTCGGTCTGTTGTTTATTTGTGTTTCTTGGTGTGTTTATGTGGTATTTAGGTTGTATTTACAGTCTGCTGTGAATTCATGCGTGTTTGCATGTGTCATAGTCTGGGGACCGACATCTTGAATGAGGCTAAACTCTGCCTGCAGGTCTGCGATTCTGCTCATTTGTTTCATTCTGTGTCTGTAATCCCAGACTGTGATTTCACTGTAGGCCAGGAGCTGTAGCAACTCCAAATTACATTAACATGTCAATTTATTTTTATTTAAGTTTATATGATTACCTCATATTTCAGTGACAGTGTCTGTTATGAAACAAAACCCACACTGTATGGCGTTCTGATTGTAAAAAATATATAACTTTAAACTTATGTAAAACTCAGAGTGCCAGTTTGTTGTAAATGATTCTGATTTCACAGACTGAATTTGCTGCATCACAGTGAGGCGAGTCGTACCAACACTTGCCACAAGGGTGAGATGATGTTTGAAATTTGTAACCTTGTGGCTCGATTATCATTTGTCCTTCCAGGCACACCACTCCATCTCCTCCTGGTCTAAACTGGTAGGAACAGACACTGACGCTGGATGTCTCTTAAACTCTAAGCCATTTTATGAGAAGGATTTTGATGCTGTATCAGGTCATAGTGTTAATATTTTAACAACATTTCAGATATATATTCGAGAAATACAGTTTAGTTTTTTTTTTAGCTTGGATAAGAAGCACCAACATCTGCTCCAGTAACCAGGAGAGGCTGTAATAAATGATATAACCTGCAGAGAAAATATATACTGTATGTGCAGGTTTAGAACAAGGATAAGGAATTGTAAATGAGGCTCTTGTATATAGCTAGTGTGCAGTGGCCATTTTAAAGGCACTCATATAGTCCAATTTAGAGAAAATGATGATGGTAAGATGGTGCTGATTCCTCATTTCGTTAAAGTGGAGTTTCTTCACTAGAAGTCGTTTTGTCAAACAGGAAATGATGGGTGAAAAGCAGCACGTAGTCCAGTTTGACTCCTCAGCCTCTGAGCAGTATTTAAAGTCACAACAGGAAACTTTGTTCACTCTTATACAGAAGGTGGAGACACACAAAGATTTCATTTATTACAAAACCAGCCCTTTATTTTACTGGATAAAACCTGTTCACAGTCTCAAAAACAGCAACAGCATTATGTTATGGTGCAACTGCAAGCGATCAAGTTGCATTTTAGCCAGCTTGATAAGTATCAAATTGCTTATAACTAGACATGCAGCTTTACTTCACAGGAAAGTCTCTGCCTTTTTTTCTTTTAAAAGAATTTCTGTGGAATGGAGTTGTGGTAGGAAATTCACCAGGACATACTCTTTCTTTTCAGTTCCTTTCTTTAAGTACATGTGCGCAGCTGGCAACATAAACTAGGCATTGTAAAGAGTGCATTATATGACGCATAATAGTTCCAGTTACTGATTCTGTGGTTAAGACACATATCTGGTACACCTCATCAGCTTAAAGTAAAGGAAATGTTTACTTTTAACTAACAACAGAAACACAAGTACTCTAAAAGGTCAAAGCACAAAACTATAGTGAATTTATCCCAGGCAACATACTCAAAAATACTTAAATGATAGCAATAGAATTTGCTCAGTCTCACAGCCCTCATCAGACATAAACAACTGAATAGGATTCAGTCCAGTTTACCAAGGACACAAAATAACACGTCATTTGGTTAATTCCTTGGCAGTTTAAAACATTTGCTGCTAGTTTCCCAGACACATACCAAGCTTGGTCAGGGTCTTTAACATCTCCATCAAAGACTGTTTAAATGTTCAACTATGCCTAATGCCTGAATGAAAATCCTCTTTACTGTGAACATTTTGGGCAACAACACAGCCTATTTGAGTTTCCCCTTGATTTAGCTTAACTGTCTGGTTTAAAGTGCTTCTGCCTGACCCAATAAGATTCACATGATGTTTGTACCAAGTGCATGCTAATCTAATAGGGAGGGAGCCTCCAGTGTTTATTCCATATTCAAGTGTCTTATCTGGCTTCGTTTTGAAGGAGTCTAGTGATTTGGAGAAATCAAAGTTGAGGCAACAGTGCCTTAAAGGTCTTATACTATGCCTTTATTCTGCAATTTAATCAAAGTCTCACATGTCCTCACAGTGCTTTTTCATTTTTTCAGCAAAAAAAATAATGCAAAGATGGTTCATTTCACCATGACTGTGTAATTTAAGAGCTGTTTAACTCAGAATCAGTGCACTGCTGCTGTTCCTACCCCATTCAGGAAGAACACACTTTCTGCAACAATTGAAGCTGGATCATTATTAGTAAATTAGGTGTTACATGTGAATTCTTACTTGCTTGTAAAACTGGGAGGCGAACTAGTTGTAGGGGAGCTTAAAGAATGGCAGAAGTAAACATCTGCAAGTTGACACCTCCAAGTTAAAAAGAATATTCACCATATTGGGTCTTTAGTGTTGTTTGAATGTATGTTTTCATGCTGCAAAAGGCTTTCACACCATCCATCCATCATCTATACACCGCTTAATCCTCACTAGGGTCACGGGGGGCTGGAGTCTATCCCAGCTGACTCAGGGTGAAGGCAGGAGACACCCTGGACAGGTCACCAGTCTATCGCAGGGCCACACTCAGAGAAACATTTAGACTCACCAATTAACCTCAACATGTTTTTGGACTGTGTGGGAGGAAGCCAGAGAACCCAGAGAGAACCCACTCTGCACGGGGAGAACATGTAAACTCCACGCAGAAAGATCCTGGTGTCCTCACCAGGAGGTGAACTGGCGACCTTCTTGCTGCATGGCAACGGTGCTAACCACCGAGGAAAATAAAATAAAAGTCCTATTTAATATTGCTAAACTTCCAAGATTGAACATCCAGTAGCAACTGCTCTGATTATTATGAGAAAGTACAAAAACTCAGACTGTGCAACTGCTGACATGAAGGTTGTGACTCCTGTCTTCGGAAAACAGCCTGACTTGAATAAATTCAATTTCTGATAAAGACACAAACGTCTCATTCATGAAGACAAGAGTGGCCTGAATAAGTCCATACAAAAAGGGACAACTGGGTCAAAGCAGAGGGTCAATCAAAGAAGCCTGAATGCAGTGGTCATTCGTGGATATCACATGGCAAGACGAACTTTAGGCAATGCTTGTTGTGTATCTGGTTTAAATCAGGGCACAAGCATGAATCATGCATCTTTCCTTTGGATTTCAATGACTTGATGTGTGAGAGAAAGATGAGGGAGATTTTATTGTCTCTTCTGGTCAGTCTTGCATGACTTTGATAGATAAATTTCAAATGAGATAAGATCAGTCCATCTCATCCGAGGAATCTGTCTAGGGTTTTAATCCAACCTCCTCTTGCAGCTTTGGAAAAAGATATCAGTCCATCTCGACTCCAGCTGCTTTATCTTTAGTAATCAAATTTGATGCCGTATTCTTACTGGATGTTTAAAGGGACACAAGACAACAATAAACACCCGAACATTGCATCTGTTTGTAGTTGTTGAACATCTCAATCCAAACCCCTGAGTGTTGCACTGACAGTCGCCACTCTTCTGGGAAAGTTTTCCATGTATACGGATATGGATGTATGGATGTATATGTAATAATTAAGATGTTGCCTGGGGTTGAAGTCAGAGCTCTATGTAAGCCCCTTAATTTCTTCCCCATGTACAAAACTGGCTAAACGGTTTCCTTATGTATGGATTTGTGTATAGAGGTGTTGTCAAACAGGAAAAGACCTTCCCCAAACTGCTGCCACAAAGTCTGAAGCACACTATTGTTTAAAATATCATTGTATGTTGTAGCATTAAATGACACAAGGAAGGTAACTCAACCTATGAAAGCAGCTGTTTTACGTTTTCATATCTGCAGGAGAACGGATGTCAGTCTGGGGTTGAAGAATACAAAATTATACAGAAAACGTGACCTGGCCTCTGTTCATGCTATAAAGATTGCACCATGGGAAGTGTTTTGGTTCTGCAGGCTTTGCTGCATTGATTAGGACAGCTTTCAAAAATCTGTCTCTTGCAGTTTGTACAAAAGTGCACTGAAGTGACTCCTTAAAAAAATTAATTATTTATTATTTATTTACCTTTATTTAACCAGGAAGTCCCATTGAGACTAGACATCTGTTTTACAAGGGAGACCTGGCCAAGGTAGCAGCCATGCAAAGTCAAAAAAACTAATATAAAACAAATCCATGACCCACAAATGAATAATGAACAGTAAAACAATGAAACAGATCGCCAGCTATTCAAGGACAGTGGCCTCTCAAGAAAAACAGTGACATTCCTCTTTTACTGTATTGTTTGTGACACTCTTAAACTCATTAATGGATGTGAATGTTTTGTAATTTAAGAGTTTTTTGAAGGGTATTCCAAAATGTCTGAAAATACAGGAGTCAGCCCAACTATGGAAGGCCCCTTGTGAAAAACATACAAAAGTGTGAAGGCTGGAATGTATCATGTGCAAAATGTGGAAATGGTGCCTTTAAAGTCCAGGCAGTAGATTCAGGAGCTATCTAGGTAACTCGGCAATAGGTGTCCAGATAGGTAAAGGATGCAGTTTTTCAAAGTCTTAAAACAACAATCATGTTCCCATGTGAACACTGAAACTGGTTCTGTTCTCAGCAGCCATAAAGAAATCCCTTTCTGAATGGAAATTTATATTCCTCCTTCAATACAAAAACATACTTCATCCTAATCTGAAGCTAACACGGTAAATTTTATAAGGTAGTCAAGGAGGACTTTGCTAATATGAAGCACCAGCCAACAAATGAAGCGAGTATCTTTTAAGTTTACAGCTTTTACATACAGTACGATTGTTCTCTCCCTTCCTCTTCCTCCACTGCAGCTCAACAAGGAAGCACTATATGGAAACAAAGACTTCACACTAAAGAGCCTGAAACATTGGAAGATATCCACATAGTTAACTCAGCCTGCTGATGCCTCATCGTGGCCTGAGATAAAGTTTTACATAAATTTTGCACAGGATGAGGATTGCTTTGTCTCCCATGACTTAGCATGTTAGGAAAGATTATTTTAAAGTCCCCTCTGGTCATTAATTAAACCGCTAAAAAAAATTCATCTCTGTGTATGAAAGTTGCTTATTAAGGTGTTATTTTTCATGAAAACAATATCCCTTCCTGCCTTAAAATGCTTAGAGGTCATTCTACACAGCTGACACTGTCAAACACTGTAAAACTACAATGTCAAATTGTAATATTGGAGTCCTTCACCCATACATGTTTGAACTGGAAACTAATTCTGAAGAAGAATACTGATCCATGCAATTCATGCTTTCTCCGCCCACATGTAGGCATGGTGTAAACTTTGTCATTCACCCAAGTCTGTGAGCACCTTGCACAGGAGCCTCATGTGTTTCTCTGTGTTTCATATGATGGGCGATGACACCATCTGTGCAGCAGGAAGATGTGTACCTATTGTAATATCAACAGAACTGTGTGCGTGTCCGTTGTCAGCTTTCAAAGTCTGCATTGTTCAGTGCACACTGGTCTGACTCATCGGATGTAGACTGCAGGTATAAGCTTGCTATTGGCCGCACATGTCAAGCAGTTTTTTTCCATGTCCATATTCTACCATTTTCAAAGTCACCTTCACTACAGGAAACAGCAACTTCTGAGATGGCATGCTACCACAGTGAAAATGTCTAATTTTGCAGAGGATTTGGATCATGCAGTAAGGCAGCCTTGCTAGTTTTTTGACTGCGCTTCATTAAAACAATTCCTCATTTTGTCTTTATTTTGAGGGGACATCATTGCTGCATCCTTGGCTTGGATCTGCCCAATACGATTGTGATTGGTTTAAAGAAATACAATCAAGCAGGGAGTAGTGGCTCAGTGGTATACTGACCAGAAGGCCGGGGGTGATTAAAAAGGTAATTTAAAATGGCACAGCATTTTCTCCCCTTAGTAGAAGCATGATGAGGTGTAACCAGATCATTCTACAGACTAGAATAACTAGTACATAGACACAGATTGCATGAACTGGCCTTTGGGTTTGTGACATGTGAAATCCCTGATATCTGAGTCTGTGTTTTGACATTGCCATTGGTACACTGCAGTTTTATGGTGCAAATGCTCAGCTATGGCTCTGACTGTGTATTTGGCTCTTGATGTAGCATATTAAAAACACCACAGACATGTTAACAAGGTAAAACAACAACAACTTGTTTTTCATCAGAGGGGTCTTTAATAGCTACCTGCTGACAGGAAAGACAACAGCAACTACACTGTTCATAAGGGAACCTCACCATGGTTGCCAGTTTCACTTGAAAATCTGTATACCTATGCTTTAAAGGTTTGTGGCAGCTTAAAGAGCACAGCTAGCACCAAGTATGGTCCACAAAGCAGCACAAAAACAGCAACTGTGTCATCTCCAAACTGCTCCTTCCTTCCTAAACAACAACTGTCCCGTCCCAGGAGCTGCTCTGAAGTTGCTAGTCCGACCCAGTGTCTGCCTTGGCCTGTTTTTTCGTCTCTCTGCGCTGTTGTTTGCAGATGTTCATTAGCATTTGGGTATAACCCTGAGCCAGCCGCCCCGCCTCCTGCGCTTTGATTGGGCACACTGTTACTGGAGCTGTCAGCTCGGCTCTGGAAGGTTTCTGTGCTCTCAGTCCAGTCTGTAGCCACAGACAGACCGACTGCAGCCGGCGGCAGGCTCCCTGCCTTTGTTAGCAGAAAGGTTGGAAAGCACCAAGAAAGGACGCAGCCGCATCCATGCAATAGCACACTTTTATTGGAAAATGATCATCTGTACGAATAAAATGGAGTACCCCCTGAGAACCCAGTGCCAGCGAGTCCAGAAACAGGTAGGTTGCAACGCTAGCTGACATCAGGGAATAGTTAGGCTAAGTTAGTTTTAACACAATTAAAGCTAGCGGCTAACCGAGCAGTGACTAACGTTCATTCATTTGGCGAAAACAGAAAAGCTCGTCTCGTAACTGGCTGTCTTCCAAGCTTTTAACGACCTGTTTTGGTAGGACACTGAGGTGCTTACCTTTATGTGTTTTTCAGTGTCTGAACTTTTTTTTAAAAAGCAGTATCCGTTACTAACGTTAACCACAGCCGTTAGCTAGCGAACGAAGAATAGCCAAAGTTAGAATCCAGCCTGCTAACTCTGCTAACGGCTCATCGAGCAAACATGTCAGAATACATCACAACTGTACGGACAACAAAGGGGTTTTCATGGTTGAATTTTGGGGTTTATGAACAGCCACCTTGAACACACCATCCAAAAAAAGAAAAAAAAAACATGTCGTGGTTTCCATCTCCTGTCGTTAACATGACACGTACTGCTCGTAATATTAAGTCGCTGGTTGATGGTTACTGTTGAGCTAAATTCGACCGTTTTGGATAAAAAAAAAAAAAATCAGCCCCATGTTTGCCAGACTCCCATCACACAGCCACTGCACAAAGAATGTAACCAGCACTCTTCCTTTGTTGCTTCAGCAGCGACCATTTGAGCAGCTCCTCTAAAATACGTGCTTATAATTGACTTTTACGGTGATTTTTGTTGAGTGTTGACGTGCTGCAGTGCGAGCAGAGAGCTGCAGGTGACGGTGACATCATCTGAGGATTTGGGAGAAAAGTGTCAGTCAGTTTGGAGGCTGTGAAGTAATGCAGTGGCGTTTATTTACTCATTAATAAGATATGAGGACGTGATGGCCGGACACTGCACTGTACGTGTGTTTAATCCACGAGGACCGACGGGGATTTTCATTTCCCCCTGCCTGCGTTCCTCCTAAGTGTTGACGACTTTTATTGTGCTGTTTTTGCAGGCTGAACTGGACTGCCAATCAAAGTTGTTTTTCTCCTCTGCTGCTGTTTTTCCATTTTGCAACAGATGGGGGGCGCTGTCTCGAGTGCAGTCCAAAAAAGACATGTTTGCTGCAGATTAGAGTCTAGATATGGAACAAAACGGGCAGTAATGTGAACAGCAACTCTTCTTTCAAATCCAAGATGTGCTTCTCTTCACCGCCCCTCTTTATGTGTGCTGTTCATCTCCATTGTCAGCTGGCATTTGTACACAAGTGTCCCTAACTGGGGGCAATCAGCCAGTAATTGTATTCTTGCAAAGGAGCTTACAGCTGTTTAAAGCTGTCTGTTAAATTTGCTCGGTGTGCATCTGACTTTGATATGATAGCCTACACCCCCCTGCTTGTTTGTGAGTGAGAAGAGTCATAAATTACCGCGTTATCAGTGAGAGTCTTTTGTACCTGCAGCTTGCCCTTGTTCTACCTGCCTGCCGTGTTTTCTGACAGGTCCAATCACTAATCTGCTGTATGAGGGCTTGCCTTTGTCTTTTTTTTTTTTCTTCATCCTGCAGCATAGTGTTTTGTTTGTCTTGGTTGTGTTGTATATGCAGCTCCTTTCCCTCCCCTCTTCAGCCCTCTGCAAAACCTCCCTGGGTTGCAGCTGGTTTGTTTTGCACTACTCCCTGAGTTCAGGTTGCAGAGCCAAAATCGGCCCTGGCTGCTTCTGTTTCCGGTGATGAATGTGGGGTGGTGGTGTTGGTTGGGGGGCGTGGTGCGAGGGGAGTGAATGCCGTCAGGACACCAGCGCATGATAAGGATGAGCCCCCTTCAGGCTCAATTGGAATGCAGATTGAATGTCCTTCTCCTATATCTGCAGCAGCCCCCTCCTGCAGCCCACCACACACTCACACACTTACATACACACACACTACATGCGCACATGCCATCTCATCTGAAGCTGACACATTTACCCTTGGAAGACTGCTGGCATCATTTTTCCACTTCTTTGTGTGTTATGTTAGTCCTGCGCTCTCCTTCGTATTCTTGCTTGTACGGTGCTGCTGTTTTGTTTGTCAGCCTGCTATCAAAGCCCGTCTTTGTCTCCGTGTACCTTTCCTCCCCTATATGACGTCACCCCTGTTTTTCATTTCATCCCTGCCTCTTGCTCCTCTCTGATCAATAAACAAATGACCTCTCCTTTGTTTGGTAAGGGAGATTATTATTTTTTGAATGTCAAATGATATGCACCTGTGAATTTTTGCTCACAATCGGCCCTCTGTGAGTTGTTTTTTTGTCATATTTTGCAGCCATGCCACAAGTTTGAATGCATCTTGTGATTTGAATACACCAGCGCTCTAATATCAACATTGCTGTCCCTCTTTGTCAACCCTCGAGCTTGTTTTTTACGACAAAAAATAGCTCTGTTTCAAAATCAGTTGCTGTAGGCAGTGCTGTAAACACAATTAATAGGTTTGTGTGCATATACATGAAACCAAAATATGATTTGTCATACCATACACAGTCACCTAAATGACGATTGTTTCTTGTTGCTTTATATATCCACCCACACAAGCTTGTTACCATTTTTTTCTCCTTTTCATGCGGGTGTTTTTTTCATGTGGGTGGACAATAAGGAGTGCATCGCCTTCTCAAAAGTAGAGCTGTGTGCAGCCTCTGTGGCTTGTTTTCAGGCAGTAAAGATGAAGCAGTGTGGATGGGTGTCTGGACACAGTTTTGACAAAGGATGTTTGTATACACCCTCCACCACAGTGTTTATTAATCACTAATATTGATTGGTTTGGATGTAAAGGCCTTCTTACACATGGATCACTTTTGTGGCAGAACATAAATGACTTTTCTAAAGATAAAAAGTTCAAGGTATTTAAGCTGGATCTAATGTTTTCTTTTAGATCAGATCTAGAAATATCTAGAAACTTCTATAATTGTATCTAAACAAACACACTGTAAAGTGTCTTGAGGTGTAGATAAAGCTGAATTGTTGATTGTGATTTTGTGTTGTCAGCAGACTGTTCAACCTGTAGGATGTGTCATGCTCACATCTACTGTAGTTCCTGTTTCAGTTTGACTTTTCCCGATGTTTGTCCAGACATGTTTATGCGATCACACAAAATACCAATTTCCTCTTTGATTGTGTGATGACAAATCTCATCTCCTCTGTCTGTACAAGAGTAAGTACTGTCCCTTATTCTACTGATTTTTACAACTATTTAAAGTAAAATATTACTATAAGACTAATAATAGGTCAGTGGCTTTTAGAGATTTGTTGTTTTTTTCCCTTAGTCTTCACATTTATTCTGGTCTTGTATGTATTTCCTGCTTGATGGTGACTGCCGTGTGTTTGCCATCTTTCCGTGGAGCCCATTTAAAGATGCAGTACAGTGCTTTGTCCTGTGTGGGCACAGGGTTCACAGTTCATTGAACAAGTCTGTAATTTTAGCTTCAGCTCGTCTAACAACAGCAGTAACCTTTCCCTGAAGTAATCCTCGCTCAGAAATTGGTTTTCCCTCCGAGCAAGAAGCCACAGTACAGGGACACATCAGCAGGGTGACTGCCTTTGTTGCACTCAGGGTCATTGCGTCACTTGAGCGCTAATGATGTCCCACTTTTAAGGTTTTATCATAGCGTTGGTGGGATTTTACTGACCTGGCTTTTATAAGCAGCTGCCACTTTAAAATGTTTTCAGTCCGTTTGTGCTTAAGAAAATACATATTTTATGGCAGTATTTGCCTAAAAATATCTGTATTGATCTATAACACAGACTGAACAGACAGCAGAGTTAGAAGAGTTGCACATGCATCATTTATAATCAGATGGAAGTGTGATCAGTCGATGTTGCAATCCCTGATTATTCTACAACAATGGGGAAAAAAAATAGTCTCAGCGTCTCCCGACATGTTAAGTCCTTGACAAGTCTCACTCGGAGCACGTATTCAATGCGACGCAGGCGTCTGAAATGCTGTTCTCTTGGTGACTGAGCCAGTTAGTGCTTGATGGAGCAGTAACCCAGCTCCTGCAGCTCGGCATACTAATGAGTAGCTCCGTGTTTGCAGAGAGATACTTGTGTGAATGTGCTCTTGTCAGTAGGTCTTTGATTGGCAGGCACCTGTGTGCTCTACGTTCTCCACTCGCCGTTTCTCATGTACGTTGACAGACGACAGAGGGTCAGGGTCTGTGTCTGAGCGTGTTTCATTTAGTGCCAGCTCCCCTCGCTCACTCACTGCCTTTTTATCCTCGCGCTTCCTTTGGGTCTTTTGCTTTGTATAAACTATGAGATTAGGGAAATGTAAACGTCAGAATGAGGTCGATTTGTTTAATGTGCATTACTTTTTTTTTTTTTAAGATCTGAGTATGGACTCTATATAGGTCGAGAGGTGGAGCCTCTTGCAGGATCAGGAGGAAACCCTCATCCACTGCAGGGAGAAGTGAAATACCACATGGAGCTACCAGCCTGATAAACACGGTGCCGAATGCCAAAAAAGCTGTACAGGGCTAAAATTAAGTAACACGGCCAGCTACTCGCCCTTATCTCCATCAACCTGTGACATAAGTTGAGGTGTTTGTGATTTAACAGTGCTGTAACATTACTAGACAGCTGTTTGTGCTGTTAAAATTAGTCGTCTTTTCCAGCATTCGTACAATTCAACCCGCAGTGAACCATTTGGCTTTGATCAGCGCTGTGTCATCGGGTTTCACATACAGAGGAACTGAGTCCTCGCCCATGGCCAAGCTCCCAAACACCTTTTCCTAGAGGCCATTGTATGACGGTGAGAGAGCTAATAAATGGCAGGGCTATGAGGGCAGGCCAGCTTCCCTCTCCACATGGGTCTGTTTCTCTTGGCCTCAGGCTCCTCAGCCCAGTCGCTCCCATGTTTGTGTGTTTGGTCTCATCCATTTCTTTGCTGCTGCTGAGCTTCCCTTTTCAAGGCCTCCTAAGCTCAACTTTCACATTAGTTCTTTCATCTGTGCTTCCTCCCAGTGTGTAAATCCCCTCTTCTAAAGACAATTTTGGGTATTTTTGCCCTGTTTTCAGCCCTGTTTGTTTTTTGCTTACTGCATCCTCTTTCATTTCACAGAAGTGGATACCTTTTAATCCACAGTGCTCCTTCTGCATTTAATAATAATGTGGTGGACTTTTATAAAGCATCTGACCCTGCTGCAGCCAACCTGAGTTGGTGTGTGTGTGTGTGTGTGTGTGTGTGTGTCTGTCAAGCTCCCCGCAGACATTCTGTTGTTTGCTTGTTTTATTTGGACAAAGAATAACGTAAGGAATGCACTCACTTGCCGGTGGCGCCGGTATCTCAGCATCGCGACTGCCGTTCTTCCAAGTCTGCCTCTCTTCAGCTGATTTAAGGTGTGGAACATGACTCGGGTCCAAAGCACAGTCTGAGCCCATCATCACATGTTCTGGACTCTGAAAGTCTAATCTTATCTTGAGCCAACCTGCTTTGGCTAATTTAATAGTTACTCTCAAGGAAAGACAGTCCTGCATTGCTAGGGTTTTTGTCATGTTAGACTGAAAGGTGCATTTATATATTGTGAAGGAAACATATTACACATAGATCGATAAAAATCCATGAATTTATCTGCTTTCTCGATCAACAGATTGTTTTGTCTGTAAACGGAGATCTTGGAGTGTTGTTTTCAGGTGGCTTGCTTTGACCAAAAGTCAAAAAAATACCCTAAAATGCTGAATTTACAGCGATATAATAGAGAGAAAAGCAGTAGATATTCATGTTTGAGCAGATGGAACCAGCAAATTTGGGAATTTTATTGCTTAAAAATGGACTGAAACAGTTGACAGATTGTAAAATTTCAATGCAGTTAATTCTCTGCCACTTTTTTTTCTCTCAGTGCTGTGTTTCTGATACCATGACCACTGCCTCAGACTGATAAACATCAACACAGTGGGTGGGGGGGGAGTCCACAGCTTGTACTGTAATAACAAAGAGTTTTTGGTTTTAAAGTTTCTCGTTAAAAACCGGCCTTCTCCCTCCTCCTTGTCCTGGTTTGCGCAGGTAATGGTGAACAGTGAGAAGGAGCGAGTGTCGCTGCTGTTCATGAAGGCTCTGGTCAGCAGGGGTAGTGTGGATGCCGTGTCCCAGCAGATGGCGCCTCACCCCCAGTACTTGGAGAGCTTCCTGCGCACACAGCACTACATCCTGCACATGGACGGCCCCTTGCCGCTGCCATACCGCCATTATATCGCCATCATGGTCAGTAACCTGGCTGTTTTCACTGTTTACTGTCCTACTGTACAAATGCATAGTTAATAAAACTGTTCCGCTCCTTTAGGGCAGCAAGAATCAACAGAGTTCAAACCAGTGCTGCACAAAATTAGAGAATTGCATGCGTTCTGCAGTCCATCGTTTTTCCAAATTTGTCTCCTCAACTTCCTCCTCTCTTTACTTCCAGGCTGCAGCACGACATCACTGCAACTACCTGGTGTACCTGCACTCAGCACAGTTTCTGAGGGTGGGTGGGGACCCTCTGTGGCTGCAGGGTTTGGAGGCGGCACCCCCTCGCCTTCGTCTGCTTGACCACATCAACAAAGTGCTGGCCCACCAACCCTGGCTCACCGCCTGCTCACACATCCAGGTACGACAAAGAATTACAGACACGAACCACACATAAGATGTGTGTAAATCGCAATAAGGCGGCAGTACATGTTTTACTATTACCACTCACAGAAACCCAGTTTAGCACAGAGAGTCTAAATTTTTATTAAAAGCCATGCCTCTTTTTAAAAAATTTGTCATAATTGTTGTTGTTTCCTGAAACTAAATCACAGTTTGTATTTGTGTCTCTGATCCCTTCAGACGCTGCTGAAGTCCGGTGAGCAGTGCTGGTCGCTGGCTGAGCTGGTGCAGGCCGTAGTGATCCTGGCTCACTGCCACTCCCTCTGCAGCTTTGTGTTTGGATGCGACACAGACTCAGACTTTGTCCCTCTCTCTAAATCTCCTAACGGTACCCCGCCGACCTTCTGCCCCTTTGATGCTGCCAACGGCAACACCAATGTGCCTCAGTTGCTTGCCGCTCCCTCTGAACACATAACACGACGACGGGTAAAAAAATCTGACTTTTCTTGTCAAAAGAGATTTGCAGAGCAGATGTAGTATATATATGTGTGTGTGTGTGTGTGTGTGTGTGTGTTATTTTTAGCCTGTAAAATGTCAGATCATAATTAAAAATGTTTCAACTCTTAAGGTTACATGTTTTTTCTAAACAAATGTCCTCAAACATATTACATAAAGTAATATAGAACAGAAAAATATCATGTCCAACATATGAGGGGAAGTCGAACTGATTAATTTTCTGTCAAGTGGCTGCTGTGTTCACAGTATTAAATATTATTTTGTTGTAAAAATTTAACATTTAAACTTGGTTTCAGTATTTCGGCATGTGCAAATGTGGTTTATCTCGGTACTTCATTAGTGCACTTGATCTCTTACCGAAAAGTATAAAATTAACTATAGTTTATACACACACACACACACACAAACACACACACACAGGAGATGCAACGGTTTCTGATGTTGCACAATTAAGTTGTTTTTTTGCCCCAGTAGTTGCTGCTGTCTTTTCTTTTTAATATGCATAAAGCTTCACTGAACTTTGTCAGCACATTCACTGGTATTTCTGTCAACAGTCTCTGGACTCCAGTTGTGACATGGTGTGTCTGAAGGAGAGGATCCAGAAGTCCCAGGAGGAGCGCGAGAAGCGAGAAGAGCGCCTTCTGCAGACACAGACACTCCAGCAAACAGGTCGGACACAGAAATACTCAAACACTGCTTAGTTGTTCACACTCTCTTCCAATGGTTATCTTGAGCGTTACATTGAGGTCACATGCTGTGAAACTCGAGCAATTACCACTCATCAGCCACACTTACTGACGCACTCTCTCTGCCTCTCCTCCATCTCCTTTGCATTCATCGTCTCTTTTTTTAGACATGGAAGAAGAGGAGGAGATGATTTGCTTTGCAGATCCGTCACGTTTTATCACAGACCCTGACTTTTGCTATCAGGAGTTTGCTCGCAGGGAGGAGGACCACTTCCAAGTATTTAGAGTTCAGGTGAGGACGTTACATTTCTGAATGCATTAGTGGGATTGTGGTGGTGTCGTCATTTAACGTGTGTGTAATGGCCTTTTGTGCAGTGGCCTTAGGAAATAATTGTTTTTGATGTGTCATGCAGACATTCAGTGTGTTAACAAAGTTTTGTTGCCATCTTTACATCCAAACTATATCTGTGCCACAGTCAGAAGAGTGCACTTCTAAGTGATCAGGATCAAAATCTAGATGTAAATGTAATGTCTGCAGTCAGGCAAAACAAGTTAATCAGTGCAGTTTTTGACATTTTAACACAATAAACCTAAATGAATTCCTGAAAGGACAAAACATGATGGGAGTAAAGTTTCTTTTTTTCTGCATATATTTTGAATAGTTTTAACCTTACGCTGCATTTATAATATTTTTAAAATAATGATCATCTGTTGGTCACTAGTCTGGTGTTGTTAAGTGTCATGCTCCTAACCTGAGGGTCAGGAACCCCACAAAGGCTGCCAAGATGATTTAAAAGCACCAGAAAACACAAAACTATATTCATTTTTTCAGGCTTTCCTTTAATTGTTGTTTAAATGAGTTTGAAATCTTTTTTTTCTTGTTATTGTTCCTGGGTCATTTTAGATGTTCACATTACTAAATATACAAAAATAAAGACAAAACATCCTGAAGCTAAACAGGAGCTATATTGGGACTGTTGAGAACGTCCTCTCTGTAATATTTGGCGATTGTCCCGTTTTGTGGCACTGACTTGTTTGACTGGCCCTACAGGACTATTCATGGGAAGACCACGGCTTCTCCTTAGTCAACAGACTGTATTCGGACATCGGGCACCTCTTGGACGACAGATTCAGGAGCGTGACCACCCTCCCCTCGCTGCACAGCCCCGACATGAAGAGGGCGATCTGGAACTACATCCACTGTGTGTTAGGAATACGGTAAGAGTGCCATTTCATTTTATGCATGTGCTAATAACAGAAACATCCTCTGTTGAGCACGCAGGAATCCTGCTTTGCATTATGTCTAGCAGACAATAATGACTTTGCTTTTGGTTGCAGCTATGACGATTATGATTACGGAGAAGTGAACCAGTTGCTGGAGCGAGATTTAAAGCTGTACATCAAGGCTGTTGCCTGTTTTCCGGATGCCACCAAAACTTCAGTGTGTCCGCTGAGTTTGACTCCCATTAAAACTTCAGAGCGGGTAAGAGGGCTTTTTACGGACATGTTTTTCCACGTTTGGCATGTTATTTGCTAAATACAAAGCTACAGGCGGCAGCTGGCAAACTTGGCATGGCATGGCATAAATACTGGAAACAGCAAAACAGCTAACCTGGCTCTGCTCAAAGTTTAGAAGAAGAAAAAAAACACCTACCAGCAGCTGTCAGTGTTCACTTGTTAACATTTCTTTCCTTGAATCTCAGGTGGTGGCCTGGAGAAATAGTTGAACACCCACTCCTAAACCATCTTATTATGTGTTATTGTTTTAACATTTTGTATGTTTTGCAAATTAAAAGGAGTTCAATTTTGAGCTTTACAGTTGCTGGTAGGTGAATTATCTCCCATAGCCAAGCTAAGCTAACCTGCAATTCATGTCGGCTTCATATTTGATTGAAAGATATAAGAGTGTTGTCAGTCTTCTCATCTAATTCTCGTGTTGTTTGACAGATATGTTTAGTATGTTTTCACAAACGCGTCAGACAAGTTTCATCAACCCTCAGGACCTGATTGGGGTTAATCGTGTCTGATTCTGTCTCCTCAGATACACGTAAATCTACTAATCATGGAGGCCCGGCTGCAGGCAGAGCTGCTGTACGCCCTCAGAGCCATCACTCAGTACATGATTGCCTAAGTGCTCGGAGAGACACGAAGTTAAAACTCTCCGCCGGTACACAGAGACCCAGAGACACGAGGATAAAGACATCTCAACATCTGACGGGGACGCGGGACGAGAGCGGCACTTTAAAGGACACAGAGCTCCTTTTGTTTGTAGCCGTGTCTCATGAATGTGCTTTTCTTTTTCTCAGAGTTAATGTATTTATGCCATAGTGTGCCACAGCCCCTCCTCAACCCTCCTGCAAATCGTCTTATTGTGAAGTCCTCTTATCAAACGTCTCGGCTCTCAACGGTTATGTGCAATTATGACTAGTTATTTTAATTTTTACCTGTTGTCTTGTTTTCCAGTTATGTCTGTGTTACCAGTGGCCAACATTTTTAGTTGGAGTCTCCTTTTGTAAAAAACTATGCTTTCCCCCCCAAAAAAACCTTTTTGTATAAGTTGAATGAATGTTAAGGGGAGACCAGGGCCTTCGTTTTGTTTTGTTTGGGTTTTTTTTTTTTTTTTGGACAATCCTTGTCAGTGTTGGAAAACATTAAGTGGACTGTGAAGGACGACGGTTCTGCTCTCCCTGACATTTCGTATTAATGCTGGTCAAGAACAAACAAAACAGTGACACTGCTGGAAGTCATCACATCACTATAGTTTCTTTTAATAAGCACTTTTTTAAACTTTATATATTTATAATGCAATGTAGCTCATTAGTAGACATTGAGACACAGAGTTTGTGGGTCTGATAACTTTCCTCTCCACTGTAAGATGTGTAAGATTTTTAGACTATTTGTCCTCAAACTTTCAGACTTTGCCCCAGATTTCAGAGTGAAGGTACTTGATTCAAAGTATTTCATTGAATTATTGTTTTTCTGTTACTCTCAGTTCAGTGCCGACACAAAGAAGGATTTTGAAGGTAGTGTTTGAAAAACCTAAGAAAATTTGTAACTAATCTGAAGAAGTCAGTGAGCTGTTTCCGACAGCGACAATTAAGCTGAGCCATTCACAGGATAATTTTGTTTTTTACTGACGTCCTTCAGAAGTGATCGAATCAGAGCCTGAGTTTCAGACCAAAGGTCAGTAAAAATGTTCACTAAAGTGAAGTAATAAATTGGATAGATTGAAAACGTCCAGAAGTAGATCTGCGCTGGTCATGAGTTCAGATGTTTTCTCCAAGCTTTGTGTTAAAGCTTTTATTTGTGAGCTGTATCAAAGTTAATTATCAAGTCAAAATCCACGGTACAATTTGCAAAGCAGAACAATGTGCAAACTAGCTGTTAAAAACACGTGTATCTCTTTTGTCTTTTTTTTATTTTTACAGTTTTTGTAAACTTTGGAGTACTTTGTTTGTTTCTGGGTGTGACGGTAGGACCTTCTTGTCGTGCTGCAGCCTGGGTAGACGTAGAGGTGTGACACAGTTAGAATTAGTACCTGCAGGACGTAGAATAGAAACAGAAGTGCATATCGACAAAAGCAAAAGCGCTGTTACACAGGTGCCTTCAGGCTAAAACTGGAGTGCTGCTGAAGTGGAGGGATGTGACTACTGGAGGCTGAATGTGGGCTTTAGTTGCAGCTGGGAAACACGCCCACTTGAAAAAACTTGGGGCATTTCCCTCATGATTGGGAACGTTTTTCTTTCTTGGTGTTGCTCAGCACCATTTCTGATAACTGTTGCAGCTGTGAACGCCCGTGTTTTCTATCAGACACCTTCTACAAGCCCCAGCAACTCAGCAAGAGCCTTTGACACAGATGGATGTTAAAAATGTTCAACTTTAGCAGATTTAAACAAAAAAAAAAAAAAAAAGGACAATTATTTAAAAAAAGCAACTAAAAAAAGAGAACACATGAAAAGACAAAAAAATGTTTTTTGAAAATGTGAAGAAATGTTTTCTATAAAGATGCTCTATGAAAATAACTGCTGCCTACTGTTTCCTTTCTTCCTTAAAAACCATACCAAAGTTTTTTTTTATGCCTTATTGAGTGATAATAACCTCAAATTATCCCAATTGTTTCCCTCAGTTTTTAGACCTTTAACCTTTATTTTTTTATTTTATTGTTTATTTGATGTGGACATCACAATCACATTGGACAGACCAGATGCTTTGTTTGAGTGTTTTAGCACATGTGCTAATTCGCAACACTTGTCCACAGGAGGCTTTTTGAAAATGACCCTTCCAGGGTGCATAAAAATCCACTTGTGTTAACAGCTTTTTTATTTTTTTTTTTGCAGTCATCACTTTTACTGTTACCAAGTTATCTAGTTATATGTCCTTGCCTAACATTACAAAACAAAAATTTGCCTCATAACCAGTCTTTAGTGGGTGGAAAAAGGAATACACACCAACATGGGAAAACAATTGTAATTGTAAATAATTTAAAAATCAACAGGTTTCTGTATTCGTACACGCATTTCCTTGAGTTTTCAACCACATCTCCCTGTTGTTCTTAGCTGATAGGATTAAGTTTGAATCTCGACATGTTCTTGTCTGCTGAGGACGACCCTGAGAGGTGGTTGAAAGCGCTGGAGAAGTGGAAAAAGCTTCTTGCTCACACTGCTGTTTCCAAAATGAAAGATGAACTTGAACACTTCTGACTTGTATGTTTTGTGTTCAGCAACTGTCTCCAAGTGACTGGGTATTCAGAAATTCCAGGAGCACAGCGCTCTCTGGTGGCCAACTTGAAGAACTGAACCAAGTCTGACACAGACAGGTGGCAAATTTAGATGTAGCCCATTCACACTCACCGGCCATTTTATTACATATACCTGTGAAATCTAATGCCATGACAGCTCTGCCACAAATTGTACTGTTGTAAAATATTTACATTTTTAGGTTTCACTAAAAGGGGATTATTCTACTTCATGGTTATTGCTGAGGTCGTAGGGGGCAGTGGTGGTGAACTGGACGACATATTAAGAACACATTTAAAAATCATACTACACAATGTCCCCTCAATACTGAATATAAAGTAGAATCATCATCTTTATGACAGCAGAATGTGAACATGTAAAAGCTTGATAGAAGTAGAATTTATGGTGGAGCTGTTGTATTGGATTGCATTAGATTTCATCAGGTGTACCTTCTAAAGCTACCAGTTTGTGGCACATTTACAACAACAGACGTTGAGCTGAAGTTTCCAAAAGAGGAACAAGATAAACATTAACAATGTACCCAACAAGTTTATATATTAAAGTCAGGGCCCTACAATATATGTTGTACACATTTACTTAATTTATAAATAAAGGTTAATATCCTACAAACTTATACATGAAAAACCCAACAACTCCAAAGATTTCTTGTGAGCAAACATATTAGTGACTGTAAAAGGAAATAACTAAACCCTGGACCCCAACAGTGAGCCGATCCAGTGGTTCTGTTACTCTGTGGGGGACATTTTTCTGGCATGGTTTGGTTCCACTTGTCGCTTAAGTGGAAAGAGTTACTGCAAGTCAATACAGTTGTTGTGAGTGATCACCTTTATCCTGTGATGAAGTATCTCTATCCTGATGGGAGTGATCTCTTCCAGGATGATAATGGCTCCATTAATAGGGCATGGGGGTGGTTTGATTAAAAATGACATGAATCATACACTGTGGCCTTCACAGTCACCACATCTCTACACAGCTCATCACCAACTGAGGGAATGTCTTTGAGCAGAATGGTGTTCATCCCTCCAGATTTCTAGACTTGGAGAACAAATGAAGCTTTTCTGGAGGCTTGGCATCTTACTGAGACACATTATGTGGGGATTCTCTTTTATCAAGTCACTTGTCTAAAAGTCATTAATGAGACCAAGTGGGTTAAACGGTTTATTGAATTGATTTCTGCTGTTCAGAACTGTTTGTCATCCCTGGCTGACTTTACAATGTGTGTTGAAAGAAAAGACCGTGAGGGAGGGGAGAAAGAAAGAGCGAAAAACTACCAACATTATTTAGAAATCATAAACATAATTGGCTTATGCACAACTCTTCATTCCCACCCTCCCTTGTGGGAAAAAAAAAATGACAACCCTTGCCGAATACTAAATACTGTATGAAATGGGGGCAATTTAAAAATTTTAAAAACATACAGGGACTAACTGCTACTTAAAAGAAAAAATATGGAGATAGTTACATATAGGGGAGATTACAAGAGAAGCAATAACACCACACCTGACTGTTTCAAAGAGGCAACAGTAAACTAGAGACATTGAAAGCCTGGTGCGGCAGATCCTCACAAAGCAGCTGCCGCTCCTTTACATGCTGCAGCCTATCACATCAGCTGTTAATAGCATTTCCAACATCAGTTAAGAAAAACAGGGGGTTTGTTGCATATTCCTAAAATAATTACACATTATGATTGAAAATAATAAGAAAATCATGCAGATTAAACAAGCTGGTCTTTTGTTTCCAGATTTAAGCAATCAGGTTGGGGGCTGGGGTTATTATAATACATATAAAAAACATTAGAAAAAAAAAAAAACAGAGGGGAAAGGACTGATGATTGTGTGCTAATTTCTACCGTAACACCAAATCAAGATCCTTGTGCCGTATACAGAAAATTCAAAAGGCCCTGATATGCACCCACTGCACCATGGCGTACTCCGGGATACGTCACAAATGACATCTAGCACCATTCGAAAAGAAAAGAAAAAAAAAAACATCTGCTGAAATAAAGGAGAGTGCTTTGTACAAATCAGAGGCTAACGTATTCACACAGCTACAGTGAAAAGATGAGTATTAAGAGTTTAACTGCAGGGATGTTAATTCTGATCACAAAATTAAATACAAACATACACAAAATTTTAAAAAGGGGGGAGATGACGAAATAAAGTCTCGCTACAGAGTAACATCATGCTATAGTGTTTTAAATATTGGCAGTGAAAAAACGAACAGAAAAAGTAAAACCCCAAGGGATAAGCTAGTACTGATATACATGGCTGGACAGCTACGATACATCTCTCTAAAAATGGGAAATCAAATTTGAGATCAACTCTTTTAAAGACAGAAACGTCTCCAGGAAAACAATACAAAAAGTGTTGGTTTCCAGTCTGCCGTAACAGAGAAATTGTGCAAAACAAAGTCTTTTTTTTTCTTTTTTCTTTTTTTGCTGTCGTCTGATTACGTCTGTGCAGAACTGTTGTTTTTCTTCCGAGTGACCCTGAGAGGTAACGGTTGTACGAGTCTCGTTTTGAGATGAGAATTCGGCGGCATGTTGGAAACTTTTTTTTGCCACGTTTTCGATGCAGATTTTTATCCTTGGATTTAAAGAAGAAGAAGAAAAAAAAGAAGCACGAGGCAGATGACTGGGAATTTTAGTTGAAACTGTCAAGTATTTGCCTCACTCGTCGTTCAAAGTCACGTTACAGGCATGTTTTGCGAAGCTTATGTACACCGAGGATACTGTGTCAGGCCCAAGCGCTCCCTAAATGCCATGCAAATGCAAATATTAGTGTTCCTTTGGTTATGTAAAAAAATCTACATGCATGTCATCCTTTACAAAAATAAAAGTGTAGAAAATCACCGTTAAAAATGATCTGAGAATGCTTCCTCCAATGTAAAAAAACATCACTTGTCATTAGTAATATATTCATATGTATTAATATCTGATTTATTATCTCCATCTAAATTGTATATTAAAACTATAATCAAATATATTCTTTTTTTTGTACTTCTCACACTGTGAATTACTTTCTTTAACGTTAGTACTGAATTATTAAAGTGTGAGAGCATATTCTGACTTAAAGCACCCGAATCCCGCCCCTGTCCCCCAAAAAACATATCAGGAAAATGTTAAATAGCAAAACCCTTCAAGAAGTGATTTTTCAAATTTCCTTCAAGATTTCATGTCGCTCTCCTGATACGTCTGCATAGCGTGCCGTCATGTGCAATGTGTACATTACATGTTTCTTTTACAGGATTATAAACTCTCTTTTACTGAAATGGTATAACCTAATGTGGATGTACGCTCTTAGTTTGGGGTTCCTGTGTCGCAGGAAACCTAAGTGCTTTGAAAATGCACAGACTCGAGGAGAAAAAAAAAAAGAAGAAAAATCAGGTAGACCATTTAAGAGAGGAGGCATGTTGCTCTCGAGGACAATATAATACTTGGCCAACCGATCACTCGTTAGCGTATAAATTTACCCTTGAATGCCCCGTATAGAAATTCACAAATCACCTTTCTTCATGTTGTTAGTTTAACTGCACATCAGGGATTTTAAAAAAACAAAACACCCTCTAACTGACATCTACTGTAACACACTGGATTGAAGTCAAAAATGCCAAACTGCAAGTACTCCTAACTGTTGAGTCTCCAAATTTAATTGGAGATTTAAAAATGCATTTATTTATTTATTTATTTTTAAATCTCTAAACTGATCAAATCAATCAAAGCCCAGGCAAGACGAGTAACCAATGTTGGGTCAAACATTTTATGCCTCCAGTTGTTCAGTCTTTATCTTCCACCCGTTCACAACACAGTCCTCAACTCTTTTCTCTCAAGGTTGGCGCACCACAGTGAAGTGCACCTCATTCAGACGATCAAACAGCATTTGGTCTGGCAATTCAAGCTGAACGAGTGTCAGCAGAAAACTGGCCATTTCTCCAAAAACGCCCAATCCGTCGAGTCTTCAACACCGTCCAGATCCGGGGTACCGTATTCACCCTAAAGCTATTCTGCTGTAACTGAAATATGAACAATTCCCAGCAGACGGAAGCTGATGATTTGTCTTTTCACTCTAAAAACACCATGTCACACATCTGTAAAAATCATCAGTTCGCATTAAAAGAAGAAAAACAAAAAATGGCCAGCAGCCAAATTGTTGCCAAGTGTTATAAAAAAAAAAAAAGACTGAGAAAAAGTTGTGCATAGTAGCCTGAATCTCCTCCCTGTCCTCTGCATGTCTTGGCACATGACATGGGTGAGGTCTGGTTCTGCAGTTTAAAGTCCAAGAGAAATTTGTATCTTCATCCAGCAGGGAGGAGTGATGCACCGGTGGTTTTTTTGTCGTTTTGTGAGGTTATCTTGATTGGAGCTCAGTTCCTGCAACACAACAGGATAAGAAGGTCATTTGTACTGTTGTTGATTTGCTCATAAATCCATCTTATGCAAGAGTTGTACTGAAAGGGTCATTTGCTAACATCTGTACATTGCATCCACGTGTTGCGCTGTGTGTAGCGCTGAAACAATGAGCTAAGTGGAAAAGGTCATTTCAATTTCCCTATATGACCTTTTTAAACAACCTAAAACACCAAACTATTACATTTACATTTGCATTAAACAAAAAATATTTCATTTAAGAAGCTGAAAAAATGAAATTTTTAGCTTTTAATTTAAAAGTAGCTGAACCTTTGCTAATTTTATATTTTATGTACAGTGACTATTTGTTCATTTTCAGCCCTACACTGCTGTATTTTCTTTGTTTATTAAGCCAAAAGGACAAATATTTGCTGATTCTACATTCTTAAATGTAAGTATTTGTTGTTTTACGTCACTGTAAACTGAATGTCTTTAGGTTTTTGGTGAAAGAAGTTGCACCTTTACACCATTTATATTTTATAGATAAACACTTAATTAACAACAGATTAATTAATAATAATCGGTGTTTGTGTGTGAGATAGAGAACCTGAGAGCGGTTGGCGTACCTGGCTAACTTCGTGTGGTCAGCTGAGGAATTAGCTGGGCACCCAGCTGTGAGCGGAGCCCTGCGTGGTGGCGGGGCCCGCGTAGCCTTGGCCTCCAGGCAGCATGGGGTCAAAGTTAAAATCAATGCCTTCTCCGTCCATGAGGTCACTGTTGATTATGTAGTCCACATCACAATCCAGGTTTTCGGTGAACATGTCTATGTCCAAGTCTGTGGGCAGTCGGTCCTGACCGCCGGGGAAGCAGGACGGAGCTCCGAACTGACTCATCCCCTGCATGTTTGCGGCGGGATTGGCAGGCCCTCCGTGGTGAGAGCCCACTGCTGGCACCGTGCCGTGCTGGGCTTTGAGAGCGGAGAGCTGTGACGGGTCCTGAGACATAACTGAGAGGATCATCCCCAACCCCATCTGAGAGTGATGCTGGTGCTGCTGCTGTTGCTGCTGGTGGTGGAGGTGATGCTGCTGCTGCTGCTGCGGCGGCTGCATCTGAGCCTGCAGCCCGATGGGGGCAACGGTGTTTGGCTCCAGCCCTTTACCCAACAGCAGCTGGTTGGGTTTGGGCCTCACGCCCGCCACAGATGAGCCCAAACTCATCAGGCCCACCCCTCCAGGGTTGGGCATGAGGGGATCCACCTGGGTCATTAGGACATCACTGGGAGGAGGGGAGTCGGAGGTGAGCAGCGCCTCCAGGCTGGAAGGTACGTGGGTGCTGTAATGGCCACTCCCACGAGAGCCGGAGCTGGGGATGGAGTTGAAGAGGGAGTTGCTGAAAGTCGACGGCTCTTTGCTGCTGGGTCCACACTGAGAGACGGAGGCCTGGGTCGCGCTGTGGGGGGAGGCCTGCGGGAGGCTGGGTGACAGCTGGTGGAAGGAGGGGAAGCTGGAGCCTCGAGGCAGCAGGGTGGAGGCGGAGGGCAGAGGAGTAGGAGGTGCTGGTGGGGCTGTGCTGGGACTGGCCCCTCCCTGCTGCCCAGTTATCAAGGTGAGGCCGTCGATCAGATCCAGCTCCTCCATGAGGGTCTCGGTGAGGGTGGGGGTCAAGCTGCTGGAGGCGTATCTTCCCAGCAGCCCGTCTTCAGGCAGGTTATCGTCGTCCTCCTGGCCAGGAGCAATGGGGGACAGACGTCCGCTCAGAGTGCTGGCGTTAGAGCTTGTGCGTGGGCGGAAGGTGGTCCACATGTCAGTGTCGTCCAGGCTGCCACGGGACGAGGGGCTGCTGCTGTTGACTGCCCATTTAGGGAACTGCTGGGATGAATTAGGGCTGTCTGCACCCGCTGAACCCGTGCTGCCGTCACCCTGCAGCACCCCTCCAGCACCTCCAAGGCCGGCTGCTCCCGCCTGCTTCTTGGTCTGCTTGGCCCTCATGCGGCTCTTCAGCAGTTTGCTGCTGTTGTCCATGGAGGCGGCACGGCGGCGAGGGGCCTTACCCGTCTTCCCTCCTTCTGGATTGAGCATCCACCAGGAGCTCTTTCCTGTCGATTCATTGTGCACCCTCAAGAACTTGTTGTGGAGTGATAAATTGTGGCGAATTGAATTCTGAAAATAAAGAGAAAGAACATTCCTTAAAAATAAAGGCTTTACTTGTTTAGATTGAGTTTCCAAAAGCACTGAAGCTAAAGTACACAGAAGCATATTTTATGACAGAGTGTCGTTCAGACCAACCTGCGAGTTTCAACACTCATGAGGTCACAGGACAGAAAAACTGATTTATTATAGATATGTTTAATGTAATTGTATTTTGGCTAACTTTACATCTTCAGTTCTGTTTACATTAACATCCTTTCCTTATTTTTTAACTCAGAAAACAGGTCAAAACTAATAGACAAGTGCAAATTGTACCAACAAGTCACTTTGCTTCAAGGGTTTGTATGCCCCAAAAAATAAAAGAGAACCACTGCTTTGGACTGTAGTGAATCATAGATTATTGATCAGTGATCAACTATTACATTAATTGTCAGCTGTTTTAATAATTGATTAATTGGTTTGAGTATTATTTTTTTTTAAAGAGAAAGTCAAAATGTTCTGGTTTCTTTACTCCTCTGTGACGGCACATATATTATATGCATATAATCACAGAGAAACTTTAAGGAGTTAATTTTTCCATATCTAAACAAATGCCTATGCTGGGACATGTATTTACTTTTCCATACTGAACAGCCCAAAGAATAAGGTGGTCATCTGCAGGACACTGCATTTGAATGGCAGAGCTACAAATATTGCTGGTACTTCAAGCTTCACAGTCCACTTTGTAAAGTGATGCACTGTTGTACTCTCGTACAAATGTAATTATTTAGTCTAATTTATCCCACATCTGTTTCTTTTTTGTCTCCCAAGAGGAAATTTAAAAAAACAAAACAAATAGACACACAAAACAGAATCAAAAGCTTCTGCTAGTATGGAAAATAAATCAATGTCAGTAATGCATATATTTATCAAGTAGCCAACTGACCTAAAAAAGAAGAACCTAGGGACTTCACTTTTTCATATCTGAATAAGTATTTATATAGAGATAAGTATCTACTGTTGTACTATGGTACTAAAGTACTTATATTTTCCCAAATTTATCCCAGGTCAGTTCAGGACAGATCTGTTTAGTCCCACAAGGTAAGTTAAAAACAAAAACACACAAAAAACATTGTGCCAAAAATAAATAACTGTCAGTAATTCATGTAATCACATCACAGAGAAACTTAAAAGAGTTATTTTTTTCATATCTGACTAAATACTTATACTGGGATTTGTCTTTACTTTATTTCAGAATAGGCTGGTCTTCGGCAGACTATACTTTAAATGGCAAAGCTACAAATATTCCTGACACTTTGAGTTTTAGACTACAGCTAGTATGGTGGCGTACTGTTGCACTGTAGAATAAAAGAACTTATTTAGTCAGGTTTATCGTAGTTCGCTTCAGATCAGATCTTTACGAGTCAACATGTTAAAGTTCTCCTACAGAACATATATCAGTGTCAGTACTGCCAATAATCACACTGCAACCAACTAACATCACAGACAAACTTTAGAGAGTTAATCTTCCATATCTGAATAAATATTTCTTTGGTCGTCTGCAGACCAGTGCTTTAAATGGCAAGACTACAAATATTCATGACACTTCAAGCTTTATAGTCATATAGCTTGTACAGTGAGGTGTGCTATAGTATAAAAGTACTTATTTTGTCAAACTTATCCCAGATCTGTTCAGATCTGTATTGTTCCACAAGAAGAAATTTTAAAAAATAAAATAAAATAAACACACAAAACACACTGAAAAATGCTGCTAGTGTAGAAAATAAATGAATGTCAGTGATGGATATAATCACAGTGCAGCCAATTAACACCACAAAGGAATTTTTAGGAGTTAATTTTTCCCACATATGAATAACTGCTGATATTGGGATATGTATGAACGTCACTCCAGAACAGACTGGTCACCTGCAGACTGGTCCACTGAATGACAGCCACTTCTTCTCCTAACACCTCCACACTGATGGACTACTCACCTTCCAGCCGGCCGAGCTGTTGCTGTCTCCTTTGTCCCTGAAGTAAGGCACCGTCTTCACCATCCACTCGTAGATCTGCGCCAGGGTCAGCCTCTTCTCCGGGGAGTTCTCGATGGCCTGGCTGATCAGGTCTGCGTAGCTCTGGTTCCCCCACGCGTTGCGCCGGGACGATCCTTTGCGGGGCGTCGCTCCGGCTCCGCCCACACCGGCCACGACCCCGCCCTCGGCCGCAGCCGCCGCTTTCTCGGGCTCAGATGTGATTTGCTGCGGCTCGGGCTTGTCCTCGTCGGCGGGCGGGGTCCCGGCGGCGGACTCGGTGCCGTCCGCCCCCTCCGGTTTGACAGCCGAGATGTCGGGCCTCGGCAGCGGCCACGTGCAGGAGCGAGGTCTGCTCTGAGGCTCGAAGTCTGGGTCAATCGGGGGCACCGACGACTCCTCCATGGCGGTCCTGTGAACGTCCACTCAACCACACAGAAAGCTGGCGTCCACCTAAAACATCTACCTTTAAAGTTTAAAGGTAACTCTGGGCGCTAAAAAAAACCCCAGAAAAACACAACTTCCCGACACACAACAACAACAACAATAATGTGTGCTGCGGGAGTGTCGACCGAGGGGCCGAGAAAGAGACGTAATAATCTGGACACACCAGCGGCCTCGGTTAATCCTCAGATTGGAGATTAGGGAACCCAAATAATCTCCTTAATAGTAACTATCATAAACCTTCCGATTTATATAGAATGAAGGAGGGCTGGGACGGCAGTCCCTTTGTCTGAATGAAATAAAAAACAAAAGTGGCAGAGTGGCAATGAGCACCAGAACATCTGCATACACAGAGGTTTGGACTCACCTGGGAATTAATTACTAAGTCTTGAGTGTGTATGGAGACAAAACAGAGCCATTCCCCCTAATAAACACTCAGTTTAAATATTTGTTAAATCGTAAAAATGTGTTTTAAGTGAATAACTTGTGAAAAAAGTGAACAATTGCGTACCAACCTAGAGGGTGAATCGGTGAGGAGGGATTAGCTGACTACTGTTACAAAGGATCTTCTGAGGAGAGCCCCTGTCCGTCTGTACTTGCAAACAACGTGAGGTCTGATCTCTCAACTAGAGTCAAAAACAGAGCCAACTTTCCTTTTAAAAAACAAAAAACAAAAAAACCACAAACAGTCACAAAGCAGAGCGGTAATGCAGCGGCTGATTGTCCGAGCGGCGGCTTCGTTCAACAACTGTCCCGAAGTGTCGGAGCAGGATCGGGACGCTGGCCGCCGTCTCTTCGGCCTGTACGCTGGAGCCGCTGGAAACAAACATCCAAACAAACTTCCAGCGAGCGAACAGCACGGACAGCCCGGTTTTAGTACGTGTTTAATAGTGTTTCGGTGCGATTAAAGTGTAAAGTCGGTGGAAATGTAGTGCGAAAAGTCCGGGTCTCAGGTCTGCACGATCCGCCACATTGCGGCCAGGCGCATGTCACCATCTGCCATGTTTCTCCACACTCCTGCCGCGGCACACGATGCTCGGAGAGGCGCTTATAAAACCCCTCTCGTGCGAGGCCCGGAGCTCAGCCGATCCTCGCCCTGTAACGTCGGTAACCGAACCCGTCGGCGGGTCCCCGGGGTGCGGGGTGAAGCTGGGTCTCCCACGGGTCTGTCGGCTCCGACTCGCCGCACTTTGAAAACAGCACGATAGCCACCGTAACGCTAGCTGCTTAAGCTGCTGCTACTCCAGAGTTTACAATCCGTGGAAAAGTCCGCGAAAAGCCTCCGATAACTTCCACCAAGTAGCGGCTTCCAATCCGCGAACACTTTTCTAGAACTTGGCGTCGTTGTGTGGCTCCAAATATTCGCTCCTTCACTGTCTTTTTGACTTGTTTTGTTTTGTTTTGTTTTGACTCGAGGCGAAGACTCCCTTCTGACGTCTGTTTACCACTGTCAGGCAACGTGCTCTGCGCCTGCGCGTAGCGGCATTCTGGGAAACCGAGTCGTTCATGTGACAGCACAGGCGTAAACAGCAGCTCATGGAGGCAACATGTACCTGCAATGGAGCGTTATGTAACAGTTTATGAAAGTGTGCTAAGTACATTTAGGCCATTTAAGGTATTATCGGTAACTAGAGAGGCGAGACTGGTGACAGACTGTGACAACAACAAAACAAGATGTTTCATAAACATCCATAAAATAAGATAAGAGTAAACTTTATTGACCCGAAGGAAAACCTTTTATAAAAATGCTTGTCTTTGCTATTTGTAGGCCTCTTCGACTGTTTGACCAGATTGACATGTTAGGGCGCATAAGGGCAATAAATAAATAAATAAATAAATGATTAAATAAATAAATAGATAGATAGATAGATAGATAGATAGATAGATAGATAGATAGATAGATAGATAGATAGATAGATAGATAGAT